>NC_086120.1:43018277-43388277 GCF_963921235.1 Mobula hypostoma | reverse complement strand
ACCCTTAACCCATGACCTCTAGTTCTAGTAATGGATCCTGGGCTGCCCAGACATCAAGATCCCCATCTCGGCCTCATGGATGTGGTCAAAAGGAATGCGAAGCAGTACATTTGGCATCAGCTTGGCTGCAGGAGCTGCCGGGAGGTGACGTGATACGTCATCCAACCGCCTTAGGGGCCCCACTCCGGATTTGTGTAGGGTTTACTCTTTAGCCTTCTCTTCTCCCGAAGATACCCACAAGGCAGTGGGATCCGTAACCCTGGATAGGGGCCCATACCGGGTACTGTCCGCCGGAGCCAGCTGAGCCCGGGACTCGTGTGAGGCAGGGTTGTCACACCCTGTAGTAGTGACATATGTAGCCACTACGAACTACCCTAGTTCTGATATGTCAGTGACAATAAACTTGATGCTGATTCTGACCCGAAATGTCAACTTGATTTCTCTTTTCACAGAGGCTGCCTGACCCACTAAGTATTTCCAGTATTTTCTGCCTTTGTTGTAATTGATGTATCATCAGAAAGTCATTACGTTTGCTTGAAGGCACCTACTCTATCAATGACAGGGAACTGTGCACACATTTGCATTGGAGCAGTCACAGTGCTTGATCACCACAACCCAGAGGTCATAAAATGTCAAATACGAATTGGAGATCACAAAATGGCGTGTTTGTGAAACGGATTCGATTGAAAAGGCCACGGAAACTGTGCTGAAGCAAACAAAATAGTGGCCTGAGCTGAGACTCCAAAATCTCACTAAATTACTAACCCAAGATAAATTTTGTAGAAGACAATCCTTTTGTTATCCACCACACAGAGTTAGCAAGATCACAAATGGGACCTCACCGATGTCTGTGTACAATTCAAAGCCAAGACAGCCAGCCATTCTTGAACAAAACATGTGCACCAATGAATCCACTCTTCAGGAACTGAGCTCTCTATGTCAGGGTTTGTCTCAAGAGTTTATTTCTACTGTTGTCCTCACTTTCCACTTACTCTGCTTCCCAAACTTTATGAAAGGTAATAGTAACTACCTTTCATCAAGTAGTTTGGGCGCCATGGTAGCTCAGCAGTTATTCCATGGTGTGGTGTTCTGAAATTCACACAGCTTTAATCAGTGTCTATATTTAAACCCCTTGTTCTGAAATAACCCCTTCATTTATTTGGTGTCCATTTGCCTCTCAGTACAGCAGTGCAGTCTTTTGGACTATCTTACCACAATAAAGGTGTAATGTAAGTTTAAGATCTTGAGGCCTTATGTCATCATAACTTTGTTCTAAATTTGTTTTCATTCCCCAAGAAATATACTCATTCCCCCAAATCATCTCACTTGACATGAAGTTGGTGAAAGTTCAGACATCTCTCGAGAAGCAGGTACTGTAGGAACATTCAACCTTCACCCGAAAGCAGCATTTGGCCAATTACTTGCTGATGTTCAGGACAGTTCCACACCTTATCCCCAGGTGTATGAATAGATGATCAAGAATAAACTAGCAGATCACAAGAGATTCTGCAGCTGATGATCGTCTTGAGGAACACACACAAAATGATGGAAGAACCGAGCAGGTCAGGCAGCCTCTATGGAGGGGAATAAACAGCCTAAGTTTTAGGCTGAGACCCTCCATCAGGTCCTGAAAAGAAAAGGGTGCAGAAGCCAGAATAAGATAGTAGGGGAGGGGGCAAGGGGAAGGAGTACAAATAGGCAGGTAATAGGTGAGTCCAGGTGACCTGCCAGCCAGCTTGTACTCCTCCTCCTCCTCCCCCCCCCCACTTCTTATTTTAGCTTCTGTCCCCACTTCCTAGTCCTGCTGAGGAGTCTTGGCCAGAAACATCAACTGTTTTCTCACCTGCATAGATGTTGCCCGATTTGCTGAATTCCTCCAGCATTTTGTGCGTCTTACTCAAGAACTTGAGTGTTGCGCAACTGGATATGGTTTCTAGCAAAGAAGCAGTTGAGTCAAAAATGTCACTGTGACACTAAGAATATGAACAATTGATTTACAGTCATCCTGTATGAGCGTTTGGGAGACCAACAGGATGGATTTGCCAGGGCTGCAGGCACCTTTGGCCATGCGGGAAAAGAACAGAATACAGTATATCTGCATGCCTTCTCTCCAACACTAACACCCCTCCACCATGCTGCGCAGAGCAAAGAGCACTGAGCAGACTCACTCATTCACTGAATCAGCGAGGCTGGTTGGGATCTGATCTTTCCCCACCTCCTCACTCTCCCATCAGTGGTTCCAGTGATCCTGCCTCACATGCTGTTTTTGTTCATTTCTGACTTACCAACTTCAAAGTAAATTTTTATCAAAGTACCTATATGTTGCCTTGAGATTCATTTTCTTGCAGGCATTTACAGAAAACACAATAGAATTTAAAAAACTCTACAGTACTGTGCAAAAGTCTTAGGCATAGTGTATATACATAAGTCTAAGCCTTTTGCACAGTACTGTAGTAATTTTATGTATTGCACTGTACTGCTGCCGCAAAAAAAGAACAAATTTCATGACATACGTGAGTGATGACAAACCCGATTCTGATAGGTTCCTAAGGTTGTCATAGCCGGGAGGGGGGGGGGTGGGAGTGGGGATAAGTTCCCATTACCGATAAAGTGCTCCAAATGGTGTGCATCTCTAACAGCCTCTGACAACCAAGTCCAACTCTTGGTGTCACGTGTGGCTTAGCTACTAGGCCTGGTGGAACAGTTTCTACTGACAAAAGAAGGGGCACAGGCAGGCCACTGGCGCCTCAAAACCAGTTGCTTCGGGCAGGTGGGGCTCATCAGCCTTGGACGGCAGCCCGCCTAGGAGAAGGAAAACTCTGATTTTATACCTCCACTGCTTTGCAGCCATACCCACCCATGGGAAAGGCTTCAAGAGTAAACCCCGAGGAAGAAATCCGGAGCTGAGGTCCCCAAGGCAGTTTGATGTTGTTTACAACTTCACTCTGGCAACCTCGGCAACAACACTGGTGCCAAATTGTATCGAACCTTGCCCTTTCCTTGAGCAAGTGAAGTGGAGAGGGGGAACTCCCTGCATAGGTAACAGCCGGTTCTTTAAATCTTCCCACCCAGGCTTGCAACCTGGAGAGGACGCAGTCCACCAGAGGCACAAACCCATGATCCCCTGGGATCGATGGCTGCCTGCTAGATTCTGATATTTGTGGACTGCGAGTGGGAAGGGGCAGGGAGAAGGGAATCATGGTTGGGAAAAGGGGAAGAGAGAGGAGAGGAAGTGGGAAGAACCAGAAATGCCTTCTGTAATGATCAATAAATCAATTGTTTGGAAGCAAATCAGCTTACCTGGTGACTCATGGCTGGGTGTGTCTGCCTGCCTCTGGTATTCCTTCTCTGTCATGTGTCCCACACCCATTCCATGGTGCTCCACCCTAGGCATTCCCAACAGCCTATGCTCCCACCAGATTTATAAACTCGCTCTCTGCTCCATGCTGACAAATACAATATTGTGCAGAAGTCTTAGGCATCTTAGCTATATATGTGTGCCTAAGACTTTTGCACAGCATTGTACATAAACAAAGACTGACAAACACCTAATTGACAACAGAAGACAAATCGTGCAAATGAAAAAATAAATAATACCGAGAAAATGAGCTATAGATTTTCTTGAAAGTGAGTCTGCGGGTTGTGGCATCAGTTCAGAATTGAGGTGAGTGAAGTTTTCCATGCTGGTTCAGGAGCTGATCAGTGTAGAGTAATAACTGTTCCTGAACCTGTTGGTGTGAGACCCAAGAGTCCTGTAGCTCCTGCTGGTGGAGATCCTCAGCGACAAAACCCAGTCATAATAGTGCCAGTAATAAGAAAAAGTGCCATTCCAAGCAAGGTTGAAGTATTTGTAATGTTAGCACATTTAGCAACTGAAGATCATACAAGTGTAAGATAAAAGTCATAGTGGAGTAGTGGAGGCTCCAGAAATCGAGACATTTGGTTAAAATGTATGGCAGAATCTGAGATGTTCATGTAGATTAAATCATCTGGTGGTTTTCTCTGGAGCTGCTGAGGCTGAGAGGAGATCAGGTAGAGGTTTTAAGAGATTATGAGAGGCACAGATAGCATAGCCAGACAGTATCTTTTTCCTAGTGTTGAAACATCTGATGGAAAAGGGCATGCTTTTAAGTTGAGAGGAAGTAAATTCAAAGGAGATGAGCAGGGCAAGTTTTTTTTTAAAACAGAGAGTTGTGGGTGCCTGGATATGCTGCCTGGGGTGGTGGTAGAGGCAGATACATTAAGGACTTCTAAGAGAAACTTAGATAGGCACATGAATGTGAGTAAAGTGCATGGATATGGCATTGTGTAGGCATAAAGGATCAGTTTAGTTGGCCACTTGATTATTAACGTAGTCGGTTTGGCACAACATTGTGGGCTGAAGGGCCTGTTCCTGTGCTGTTCTGTTCTATTATTTTATATTCTATCTGAAAGGATGGGTGAACCATCCCTCATGAACTGCACACACAAAACGGTGAAATAACACAGCAAGGACAGGCAGCATCTACGGACAGGAATAAACAGTCAGCGTTTTGGGCCTAGACCCTTCATCAGGACTGGAAAGGAAGGAGGCAGAAGCCATACATTAAGTTGTGTTCAAATTGGATCATGAAGTAAAGAACAAAATTCAAACAAAAATGACAAACAGAAGCCTCCTCTGAGCTCAAATACACAAATAGTCCACAAGGTGATTAAAAAAGCTAAAGCCTATAGGGATACAAGTTAAATTTGAGTCTAGATTTAAGTTTCTTGCTTATTAAATATGTATCTTTATAGAGTACTTCTATCCCTCGACTGGAAGTGAGGAGGGTTTACACAAAGCTAGTACAAGAATAATCAAGCTGTTGGTTGTGCATCCTGATTGGACAGGAAACGAAGTTCAAAGCTCAAGTTCAAAGTAAACTTATTATCAAAGTCGCCATATACAACCCTGAGATTCATTTTCTTGCAGGTATGTACTATAAACATAGAAACATAGAAAATAGGTGCAGGAGTAGGCCATTCGGCCCTTCGAGCCTGCACCGCCATTTATTATGATCATGGCTGATCATCCAACTCAGAACCCCGCCCCAGCCTTCCCTCTATACCCCCTGACCCCTGTAGCCACAAGGGCCATATCTAACTCCCTCTTAAACATAGCCAATGAACTGGCCTCAACAGTTTCCTGTGGCAGAGAATTCCACAGATTCACCACTCTAAACAACAAAATACATGGAATCAATGAAAAACTACACACAAAAACTGACAAACAACCAATGTGCAAATACAAAAATAAATAAAATAATACTGAAAACATGAGGAGTCATGTGGCATACAGCTTTTGTAGTTAAATTCAACAAAGCACTTCCTGCTTAAAAATATCTTCAAAATCGTATTGTTCAGCAAAATAATTGAGTTGATACCGATCTACTTGCATTCATTTTGCAACATAACTCATTAAGAGGAAGAGAATAAGTTCTAGAGGGTTGATCAGAATGCAATATGGATTTGCTTTTCTCGAGGCTGCAATGAACGGCAAGGGCGCGAAGTGGATATCTGCAATGGTACATTTTCATTTCAGTGAAATCGTTAGGAGGTAGACCCAGAAACTAGAAAGTGAAAGTTCAATGCTGCTGTCCAAATAGTAACAAGCTCCATCTGTAAATTAGACTGTGAACTGTACAGGTTAGGTGAAGATTTCTCCCATAATTTATTATATAAATACCACTTATTCAAGATTCAAGATTATTTATTGTCATTCTTTAGTAGACGAGTGTGAAGGAGAACAAAATGATCATTATCCCAGATCTGATGCAGCATTAAAAAAGAAAATAACAAAAAGATAAAGAACACAATATAAAAGATTTTAGAAAACACCATCAATATAAATATAAAAACAATCCCATAAGTTACAATGTACAAGTAACTGAGTGTAGCTGTATATACACACATAAAATCAGCTTACAAACCTAGTTACTTTAGCTGCAGGAGTATCTGTACATGAGGTGACTCTGACAGGAAATGATAAAATGACAAAGTGACTTTTGGCAAGACGAAGTCTTCTAGGTAGCAGCAGGGCAGATTAAAGCACAGTATGATAGTGACTAAGTGTGTAGGCATAAGGTATGGAGTGTAAGTGTAAATGGACCGTGGGTGATGAAAGGTGCCTTGGAGAGGAATGGTTGATGTGGATGTATTGGTGGTGAGTTACTCATGATCTGTAACTAAAATAGCTGGTAGGTTTCTTCTGGCTCCATCGCCCATGTTAAGACTTATATTTGGCATTGTACCTCTCAGAGATTATTACATTAACAAGTGTGAAATCATCACGCCTACACTCTACATTGTACATGGACTGTATACTCGATGGAGTGTACAGACCACTCACACCATCTTACCTCCTTAAATGAACTTCTGGATGTTTTATTTAAATGGTCAATAGTTACTGAAAGCAAAAACAAAATTTGGAATATTCTGCCAGCTCCACTATTCAATGTAGTCAGCTGCTTCTACAATATCTCCTCCTTAGTTCATAGAAACATAGAAACATAGAAAATAGGTGCAGGAGTAGGCCATTCGGCCCTTCGAGCCTGCACCGCCATTTATTATGATCATGGCTGATCATCCAACTCAGAACCCCGCCCCAGCCTTCCCTCCATACCCCCTGATCCCTGTAGCCACAAGGGCCATATCTAACTCCCTCTTAAATATAGCCAATGAACTGGCCTCAACTGCTTCCTGTGGCAGAGAATTCCACAGATTCACCACTCTCTGTGTGAAGAAGTTTTTCCTTATCTCAGTCCTAAAAGGCTTCCCCTTTATCCTCAAACTGTGACCCCTTGTTCTGGACTTCCCCAACATCAGGAACAATCTTCCTGCATCTAGCCTGTCCAATCCCTTTAGGATTTTATACGTTTCAATCAGATCCCCCCCTCAATCTTCTAAATTCCAATGAGTACAAGCCCAGTTCATCCAGTCTTTCTTCACATGAAAGTCCTGCCATCCCAGGAATCAATCTGGTGAACCTTCCTTGTACTCCCTCTATGGCAAGGATGTCTTTCCTCAGATTAGGGGACCAAAACTGCACACAATACTCCAGGTGTGGTCTCACCAGGGCCTTGTACAACTGCAGTAGTACCTCCCTGCTCCTGTACTCGAATCCTCTCGCTATAAATGCCAGCATACCATTCGCCTGTTTCACCGCCCACTTTCAATGACTGGTGTATAATGACACCCAGGTCTCGTTGCACCTCCCCTTTTCCTAATCGGCCACCATTCAGATAATAATCTGATAATGCCACCTCCAACGGGATCCCATCACTAAGCACATCTTTCCCTCCCCCCCCTCTCTCTGCATTCCGCAGGGATCGCTCCCTACACAACTCCCTTGTCCATTCGTCCCCCCCATCCCTCCCCACTGATCTCCCTCCTGGCACTTATGCGTGTAAGCGGAACAAGTGCTACACATGCCCTTACACTTCCTCCCTTACCACCATTCAGGGCCCCAAACAGTCCTTCCAGGTGAGGCATCACTTCACCTGTGAGTCGACTGGGGTGATATACAGCGTCCGGTGCTCCCGATGTGGCCTTTTATATATTGGTGAGACCCGACACAGACTGGGAGACCGCTTTGCTGAACATCTACGCTCTGTCCGCCAGAGAAAGCAGGATCTCCCAGTGGCCACACATTTTAATTCCACATCCCATTCCCATTCTGACATGTCTATCCACGGCCTCCTCTACTGTAAAGATGAAGCCACACTCAGGTTGGAGGAACAACACCTTATATTCCGTCTGGGTAGCCTCCAACCTGATGGCATGAAAATTGACTTCTCTAACTTCCGCTAAGGCCCCACCTCCCCCTTGTACCCCATCTGTTACTCATTTTTATGCATACATTCTTTTTCTCACTCTCCTTTTTCTCCCTCTGTCCCTCTGAATATACCTCTTGCCCATCCTCTGGGTCACCCCCCCCCTTGTCTTTCTTCCCGGACCTCCTGTCCCATGATCCTCTCGTATCCCCTTTTGTCTATCACCCGTCCAGCTCTCGGCTCTATCCCTCCCCCTCCTGTCTTCTCCTATCATTTTGCATCTCCCCCTCCCCCTCCAGCTTTCAAATTCCTTACTCACTCTTCCTTCAGTTAGTCCTGACGAAGGGTCTCGGCCTGAAACATCGACTGCACCTCTTCCTATAGATGCTGCTTGGCCTGCTGCGTTCACCAGCAACTTTGATGTATGTTGCGTTAATAATCTGTTTTCCTATTTTTGCCACCAAAGTGGATAACTTCACATTTATCCACATTAAATTGCATCTGCCATGAATTTGCCCACTCACCCAACCTATCCAAGTCACTCTGCATCCTCTTAGCATCCTCCTCACAGCTAACACTGCCACCCAGCTTCGTGTCATCCGCAAACTTGGAGATGCTGCATTTAATTCCCTAGTTAGTTAATTAATTCCTATTTAATTCCCTGCATTTAGTTCCTACTGTGAACTATAAAACCCTGGTTAGACCACACTTGGAATATTGACTTCAGTCCTGATTCTCATTATAGGAAGGATGTAGAAGATTTAGAGAGGGTGCAGAGGAGATTTACCAGGATTGGACAACATGTCTTACGAGGATAGGGAGGATAGGTTGAGCAAGTTAGGGCTTTTCGGTTTGGAGCAAAGAAAGATGAGAGATGAGTTGTTAGAGGTGTACAGGATGATAAGAGGAATAGATCAAGAGGACAGCTAGAGACCTTGTTCCAGGGCGTAAATGACTAATATGAGGGAGCATAACTTTAAGGTGATCAGAGGAAAGTATATGGGGGGGGGTGTGAGGGTGGAAGGCAGAGATAAGTTGTTTATTTCTTTACACAGAGGGAGGTGGGTACATGGAGAGTGTTGCCGGGGTTGGTGGTAGAGGCAGATATATTAAGGACATTTAAGAGACCATTAGATAGGCACATGGATGATAAAAAATGGAAGGCAACATTGGGTGGCAGGGTCAGAATAATTTTAGAGGGCGTTAAAAGGTTAGCACAATATTGTGGGCCGAAGGGCCTGTACTGTGCGGTAATGTTCTATGTTCCAAATTCATTCCTTTGAGTTAAGAGAAAGAGAGGCCAGGTTCATTTTATAAGACCAACGGGGATTTGTATAACACCTTTAAAATAGTAAGATATTCCAAGATGCTTGGTGCTCCCACAAGGCTCTAGAAGAGTAAGTTACAGGATTTAGATCCAACAGTAATAAAATAAGGGTGATGCATTTCCCAATGAAGGGCAACTTGAAGAGTAAAATTTAAGTGGCAATTTTGCATGTGCTTTGAACTCCTTCCCTTCCCGGCAGTGAAAGGTTTCTCCCCAGGTTTGGGAGATTATTGGAGTATGTAGATGAGTAAGTAAATTTTGTAAATGGTATACAGTGCAACCACAGATAATATAGTGCAGAGGAAATGAATGTTGAGGTTTGTAGATGCGGTATCAGGCAAGGGGTTTTTGGATTGGGGAGCAGAATCATATTTTTCTTGTTTAACTTTCCTATGCTTACTTGTATACTTATCTAATCACACACACACATAATATATATTTTATCTGTGTGTGATTATATAAGAATACAATACAAGCAAGCATAGGAAAGTTAAGCATAATATAATAGCGGTTTCTGTATTTTTCGAGAAACTTCTTATTTTTCTGTAGTAGGCGTCAATCTACTTGAACCTGGTTAACCGTTATCACTGGAAGTTTTGGTTCATCTCTAGTCTGAGCATGAGACGGCCATGACTATTTTTTTCTTGGTCTTTTCTTTGTTCTGTCACATCCTTTTTCTAATTCGTTTTGTTAATACCTAATAAAAAGATTAGCATTAAGTTTTAATGCCTCTTTTTCACCTCCAAAGAACCTTTGGATTGCAAAAGCATGAGGATCCAAAAGAGTCTACTTTGTCCTGATTTGTATCAAGCTCTTTGAGGGCTGTTGTCCATTATATTCTTGAACTGTGCTTTGTAGATGGCGGAAAGACCTTAGGAGACAGGAGGTAAGTAATTCAGCACAAGATATCCAAACTCTGACATATTCACAGTAGCATAATGGTTAGCACAACAGTTTACAACACCAGTGACCCGGGTTCAATTCCCACCATTGAACATAAAGAGATGGTACGTTCTACCATGTGAGTTTTCTCCAGTGGGTTAGTGAGTTGTGGGTATGCTACGTCGGCGCCAGAAGCATGAAACCCAGCACAATCCTCACTGATTTGATTCTCACACTGACCATGCAGATTTCCTCTGGGTGTTCTCGTTTCCTCCCACATTCAAATGACATATGTGTTAGTACATTAATTGGTCACATCGGTATTATTAGGCAGTGCAGGATCATTTGGTCAGAAGGACCTGTATTCCTAACTAAAATAAAATAACTGTGTGTAGCTACATTATTTATGTATCTGGTCATTAGTGACCTCTGGTTTGGGGGGGGGGTGGTCCACCATAGCTACCAGTTTACAGTACTATTGGGAAAGACACTGCTTTAGAATCCAAGATACTCTTCATTATTTTTATTTATGCACTAATAGCATCTCTTATTATCTTCAGAATTTAGAAATTTCTCCATGACTGCAGCTATAAAGTAAAAAAAAGTTGAAAAAGACCTTGACAATGCAAAACAAAACTGCTAAATAAAATTAATTCTTGACAAGGTGAGTGGGTAAATAATAATAACAGGAAGCTTCGAAGGAAACAAAACCATTTCCTGTTTGGAGTTAGATTATGTTTTTCAGAAAAAAAAAAGCTTCACAGGTTAAATTCTGCTGAAAAAGCAGAAGGAACGAGTTTCTGTAAGAACTTTCAATCAATTACCTGTTACATATAGAACTTTTTGTGATCTTTCCGAATGAAGGATCACAAATCCTTTAGATGTCACTGAGCTGTAAGTGCTTTCCTGCAGTTTTAATTTCACTGAAACACTTTGCAGATGTTGTAAATGACAAAGGTTTGTTGAAGTAGAAGGAAGACCAGAAATGTACATTATATTGACAAAACTGCGTCAACATATACACGATATTTTTAATTGCTGGTTGTCCGTCATTTAGTCAGAGAGTTTTTAAAAAGTGGAAAAGCCGGTGCACTGAAGCACTTCCACTATCTCAATTTCAGAAGACTGGGTCCAGTGATACAAGCAGTTATCACAAACTGCTGTCTTCCTTGGTTGCAGTGGATGAGCACAACTTCTTCTGTGCCTTGTCACACCTTCGCTCTCCACAGAGCGTTGCAGTACCACCTTCCTGGTCGTTGGATCTCACTGCTGATCTCATCCGCGCAGTCCGCTGGAGCTGACTTCACATGCTAGGACAGGTGTGTCCCACTTTAATGCAATAAAGAAGAAAAGTCTTCTTTAACTAAAGTTAAACTATAGCACTAGGAGTTGCTTGTTTTATTATTTAAACTATGCAATGAGAGTGTCAGTCGCTATTCAGCCCTGAGACTCTGAATCCACTGGGGAAGTCAAAGGCTCGATGGGTGCGAGTCCCAGCATCGAATGGAGGCTGGAGGCCTGTCTGCGTGCGTGGGTGGTAGGGAGGAAAGGGGCTTCTTTTGCGCTCTGATGAAGGGTGTCAGCATGAAACGTCGACTGTTCCCTCCATAGATGCAGCCTGACCCGAGTTCCTCCAGTACTTTGCTGTTATGTTGCTTGTGCTGAACTGCTGAACACTGTGGACGTGCTATGCTGACACCAGAATACGTGGCAACACGTATGGGCTTCCCACAGCACATCCTCAGCTTTTTTTTGAAAAAGAGTTGGAGCACGGTAACAGGCTCCTCTAGTCCAATGAACCTGCACCGCACAATTACACCCACATGACTAATTAGTCTACTAACTCGAACCTCTCTTGGATGTGTGAAGAATCGGAATCACCTGGAGGAAACCCATGCGGTCACATGGAGAATATATAAACTCCTTACAGACAGCGATGACAGTTGTACAGCAAGGACAGATGAACTCTGAGTGGCTGACACTGTAAAGCTTTGCACTACAGTACAGAAATGAGCCATTTCACTATATTTTTTGATGTACAAGTGATAAATAAATGGATCTGAATTTGAATCTGAACTATTCTAAAAAGCAACATCAGTGGTTTCTGGATTACAGGTGGTGCTGCATAACTGTCTGAAGCGTGAGCAGCTTTGAGTCCCTTATCTAAGAAAAGATGTGCTGGCATTGGAGAGGGTCCGGAGGAGGTTCACGAGAATGATTCTGGGAATGAAAGGGTTAACGTATGAGGTATTTTTGATGATTCTGAGCCTGTAATTACTGGAGTTTAGAAGAATGAGTGGGGAGGGCATCCCATTGAAACCTATCAAATATTGAAAGGTCTGGATAGAGTGGATATGGAGAGGATTTTTCTGATTGTGGGAAGTCTAGGGCTAGAGTGTACAGCCTTAGGATTGAGCAAAGGTTCCCAACTTGGCTCCACAGACCCCTTGTTTAATGAGTGGTATTGGTCCATGGTGTAAAAAAGGTTGGGAACCCTGGAATAGAAGGGCGACCCTTTATACTTATACTTTATTGTCCCCAAACAATTGGTACTAGAATGTACAATCATCACAGTGATATTTGATTCTGCGCTTCCCACTCCCTGGATTACAAATATAAAATATTAAAAATAGTTAAAATTAGTAAATATTAAAAATTTAAATTATAAATCATAAATAGAAAATAGAAAAATGGGAAGTAAGGTAGTGCAAAAAAACCGAGAGGCAGGTCCGGATATTTGGAGGGTATGGCCCAAATCCGGGTCAGGATCCGTTCAGCAGTCTTATCATAGTTGGAAAGAAGCTGTTCCCAAATCTGGCCGTACGAGTCTTCAAGCTCCGGAGCCTTCTCCCGGAGGGAAGAGGGACAAAAAGTATGTTGGCTGGGTGAACAGATGTAGAGGAAATTCTTTAGCCAGGAGATGGTGAACCTGTGGAATTCATTGCCACAGATGGCTGTGAAGGCCAAGTCATTGGGTATACATATTTAACACAGAGGTTAATAGGTTCTTGATTAGTCAGGACACCAAAGGTTATGGGAACAAGGCAGGAGAATGGGGTTGAGAGGGATAATAAATCAGCATGATTGAGTGGTGGAGCAGACTTGATGGACTGAATGGCCTAATTCTGCTCCTATGTCTTATGGTACCAATGAACAAGGTACAAGCCAAATCATCAGACTTACTAGCATTGCACAAAATCTATAAAGTCAAGCTAGTCTGCTTCTTTGGAACATTTTACTGCAGGATCAAGTCAGATTTGACAGCATTATTGGAACATGCTAAGCTTGCTTGGCTGGGATTACAGAGGTCCTTCTGTGAGGCTTGCAAGGCAGGAACACAAACAAGCAGTCACATTTAAAATCTCAATGGAGCAAGGCCAGAAAAAAATGTTGTAGATGGGGGAAAATGCTGGCAATTCTTTAAAGGTCAGACAGTATCCATGGGAAGGGGGCGGGGATGTGGAATTTGGTTATTATTTCAGATTGACAACACTCGCTGAATTTTTAATGATTCTGAAAAATAGTGAAGGAGAAGTTTATAGTTGTCACTGTGAATCAAATGCAAGGGTGTCAGTTTCTGGTTATTCTCACCTCTCAACACTGAGGCAGGCAAATGCACTCATTGGCCAACACCTTCACAGTACTTGGCACTACTGACTAAAGATAAGTTTCATCACAAACAAATTTAAGTCCGGAGTAAGAATACTCCACAAAATCATTTCTCAGAGCACCTGAAGTTGTTATGATGGAAACACAAGAGAATAATGATTTTAGAAAAGTTATAGCTATCATTTTTTTCACTTTTTAAACCGGTATAAAATTGACATCCAGTCAAAAATTCAAATATACTCAGCGGCCACCTATTAGATACACATGTTCATAATGCAAATATCTAATCATGTGAAAGGAACTCAATGCATGAAAGCATGCAGAGGTGAGCAAGAGGTTCAGTTGTTCAGAACAAAATCAGAATAGGTAAGAAATGTGATTGAAATTACTTTGACTGTGGAGTGATAGCTGGTGGCAGACGGGGTGGTTTGAGTATCTCAGAAACTGCTGATCTCCTGGGATTTTCTGCACAACAGTCTCTAGAGTCTACAGAGATTGATGTGGAAAACAAGAACTATCCAGTGAACGGGAGTTCTGTGGGCGAAAATGCCTTGTTAAGGAGAGAGGTCAGAGGAGATAGAAGGGTGACAGAACTCACATAACCATGTTTTACAACAGTGATGTGCAGAAGAGCATCTATGAACACACAACACATCAAACCTTGAAGTGGATGGGCTGCAGAACCAGAAGATCACAAACATACACTCAGTGGCTACTTTATTAGGTATCTAATAAAGTGGGCACTGAGAGCATATTGTTAATTTTTGTTTTTACATGTTATACAACAAGCTCTTCAAGCTTTGTTTTCCCTCTATTTGGAACAGTATCTTTGACAAAGATATACAAGACAAAGGGGTTGTATTTTCTGCAGAAATGCAGGTCAAATATTCTAAATTAATCAGTATGTCAAATTTACTAACATTGGCTGAATTCACTATAAAGAGAGACTGCAAAATAGAGATTAGTCAGGGCATCAAAGGTTACAGGAAAAAGCAGCCGTGATGAAATGGCAGAATAGACTTGATGGGCTGAATGGCCCAATTCTGCTTCTAGCTTTTATGGTCTTATGATCTTAGTTAAGGAAAATCCAGCAACACCTTAGGAGGAGCGCACTTTGAAAAGTCCAGCTGGTGTCTGAGGAAAAACAAACCCTGAAAAATAATTTTCAGAAATATCAAGTTTTCTAAGTGTCCCTTTTTGGTAACTTGACCAAGTTGTGATCTACAATGAGGAGGAGTCTTTATTTCAAAACTGTACTCAATACACCTTTTAAAATATTGGTTTCTGTAAATTTGCAGGCACTCCTTCCCTCCCTCCATTTCCCACTCTAAGTAGCAAAGCAGTGTCTATACTAATAGGATTTAACACAGAAAGTTCCATTAATCTTCCTTCAAACTGTGTGACTCAGTTTTCATTTCCACTAATGTATCTAATCATCATCCCCTAACCTAACAGCAGGGTTTTGTTTGGAGGCTTTCAGACCCTGCAGCCGCATTACAAAGTGTACCTGTAATCATACAGGTTTATCTTACTTCCTTGCTGGGTCTGCAACTTGATCTGAATGATCATTTCTCCCTTCAGATCCAGTTGCTCCCTCATCAAAAAGTGAGGAACAACGAAATAGTCATGTACTCAAAGAATACTACAGCATAGAAACAGGCCCTTTGGCCTATCTAGTCCATGCCGAACTTTTAATCTGCCTAGTCCCATCAACCTGCACCTGGACCATAGTCATCCATATCCCTCCCATCCATGTACTTACCCAAACTTCTCTTAAATGTTGAAACTGAACCCAAATCCACCACTTTTGCTGCAACTCGTTCTACCCTCTCACCACCCTCTGGCTGAAGGGGTTTCCCCTCATGTTCCCCTTAAATATTTCACCTTTCACCCTTAACCCAAGACCTCTAGTTCAGGGCTTCCCAATGTCAGGTCCACGGACCCCTTGGAAACCCCCGCTCTAGTTGTATTCTCATCCAGCCTCAGTAGAAAAAGCCTGCTTGCAGTTACCCTATCAACACTCCTCATAATTTTGTATACCTCTGTCAAATCTCCTCTCATTCCCCTATGTTCTAGGGAATACAGTCCTAACCTATTCAATCTTTCTCTGTAACGAAGGCCCTCAAGTCCTGGCAACATCCTTATAAATTTTCTCTGCACTCTTTCAATCCCTGACTCACCTAACCTGGTGCTGAGGCTTCAGAGTGGAAAAAAGATTTTTTTTTTGAAAAATACCAACGAGTTCTTTAAACATACTCCACTAAGGGTTTTTCTAGATTTTTCTTACTGTGGGATCTTCTTTGCCGACCACTATTCCATCCTTCATGCCGAGTATTACTGGTTTCCAATTCAATTCACTTTATTTTTCATGAGGAACTTTGTTTGTGCAGTGGTAAAGACAACATCACAGAACTTAAGATACACAACTCTCCACTACGTATAGTTAAACACAATATAAAATACTCACAATAGATAATAAATACAAATAACTAATGCATGCGATTTGTAATACAAATACACATAATAAAACTGACTGTTTTTACTGTCAAAGGTGCTATGCATACCATATATTCATGGAAAAGGCTCTTCTGGTGCTGATGGGCAGGGACCTATAGCAGCACCCAGATGGCATGAGAGTGTAGTATGTGTGAAGTGCTTGTGCAATGTTCTCTACTATTTGTTGAGCCTTCTTTATTGCCCGCCTCTTATTGTAGCTGCTGAGTGATTCTTGCTCCTGACCAGTGATTTTACCACTTAGTCTGACAACTCTGTTGAGTGGGTGGAGATTCATAGTGCTCATTGCTCCGATGCCGGTCCCCTAGGCCTGAGTCAACGTAGTAGTAGTATTGCTCCGAACTATGCTGTGATGCTCTGACTGCTAAAGACCTCCTAGGTATTAAATCTTTCGATTGTACTCTGTCTTAATATCAATCAGTAATTGGTTTATTATTGTCAAGATAAAGGACCAGTAGTCGATCATTCGGCCTAGTGAGTCTGTTGTGCTATTCAATCTTAGCTTTGTTTTAAAATCTGATTCTCCCCGCAAAACTTAACTCACTTCCCAACTAAGAGCCTATCAATCTCTGAATTAAATACACCCAATAATTTGGCTTTCACAGCCCCTTGTGTCAACAAATTCCACAGATTTACAACCCTCCGGCTGAACAAATTTCTCTTCATTTCCGTTTTAAAGCGACATCCCATTAATCTGAAACTGTGCATTTGGATCCTCGAATGAAAGAATGTGCTGAGACGGAAGTAAAACCTTACGTTTGCATGTTATTTGTTTCCATATACAAGTATATTGAAACAGTATAAAAAGAAAAGCAATAACAAAATGCAGAACAGGTGGCTGCCATCACAGAGGAAGTGCAGTGAAGGTCGACAGTAAGATGCAAGGGCCATTATATTCTGCATTCTGTTAATGCTTATCTTTTTGTACTTTGGTTAAGATCTCACCGGTTCTTATTCATACAAAAGGTCTGTTCAAGAGTCATATTTGTTCTGTATTGTTCTGCCAAGCATTATGGGCATGCTATATTGGTGCCAGAATATGTGGCGACACTCGTGAGCTGTCCCTAGCACATCCTTAAGTATGCTGGGTGTTAGCACAGATGATGCCTTTCACAGTACGTTTCAATATTCACATGACAAGTCAACTTCAATCTTACAAGAGTGGGATAGAGACCATCCTTCGGCCTGGTGGTGCACATTCTTTCCAGGCAGAGAAATGGAAAGTCTGAAATGGCAATTTATAGTGGATGGCGATGAATCAACTTGACAGTCACATCTATTTTATCAAAACATTCTTTACTTTGTGGAAAGCAGCATCTAAAATCTCTTATTTCTTATTTTGAAATCTCTTGTTTTGTCAACTGAATCCAGCAAACTGTAGCACAAGGAAGCATAATATACCTGCAAATTTCAATAGTGCTGGAGTCCAACATTTGGTCCCACTCTAGAGATATTCCCTTTGTCCTAGCCATCCCCCATCTTCTCTACAACTGAAAACTAATTTAACTGCCTCTCTTTCTGATGAAAGCCAAAAATTGGATCTTTCTTCACAGATGCTGCCTAACCTGCCATGTGTTCTTTTCAGATTTCTACCATCTGCATGTTTTCTTGACTTTTATATCCACAATCTAGTTTGGTTCTGAGCTACTTCAGCAGACAACTAAGTTCATGTCAAAAATTTGCTGAAACAACTGAAGATTTTTCTGATCTGTGAATCAAAGAAAGCCACTTACTAAATTTCTAACAAATATCAGAGAAATGAAGCACTGTATAAAAGTGTCTACGTGTAAGCTACATGGTCACCTTTAATTAGAGCCTTTGAAAGCAAGAGAAACCGCTGCACACCTATCCTTGTGTGCCCACACACTCTAAGTACAACCAGTGGCTGTTATACATAGATGCAAACAGACTCAGATTTAGTTATCACGTGCCATCAAAACATACAGTGAAATGCGTCGTTTGCGTTAACAACCAGCACACTCAGGATGTGCTGGGGGGGGGGCAGACCACAAGTGTTGCCACATATTCTGGCACCAACACAGCACGCCCATGACGTTTGGCAGAACAACACAGATTACAGCAAAATATAAGAAAACAAGCGATGAAACAACAACTGCCCAGTCTCCAGGCTTTGGCCATTGGGCTTCAATTTCTGATCAACCTCGGGCTTTGATCTTTGGTTCAAACATAACATGTCCATAAATGCTCAGCAGAACAGCTCAGAAACACAAGCAATTTTGTCATGCAAGTTATGCATAATTTAATGTAATTTGCATTTGTTATGTTTCTAATAACTCTGCCATGGACGATCCCAAGTCTGACAGTGAAAGGAACCCCAGTCCATAAAAACCCAGAGCTACAGAAATGCCAGCTGAAGTTCCAAAGACCTCATCCCTGGGAGAGGAAGATAGTCTCCTAGAAGATGTACGTAGTCAGGTGGTGAGAGCCGCTAGCCAATTATTCTTCTATCATCCAGGACCACCACCAGACTAGCCCAGGACAGAGAACTCTGGCGAACTGCTGTCAGCAGTCTATGCCTCTATAGGGGTGATAAACTTAAATAAACTAGCTATGTTTGTAATGTATGGTACTATTGCTACAAAACAGTGATTTTTATGGCATTTATATGCCCATGACAATAAGTTTGAACTTGAAAATTGGTGTATCTGATACTGTCCTATTCTAGACCTGATATAAAGATCAGGTTGCCCCAACCACCAGTTCATTGCCAGGTGCTAGTTAACACTGCCAAAAAGAAAGCACCATCGTAATGACTTTGCCTTATGCCCTACCGATAAAGTTGATATATGTTCATATAGACATTCAAATTATATATATTCTTTTTTGTTTTATAATCCTGCTCGAGCTCTCAGGTCTTCTTTCACCAGTCTCTTAAACTTAAACAATTCCTATCTAAAGATAATTGGCAGGTCAGGTTTTTTGAACTATGCTCCGAAACAGTGGAATTCAGTACACAAAACTACAAGTGACACAGACTCAGTTGACACTTTTAAACGTCAGCTCCAAACCTATTTATTTGTTTTCTAACTGATATCTTTTTGTCTTTTATTTTCATGTTCAATTTTATTTAATTTTCATATTTGCACTTTATCCCACTGTAAAGCACTTTGAACTACATCGTTCGTTCATTATGTTTCATGTCATATGACATGGGGCGATCATGGCCTTTCTTTGACCATGATTGTTCTTGGCAAATTTTTCTACAGAAACGGTTTGCCACTGCCACCTTCTGTGTAGTGTACTTATAAGACAGGTGACTCCAGCCAATACCAATACTCTTCAGAGATTGTCTTCCTGGCATCAGTGGTCGCATAACCAAGACTTGAAATGTGCACTAGTTGCTCATGACTATCCACCACCTGCTCCCATGGCTTCACATGACCCTGATCGGGGGTGGGGGGGAGCGTGCGGGGGAGCTAAGCAGGTGCTACACCTTGCCCAAGGGTGACCTGCCGGCTAGCAGAGGGAAGGAGCATCTTACACCTCCTTTGGTACCAGACCCTGCCACCCAATCTGCATGAAAAGTCTATAAATGTTATTATATATATTCTTATGTGAAGTGCAGTCTTCAATTACATTACATTGAAAAAAAGTGTTATGTAATTGTGTTTTCGGCAAGCATTTGTCAAATATTTCCACCTAATAAATATTCATCAGTGAGTCAACCAGAAGGAAGTAATAGCTTTCAAAAAGGTGCCGAAGAAACCTTGTGGTGTAACTTCAGTGCTAATAGCACAAATGTCAGCAAAACAGGCTTGGTGTCGTCAGTTCATTGTCCTGCTCCAAACTGAGTCTGCACCAGCTTATATATTTGCAAATTTCCTTGAAGTTATTTTGTCAAGTCATTTACTGTACCTGGATCTTGAAAGAGATTCTGGCTGGAAACAACAGACCTGCAAACTAGTTTTACAGTTAGTATCTTTGTGTCTGCTGAGGTGTAGCTAACAATTAAGAGATTAAAGAGAGACTAGCTTGATTTGTCACACATACATTGAAACATACAGTGAAATGCATTGTTTTGAGTCAATAGCCACACTGTCCAAGGATGTGTTGGGGGCAGCCTGCAAATGTCGCCATGCTTCTGGCGCAAACTCAGTGTCCCCAATGTTTACAAATCCTAACCCATGTGCCATTGGAATATGGGAGAAAACTGGATCTCCTGGAGGAAACCTACGTAGTCATGGAAAAACATACAATAACAGCAGAATTGAACCCTGATCAGTGAGCGCTGGCACTGTAAAGTGATTGTGCTGACCTCTATGCCACAGTGTTGTCCAACCCAGCTACTGACATTGATTCCTGCCAAAGGACCTGGTTAGACTTGTTAGCATGTCCTCTTGAACACTTGAGCTCACTACAAAATATCACATCGTTTTTTTTGCAACTTTCGTAATTTTTGACAAATCAAGTCGGTTTTTCTACATACAGGCCTCGATCAGTGTGCAGGTACCTCACAAAGAAAGAATGAATATATATACTAAATTGTTAGTGTAATGGAAAACAATTATAAAGCTTTACAATGCACACATCATACATCATCAAGGATTCCCACTATCCATGTCATGCTTCTAGCATCTGGCAGGGGGTACAGGAGCCTTAAGTCCCACAACTGGTCTACTTTTGCACATTAGATGTCTGTCAGTCTTTGTATATAAACCATATTGCATTTATTCATTTTCCTGTAAATGCCTGCGAGAAAATGAATCCCAAGGTACTATATGGTAACATGTATGCACTTCGATAATAAATTTATTTTACCGTTGGTAGGGTTGTTAACTATTGCAAATTTTCTCAAGTGTAGGTGGATGGTAGGTGAAACAGAGGAGATATGAATCAGAATCTGCTTTAATAACACTGGCATATGTCATAAAATTTGCTCTTTTACAGCAGCAGTACAGTACATTAAAACTACATACAGTGGAATCGATGGAATTACGCTGACATGACACAGACTGAATGGAATCGATGGAATTACGCTGACATGACACAGACTGAATGGAATCGATAGGATTGCTCTGACATGACACAGATTGAATGGAATCAATGGGATTGCTCTGACATGACACTCAATGGACTGACATGACACAGACTCAATGGAATCGATGGGGTTGCGTAGACATGACACGGACTCAATGGAATCAATGGGGTTGTGTAGACATGACACAGACTCAATGGAATCGATGGGATTGCTCTGATATGACACTGACTCAGTGAAATCGAGGGGATTGTGTTGATATGACATGGACTGAATAGAATCAATGGGATTACGTTAGCCTCCCTGCATCAAAGACATCTTCAATAGTTGATGTGTCAAGAAGGCATCATTAATCATTAAGGACCCCCATCATCCAGGACATGTCCTCTTCTCATTACTATCATAGGGAGGAGGTATAGGAGCCAGAAAACCAACACACAACATTTTAGAAGTAGATTCTTCCCCTCTGTCAGCAGACTTTTGAATGGCCCATGAACCTGCACGCACAACCACACCATTTTGTGTGTGTTGCTTGGATTTCCAGCATCTGCAGATTTTCTCTTATTTGTGCTTCTTTTTTGCCTATTGCAGCATATCAGCAGAATATTCAGCAGCAGAAATTTACACACAGAAAACACAACAGATGGTCATCTGTAGGCAGAAATCAGCGAGAAGACAAAGTAGGCAAGCAATAGAGTGTGAATAAACAGAGCCACAACACATAATCTATTTCAAATGAGTACCTTTGGATTTCCCTGATGCTTATTGGGTAATGTGTCATATGGTCACTGGTGTACAGAGCAGGACTGAGCTGGCTTCACGTCTCTTGGTGTTTTTATCGCTACCAGCTCTGAGACAAGAGGCAATATGCTGCGTTACTTGGTTTCAATATTTGTTTGTATATTTAGAGATAAAGTGCAGGACAGGCTCTTTCGGCCCAACGAGCTGCACCCAGCAACCCACCTATTTAATCCTTGTCTAATCACAGGACAATTTAAATTACCTACTATCTGATTAACTGGTATGCCTTTGGACTGTGGGAAGAAGCCAGAGCACCCAGAGAAACCCATGTATTCACGGGGAGGATGTACAAACTCCTTAAAGATGGCGCTAGAATTGAACTCCAAACTCTGTCGCCCTGAGCTGTAATAGCGTCGTGCTAACTGCTATGCCACTGCTGGGCTCCCACACTGGGGTGGGAAAAAAATTCTGCGCTGTAGTTTGTAGTTGTCCATGACTTGTATGAAGCTATCATGTGGGAATATGACTGAGTTCCTCTGTGAAAGTCGCCAATGTTGATTAATCTGATTGTCTACATTGACAACCAATAAGTGAGGTTTTGGGTGGGGCCACAGAAAAAACAAAGATAATTTTCAACTAATCTTAAAAGTCAAAGTAAAGTACATACAGTGGCATGCAAAAGTTTGTGTACCCCTCGTCAAAATTTCTGTTACTGTGAATAGCTAAACAAGTAAAAGATAACCTGATTTCCAAAAGGCATAAAGTTAAAGATGACAGATTTCTTTAATATTTTAAGCAAGAAAACATTTTTATTTCCATCTTATACAGTTTCAAAATAACAAAAAAGGAAAAGGGCCGGAAGCAAAAACTTGGGCACCCTGCATGGCAGTACTTAGTAACACCACCTTTGGCAAGTATCACAGCTTGTAAACTAGGAAAAGGGGAGGTGCAACGAGACCTGGGTGTCATTGTACACTAGTCATTGAAAGTGGGCATGCAGGTACAGTAGGCAGTGAAAAAGGCGTATGGTATGCTGGCATTCATAGCAAGAGGATTCGAGTACAGGAGCAGGGAGGTTCTTCTGCGGTTGTACAAGGCCTTGGTGAGACCACATCTGGAGTATTGTGTGCAGTTTTGGTCCCCTAATCTGAGGAAAGACATTCTTGCCATAGAGGGAGTACAAAGAAGGTTCACCAGATTGATTCCTGGGATGGCAGGATTTTCATATGATGAAAGACTGGATCGACTAGGCTTATACTCTCTGGAATTTAGAAGATTGAGGGGGGATCTTATTGAAACGTATAAAATTCTAAAGGGATTGGACTGGCTAGATGCAGGAAGATTGTTCCTGATGTTGGGGAAGTCCAGAACGAGGGGTCATAGTTTAAGGATAAAGGGAAAGCCTTTTAGGACCGAGATGAGGGAAAAACTTCTTCACACAGAGAGTGGTGAATCTGTGGAATTCTCTGCCACAGGAAACAGTTGAGGCCAGTTCATTGGCTATATTTAAGAGGGAGTTAGATATGGCCCTTGTGACTAAAGGGATCAGGGGGTATGGAGAGAAAGCAGGTACAGGGTTCTGAATTGGATGATCAGCCATGATCATACTGAATGCCGGTGCAGGCTCGAAGGGCCGAATGGCCTATTCCTGCACCTATTTTCTATGTTTCTATGTTTAAACACTTTTTGTAGCCAGCTAAGAGTCTTTCAATTCTTGTTTGGGGGATTTTCACCCATCCTTCCTTGCAAAAGGCTTCTAGTTCTGTGAGATTCTTGGGCCGTCTTGCATGCACTGCTCTTTTGAGGTCTATCCAAAGATTCTGGATGATGTTTAGGTCGGGGGACTGTGAGGGCCATGGCAAAACCTTCAGCTTGATCCTCTTGAAGTAGTCCATTGTGGATTTTGGGGTGTGTTTAGGTTCATTATCCTGTTGTAGAAACCATCCTCTTTTCATCTTCGGCTTTTCTAACAGACGGTGTGATGTTTGCTTCCAAAATTTGCTGGTATTTAATTGAATTTATTCTTCCCTCTACCAGTAAATATTCCCTGTGCCACTGGCTGCAACACAAGCCCAAAGCATGACCGATCCACTCCTGTGCTTAACAGTTGGAGAGGGGTTCTTTTCATGAAATTCTGCACCCTTTTTTCTCCAAACATACCTTTGCTCATTGCGGTCACAAAGTTCTATTTTAACTTCATCAGTCCACAGGACTTGTTTCCAAAATGCATCAGGCTTATTTAGATGCTCCTTTGAACCTTTTCAATAGAACTTTTTGGCAGGCCACTGTATATGTCACTATACACTACTTTGAGATTTATTTTCCAACAGGCATTTACAGGAAAAAATATGATAGAACATATGAATAACTATACCTAAACAAAGACTTACAAACAACCAATACAAAACACAAACACAAGAAAATCTGCGGATACTGGAAATCCAATGCAACGCACACAAAATTCTGGAGAAACTCAGCAGGCCAAGCAGCATCTATGGAAAACAATAAACAGTCAATGTTTCGGGCCAAAGATTCTTCTTCAGGATTCAGTGATGATCACGTTAGAACTGTGGTTATTACATGTTATTTAATTTTCTTTTTCACACTGGTGCAAGCTAAAATGTCTCACATTATTCAATAAACTACCAATTTCTCCACACCTCCCGTCAACAGTTATAATGTTACTTGGTAACATGATTTTGTGGTTCCAGAAAAAAGAAAGATTGTAATTGAATTGATGAAAACAAAAATCAGCCAAGAAATACTGGACTAACTAACACTTGCTGCACATCTTTGGCTGCATTGAGTACTAGAAATATCTAAGCCGGCTGCTAACTGAACAAACCACAAACGTTGCATTTAGCTTCGTGAACATTGGACCCAACTAAAGGAATTAATGCTCAGAAACCAAGCTACTTAGAACTTTTTCAGTTTTCAAATGTATCATTCAGCTTTTTCACCACACACTGTGAGACCCTGCCACCACCAAGGTCCCAACATTAGGATAGCGAGCTGTTTACTGTACTTTACCTGTGCTGTACACTACATGCATTTTGAATTATGGTAATGCTTCATTTTATGTGCTGTGTGTGATATATGTTATGTAGGTGCAATGTGGTCTGAGGAATGTTGGTTTGTTTGATTATATACAGACAGATGACATTATACTTCAACTTGAATTACCTTTGCCAGTGGCCAGCATGCTGCAATATACTGTGCAGGAAATCAAAATGTTACATGAAGGCTCATTAATTTCATATTATTATTACTTGTTTCTTTTTTTATATTTGTACTATTTATCAGTCTTTGTATGCAGTTTTTCCATTGATTCTATTATTTTACTGTGAATGCCTGCAAGAAAATGAATCTCAGGGTAGTACTTGGTGACAAATATGGCCTTTGATAATAATATTTACTTAGACTAAAATCTATAGTCTAAAACTATATACTAATATGATATGTTAATGATTCATAAGATTAAATGATACAGTTCTTGGGTCTTATTACTGTTTGATCCTAAGATCCAATTTGTTTGCCATTATTTTCAATTATGTGAAGAACGAAAGGATGACAGGAGGGAAGGTAGGACCGATTACAGATAAAGGTGGGAAGATGTGCCTGGAGGCTGTGGAAGTGAGCGAGGTCCTCAATGAATATTTCTCTTCAGTATTCACCAATGAGAGGGAACTTGATGACGGTGAGGACGATATGAGTGAGGTTGATGTTCTGGAGTATGTTGATATTAAGGGAGAAGAGGTGTCAGAGTTGTTAAAATACATTAGGATGGATAAGTCCCCAGGGCCTGACGGAATATTCCCCAGGCTGCTCCACGAGGCGAGGGAAGAGATTGCTGAGCTCTGGCTAGGATCTTTATATCCTCCTTGTCCACGGGAATGGTACTGGGGGATTGGAGGGAGGTGAATGTTGTCCCCTTGTTCAAAAACGGTAGTAGGGATAGTCCGGGTAATTATAGACCAGTGAGTCTTACGTCTGTGGTGGGAAAGCTGTTGGAAAAGATTCTTAGAGATAGGATCTATGGGCATTTAGAGGATCATGGTCTGATCAGGGACAGTCAGCATGGCTTTGTGAAGGGCAGATCGTGTCCAACAAGCCTGATAGAGTTCTTTGAGGAGGTGACCAGGCACATAGATGAGGGTAGTGCAGTGGATGTGATCTACATGGATTTTAGTAAAGCATTTGACAAGGTTCCACACGGTAGGCTTATTCAGAAAGTCAGAAGGCATGGGATCCAGGGAAGTTTAGTCAGGTGGATTCAGAATTGGCTTACCTGCAGAAGGCAGAGGGTCGTGGTGGAGGGTGTACATTCGGATTGGAGGTTTTGTGACTAGTGGTGTCCCACAAGGATCGATTCTGGGACCTCTACTTTTCGTGATTTTTATTAACGACCTGGATGTGGGTGTAGAAGGGTGGGTTGGCAAGTTTGCAGATGATACAAAGGTTGGTGGTGTTGTAGATAGTGTAGAGGATTGTCAAAGATTGCAGAGAGACATTGATAGGATGCAGAAGTGGGCTGAGAAGTTGTAGATGGAGTTCAACCTGGAGAAGTGCAAGGTGGTACACTTTGGACGGTCAAACTCCAAGGCAGAGTACAAAATAAATGGCAGGATACTTGGTAGTGTGGAGGAGCAGAGGGATCTGGGGGTACATGTCCACAGATCCCTGAAAGTTGCCTCACAGGTAGATAGGGTAGTTAAGAAAGCTTATGGGGTGTTAGCTTTCATAAATCGAGGAATAGAGTTTAAGAGTCGCAAGGTAATGATGCAGCTCTATAAAACTCTGGTTAGGCCACACTTGGAGTACTGTATCCAGTTCTGGTCACCTCACTATAGGAAGGATGTGGAAGCATTGGAAAGGGTACAGAGGAGATTTATCAGGATGCTGCCTGGTTTAGAGAGTATGGATTATGATCAGAGATTAAGGGAGCTAGGGCTTTACTCTTTGGAGAGAAGGAGGATGAGAGGAGACATGATAGAAGTATACAAGGTATTAAGAGGAATAGATAAAGTGGATAGTCAGCGCCTCTTCCCCAGGGCACCACTGCTCAATACAAGAGGACATGGCTTTAAGGTAAGGGGTGGGAAGTTCAAGGGGGATATTAGAGGAAGGTTTTTTACTCAGAGTGGTTGGTGCGTGGAGTGCACTGCCTGAGTCAGATACACTAGTGAAATTTAAGAGACCACTAGACAGGTATATGGAGGAATTTAAGGTGGGGGGTTATATGGGAGGCAGGGTTTGAGGGTCGGCCCAACATTGTGGGCCGAAGGGCCTGTACTGTGCTGTACTATTCTATGTTTTATGTTTTCAATGCTTTGAAAATACATTTAAACAAACATTCATAAGGCAATAAATTGGGCTAAGCTAATTTAATGTTTTGTTTTAATAATAAACAAACATGGGGAGAACTGCTATGATACAAAGTTAGTGCTTCTAATGCATTTAACTTTATCACCTTCCTTGATGTGTAGAACCACAATGCAAATACAAAAAGCAGACTGTGGCAAGCACTTCCTTTAACCTAACAATAAGTTGCAAGCACTTATTTACAGAGTAAATGGATGAACCACAGTTATGTGGTGTGCCGTTTTTCTTACTCAATGATCTGAAGCCATCTGGCCACAATCTATTATGCCATTGAGCAGGCTAGATAATGGGATTGCACTCTGCATGTACACAACTCTGGGTTTAATACAACTCCACAGATAAGGTGATAACAACTTCTCTCTGTTGGTTTTATGAATTTGAGAAATGAGCTCAAGGAAAGCCTCAACCAAGGCCCAGTGACCACAGGCACAAATAGCAACTTTGCCAAACCTACTCATGAAATTAATTCCTGGATGAGAGGGCTGTTCCATTATGACAAATTAACATAGAACATACAGCAGTATAGCAGAGCACAGGCCCTTTGGCCCATGATGTTGTGCTGACCCTTTAACTGACTCTAAGATCAATCTAACCCTCCCTTCCCACATAGCTTCCATTTTTCTATCATCCACGTGTCCATCTAAGAGTCTCTTAAATATCCCTAATGTTTCTACCTCAACCACCACCCCGGTAGCACGCTCCATGCACCCACCACTCTGTATTTAAAGAAAAACTTACCTCTGAACTCTTTCCTATACTTTTTTCCATTCACCTTGAAAGTATGCCCCCCTTGTATTAGCCATTTCTGCTCTGGAAAAAAGTCTCTGGCTATCCACCCGATCTATGCCTCTTGTCATCTTGTACACCTTTATCAAGTCACCTCTCATTCTTCTTCACTTCAAAGAGAAAAGCCCTAGCTTGCTCAACTTATCTTCATAAGATCTGCTCTTTAGTCCAGGAAGGTAGCATCCTGGCAAATTTCCTCTGCATCCTCTCTAAAGCTTCCACATCCTTTCTATAATGAGGCGATCAGACTGAACACAGTATTCCAAGTGTGGTCTAAATAGGGTTCTGTAGAGCAGCAATTTTACCTCACAGCTCTTGAGCTCAATCCCAAGACTAACAAGGCCACCACACCAAATGTCTTCTTAGCCACCCCTTAACCTGCACTGCAACTTTGAGGAATCTATGAACGTCAACCCCAAGATCCCTCTGTTCCTCCATACTGTGAAAAACCCTCCAATTAATCCTGAATTCTGCCTTCAAATTTGTTCTTCCAATGTGTATCACTTTACATTTCTCTGTATTGAACTCCACCTACAAATTCTAAGCCCAGCTCTGCATCCTGTCAATGTCTCATTGTAACTATCCACACTGAATTAAGGTCGAGCTGAATTCCCTTTACCATCATGATACGCCATACAAAGCCCCCAAGCCCCTGTATTTATCTGGTCCAGGAGTAATACAGCTGACTGTCCAACTTGGGAAGAATCACCAGACCTTAGTGGTGACTAGGCCAACGGTGACATCCTGCTGAAATCCCCTCCCAGATGTCCCGTTGTAACCCTTCTACATTGATTCCTTGGACTTTCGTAAACTGATAAGCGATCTTACTGGAACGTATAAGATCTTGAGGGGACAGACAGGTTAGATATTGTGATGATTCCACCAGTGGGGTAGTCCTGAATGAAGGGATACAGATACAAGCAAGGGGATGATTATCTGAAATTGGGGCCTAAAGGAACTATGCCCAGAGAATGGCGAATTTCTGAAATATTCAGCAAATATTCAGCAAGACCCTTCTGTGTGTCAACATCTTTGAATATCCTAGGCCCAACATACTGATGCAATTAGAAAGAAGGCATAAAACGGCTTACTTTATTAGGAGTTTGAGGAAACTTGGTATGTCACCAAAGACTCGAGCAAATTTCTACAGATATACCATGGAGAGTATTCTAACTGGTTGCATCACCGTCTGGTCTGAAGGCTTCAATGCACAGGATTGGAAAAGGCTACAGAAATTTGAAAACTCAGCCAGCTCCATCATAGACACTGGCCTCCCCAGCATTGAGGACATCTTCAAAAGGAGATGCTTCAATAAGACAGCATCCATCACCAAGCACATGCCCTCTTCTCATTGTTACCATCGAGGAGGTGGTATAGGAGCCTTAATGCAATCACTCAACATTTCTCCCCCTCTGCCATCAGATTTATGAATGGATAATGAACCCATGTGCACTACTTTGCTACCTTTTTCTGCTCTTTTTCAATGCACTATGTATTTAATTTTATATACAATGTATAATATATATCTTTTTATTTCTTGTACAGTACTACTGCCGCAAAACAACATATTTCACTACTTAAGCTAGTGATATTAAACCTGATGCCAATTCTGAGGTATTTAAAGAGGAGGTGGATAAATTTTTGAAAGATTATAGAAGGGAAAGTATGTGGACTTGGCAGAGGAGGCAGCCATGATTATACTGAATGATGGGAAAGACCTGAGGGGCTGAATGGCCTACTCTTGCTCATCAGGCCAGGACATTCACAATAACAAGTATTAGGAATCAGTCCCTCAGTTCTGCACATGGGCATTAACACACATCATCTGACTAGAGGAGCACTGAGCTTATGTTTAGCCGATTTAAGTGCCGATCCAGATTAAAAAGATTAAGGCATTGAGGCCGAAGGCAAAGGATGTACCGGTGTTTTGCTCATTTCTCCATGACAGGCAAAATCCTCCACCTGAGCCCATCCCATCTGCCTGAGTTTGCCCATCTCCCTTTCTTCTTGCTGCTATCATCGGATAGGTGGTGCAGGAATATTGGGCCCACACCACCAGGTGCGGGAGTAGTTATTACCCTATAACCATCGAGCTCCTGGACTGGCTTCTCTCGTCTCAGCACTGAATGGGCTCCCTGGCTGTGGACTCACTTTTGGAGACTTTGCAGTTCATGTTCTGTTTTTTTTTATGGTTTGCAGGATTTGTTTTTTTCCCCCCACACACTGGATGTTTCACAGTCTTTGTTGTGTGGGATTTTTTCCCCCATAGATTCTATTGCGTTTCTATGTCCTGTGGCTGCCTGTAAGAAGATGAATCTCAAGGTTGTATATGGTATACATACTCTGATAATGAATTTACTTTGAATTTTGAACCCTCCAATTAGATATTGGTCAAAAATCAGTTCTAAAGTTTTATCTCCATCCTTTTCTGTGATTTTTTTAAAAAGAGTTAAACAGTGCAGAAACAGGCCCTTCAGTCCACAACATTCACACTGAGCAGCAGGAACCCATTTTACTAATCCCATTTACCAGCATTTGGGCCATTGCTTTCTATTCCTTGAAGATTACAGGGCTCATCTGAGGACTACCATTGGTTGGGGTGGATGATGGATGCTGCATCCCAACTTTCTATGTGATATGCAAGCCAGTACATAAGGGAAGGCAGTATAATATGGAGAGCAAGCTATTGCCCATGTAACAAGCTCCTCCTCTCCATTCAGCTGATGAATCCAAAGGAAAATCAAAGACTGATTGATTGGCACCTGCAGTATTGCAGCAGTTGTCAGTCAACATTGAACTCAATGTAGACTGCCTTAGGGACTTCAGCTCCAGATTTTTACCTCGGGGTTTACCCCTGAAGCCTTCCACATGTGAGTATTGCCACAAGGCAAAAGAAGTTTTGAGATCAGAGTTTTCCTTCTAGATGAGCTGCCAACCATGGCTAACAAGCCTCTCTGAAGCCACTGGCTTTAAGGTGCCAGTAACCCCTTCTCCTGTCAGTAGAAATGGTTCTGCTGGGCTTAGTAGCTAAGCCACAGGGGAAGAGCAGGAGTGGAACTTGGTTATCAGAGGGATTTGAGAAGCATGCCATTAGGAGCATTTGATAGGTAGCGGAAGCTTATCCCCACTAAACCACCACCCCACCACTGCTGAACTATGACAACCTTAACAAATCTCAATCATCTGGAGACTTCTGTGGTGACAGCCGATGACTCCACCACCCTCCCAAGACAATGGGCCAGGAAATGATCAAATAGAAACAGAAAACACTTTATTGGCCGGAGGACTGTGTGAGAGAATATGAGTGAGTATGTGTAAAGGTGCTTGTTTTTACTGCTGTTGTTTTGTGTTGTCCTGCTGAGCGTGGTGGACATGCTATGTTGGCACCAGAATGTGTGTTGACACTTGTGGGCTGCCCCAGGCACGTGCATAGGTAGTGTTGGTTGCTAACGCAAACGACAGATTTCACTGTATGTTTCAGTGTCTATGTGATAAATAAATCTGAATCTGATGACCCAACTTACAACATTTTCACTTTCAAAACATATAGTGCCACTGTCCAGCAGGCTGGAAAATTTATTGTAGGAAATTAGGAAATCAAAATTCTTTTTTGAATTCATCCTTTACATTAACCACATTGTCTAACACAGGCAACCTTCCAGCTGACCTACAAGTGTATTTAGTGTGTCCAATGTACAGAACATAATATTGTGAACACTCAGCACAGCTGGAATCATTATGTGCTTCACCTGTACTGCACCTGTTTGGGTTATTTGGTGGTGGAAAGAGGGAAATGTACAGGTGTTGCTTCTCAGCATGGTAAGGTGCTAGGTGGAAGAGAGATACAAGACTCGACCAGGGAAAAGTAAAAGGGACGGTGTCTTTGAAATACTAAAAGAAATACAGATGGAAAACATGTTCGATGGTATCCTGTGTTGAAAGTGGCATAAATTAATTAGCTTTGATTACCACATGTACATCAAAACAAACAGTGAAGTGTGTCATCTGCCATTAAATCAAATCAGCAAGGATTGTGCTGGGCAGCCCGCAAGTGTTGCTATGCTTATGGTGCCAACACTAACCCTAACCGTACATCTTTAGAATGTGTGAGGAAACTGGAGCACCCAGTGAAAAACCATGCTGTCACTGAGAGAAGATATAAACTCCTAATGGGCAATGGTGGAAATCGAACCCTGATCTTACAGCTGGTGCACTCTAAACAGTGCCAATCACTACGTCACTGTGTTGCCCCTGAATAACGTATTAAATGTGGAGGTGATTTGCTTTAGTAGTGCAGAGTGCTATATTTCAATCCTGTTTCAACCATTTCCATCCGTCATCCACTGTATGTTATTATATAGATGACAAACTTTACTCACCCCAACACTGAACTGATTCAACAACCTATGGAAACACAAGGAAATCTGCAGATGCTGGAATTTCAAGCAACACACACAAAAAATGCTGGTGAACGCAGCAGGCCAGGCAGCATCTATAGGAAGAGGTACAGTCGATGTTTCGGGCCCAGACCCTTCGTCAGGACTCACACCTGAAGGGTCCTGACGAAGGGTCTCGGCCCGAAACGTCGACTGTACCTCTTCCTATAGATGTTGCCTGGCCTGCTGCGTTCACCAGCATTTTTTGTGTGTGTTGTCACAACCTATGGACTCACTTTCAAGGACTCTACAACTCGTGCCTTCAATATTATTTATTTATATGTATTTGTATTTGCATAGTTTGTCTTCTTTTGCATATTGGTTGCTTGTTAGTCTTTGTGTGCAGTTTTTCATTGCTTCTATTGTATTTCTTTGTTCTACTGTAAGTTTCTGCAAGAAACTGAATCTCAGAGTAGTATATAGTGATAAAGATGTACTTTGACAATAAAATTACTCTTAATTTTGAAGTTCTATATCAATTTAAGCAGCTTTTTATCATTTAAGTTATTATTTTCAGTCCTTTTGACAGTAAGAGGTTTAGATACATAGAAACATAGAAAACCTATAGCACAATACAGGCCCTTTGGCCCACAAAGCTGTGCCGAACATGTCCTTACCTTAGAAATTACCTAGGGTTACCCATAGCCCTCTATTTTTCTGAGCTCCATGTACCTATCCAGAAGTCTCTTAAAAGACCCTGCCTCCACCACCATCGCTAGCAGTCCATTCCACGCACTCACCACTCTCTACGTAAAAAACTTACCCCTGACATCTCTTCTGTACCTCCTTCCAAGCACCTTAAAACTGTGTCCTCTCGTGCTAGCCATTTCAGCCCTTGGAAAAAGCGTCTGACTAACCACATGATCAATGCTTCTCATCATTTTATACACCTGTATCAGGTCACCTCTCATCCTCCGTCGCTCCAAGGAAAAAGGCCGAGTTCACTCAACCTATTCTCATAAGGTATGCTCCCCAATCTAGGCAACATCCTTGTAATTCTCCTCTACACCCTTCCTATGGTTTCCACATCCTTCCTGCAGTGAGGCAACCAGAACTGAGCACAGTACTCCAAGTGGGGTCTGATCGGGGTCCTATATAGCTGCAACATTACCTCTCGGCTCCTAAACAGGGTGCCATGGTAGTACAATTATTAGTATGACACTATTACAGCTCAGGGTGTCAAAGTTCAGAGTTCAATTCTGGCATCCACTGTGAGAAAGTTTTGCTTTCTTCATGTGGATTTCCTCTGGGTGCTCTGGTCTCCACCCGCAGTCCAAAGATATACTGATTAGTAGGTTAATTGGTCATTGTAAATTGTCCTGTGATTTATCCATGGTTAAATCGGAGGGTTGCTGGGTGGTGCGGTTCATGGGGACGTAAGGGTCTGTTCGGCGATGTATGTCTAAATAATAAAACCAATCTTGGATTGATTTCCTCACAAGAATGGAAATGAAATTCCTCAGTCATTTCATCCAGCTCAAACTTACAATTCCAGTCCATCTGCACTGTATCCTGCTGAATAATTGTTGTATATTCCATAGTGTGGTGCCCTAAAATTCACACAGCTTTAATCAGTGTCTATATTTAAACCCCCCGTTCTGAAATAGCTCCTTCATTTATTTGGTGTCCATTTGCCTCTCAGTACAGCAGTGTAGTCTTCTGGAATATTTTACCACAATAACAGTGTAATGTAAGTGTAAGATCTTGAGGCCTTATGTCATCATAGCTTTGTTCTAAATTTGTTTTCATTCCCCAAGGGAACAAAACCAAATATGTTTCACTGAGCTGATAAAGTCATTAAAACTCTTTCTGAAGCAGAATGGCTCATTAAACGCTCTAACCAGGTTATTTGCAGGATTTCTTGTGGGTTGAAGGACCTCCCTTTGGCTGTTTCATACCTGGATGGTCTATTAGTTGGATCAATGGAGTACTCATGTTTCCAAGTTGGCAAGTTGCATACTTCAGAAATACGAGCATAAAATTTGAGCTGGACTTAGAATGTAGAACAGTACAGCACAATGCAGGCCACTCAGCCCACAATGTTGTGCCAACTTTTTATCCCACTCCAAGACTAATCTAATCTTCCTTCCCACATAGTTCTCCATTCTTCTTTCATCCATGGAAAGATTAAATATGAGTTTTATTTGTCACATGTACATTGAAACACACTCCAAAATACATAATTTGCATCAAGTCAAAGTGAAGATTGTGTTGGGAACAGCCTGCAACGGTCGTCAGGCTACTGGTGCCAATATAGCATGCCCACAACCTAATAACCCTAACCTGCATGTTGTTGGAATATGGGAGGAACCAGAGCACTCGGAGGAAAACCACATGGTCACAGAGAGACCATACAAATTCCTTACAGACAGCTTATCCACATGACTATCTTAGAGTCTATTAAATGCCTCTAATGTTCCTACCTCTAATGTGTTCCAATGGCAGTGGATTCCACATATCTACCGCTCACTCTGCAAAAAACTACATCCCTCCTAAACTTGTTTTCTTAAAATATGCCCTCTCATAAGCCACTTCTGCCCTGGGAAAAAGGCACTAGTTGTCCATTTTATTGATGACTCTTATCATCTTTCTACACCTTTATCAAATCATCTCTCATCCTCCTTCACTCCAAAGAGAAAAATCCTAGCTCATTCAATCTTTCCTCATAAGACATGATCTGTAATCCAGATGGTACCCTGATAAATCTGCTCTGCATCCTCTCTAAATCTTTCACGTCCTTCCTATAATGAGGCAATTAGAACTGAACACTTCTCAGAGCAGTTTAAGGAACTCTGCATTGTCAAGGGGGTTTTCTTTTAAATAGGCAATAAACATGCCTTGTCACTGGTACGTTAAAAATATTTAAGTACCATTTAGTCAGCAAGACTTCTTGCCAGTGCTCTTGACAACAATTTGCAAATGACACAGGTCTTCAGTTATCTTAGAAGTACTTAACAAGGTGCCAATACTTTGCTCTCTCATGACTATGTGGTGGCTGGTGTTCAGTGCTTCCCCCTACGCCCCTTACATTTTAAATTAATGTACACGTAGGGACCTCACTATGAAGTTCAAGAGCTAAACCATTGGGATTGTCATACTCAGGTCCAATAGCTACAGACCTATCCTACAACTAGTCGAGCTGATAGTTCATATATTCAGTGACTTGGGTTAATTCTGACCTGGGATCTTAACTCTGTGGAGTTTGCATATCAAGATTGTGACAGGGATGTGGAGAAAAGTAACTGGAATTAATGTAACTGGGTGTGTGATGGTCAAAGTGGATTCAATGGGTTTTCAATTGATGCATCATAGATTGGTTTCTTAAAGTTGTCATAACCTGGGGAGATAGTGGCGATGTGCTCCCAGTGATTTGCGTCTCAAACAGACCCTGACAAGCAAGTTCAGCTCCTGGCCTTCACCTGGAGCTTAGCTACTCAGCCTGATGGAAACATTTCTACTGACAGGAGAAAAGGCAAATGTGGGTTACTGATGCCTTAAAACTAGTTGCTTCGGGCAGACAAAGCTCGTCAACCATAGTTGGCAGCTCACCTACAAGGAAAACTCAGATCTCAAACCTCTGCTGCTATGTAGCTAAATTCACTCATTGGTGTTTTTCCCTGAAACTTTCCAAGGAAAAATCCAGAGCTGGAGTCCCTAAAATAGTTCTACGTTGAGTTCAACACTGACTGGCAACTCCTATGATGCTGCTGGTGCCAAACTGTATTGGTCTCTGGCATTCCTCCCGATTCATCAGCTGAGAAGTGAGGGGAAGCCTGCTACATGGGCAATAGCTTGCTTTTCATTTCATACTGCCCTGGCTTGCGTATCATGTAGGCAGCTGGCACACAATATCCATGGTTGACCTTGACAGAGGGCCTCATAGAAAACATTCTCTCTGGACGTATCACAGCCTGATATAACAATATCTCTGCCCATGACCACAAGAAACTGTAAAGAGTAGTGGACACAGTACATCACAAAAACAAGCCTGCTCCTCCATGGAGACTGTCTACACTTCTTACAGCCTCAGTAAAGCAGCCAGTATAACCAAAGACTCCATGCACCCTGGAATTTTCTCAACCCACTCCCAACAGGTGGAAATGCAGAAGCCCAAAAGCATATACCAATAGGATCAAGGACAGTTTATAAGACTACTATTTGGTTCCCTAGTGTAATAAGATGGACCCTTGACCTTACAAGTTATTTCGTTATGAGCTTACAGCTTATTGTTTACCTGCACTGTACCTTTTCTGAGCTGCTACACTTTCTTCTGTATTGTTATTGTTTTACCTGAAACAACCTCAATGCACTGTTTCATGAGTTTTACTTTTATTTATTTGGAGATATAGCACAGTAACAGGCCCTTCCAGCCCAGTGAGCCCGCCCTGCTGATTTACCCCTATGTGATCAATTAACCCATACGTATTTGGAATGTGGGAAGAAATTGGAGCACCCAGAGGAAACCCACGTGGTTATGGGGAGAATGTACAAACTCCTTACAGACAGTAGCAGGAATCGAACCTGTGTTGTTGGCACTGTAATAGTGTTGTGTTCACCGTGCCGCCTGAACTTGATCTATATAAAAGGCACACAAGACAAGCTTTTCACTGTAGCTTGATACAGATGGCAGTGATAACCCAATTCCAAACTGAAGTGCATATTTCCCTGTTGTATGCAGATTCTCCATCAGGGAGATGGCATGAATTTACCAGCAGATCCAGGCGCTAATTAATCACAAGCAAGATGCATGCTTGGCCTGCAAACTCAAGAGAAAAGAAAGTAGAGGGCTTCTTCTCCCTTCCTTTCCAGACCTGGTGAAGGGTTTCGGTGTGAAATGTTGACTGTTTATTCCCCTCCATAAATGCTGCCTAACCTGTTGAGATTACTCTAGCATTTTGTGTGTATTGTTCTATAGGCACCTTGCGAATAACCAGAAAGTTCTGACCCAAAGAACAGATGGTGAGTGGAAAGAGCATGGAGATGAGGCAGCCGGTGGATCAATACGAAATGCGTGAGTTCTCTACTGTCAGGGGACAACTGTGGGTTACTATGCTGACAGCCAAGAGCAGAGGAGAGCTTACCAATGCCACAGATGTATTTAGCACCTGTCTGAGAGGAGCTCTTAAGAGAGATCCACGACTGACACACACTGCATTTGATTCCAAAAGCAACATCTAACCAAAAGTGGTGGATATGGCCCAGCCCATCAAAGAAAAAGCCCTCCCCACCATTGAACATATCTACAAAGGAATGCTACCCCAAGAAAGCAGCATCCATCATCAATAACCCCCACCATCCAGGCTATGCTCTCTTCTTACAACTGCCATTGGGAAGGAGGTACAGAAGCCTTAAATTCCACACCATCAGGTTCAGGAACAGTCACTACCTTACAGTGATCAGCTCCTGAACCAGCATGAATAACTCACCTCAACTCTGAACTGATTCCATAACCTACAGACTCACTTTCAATGACTCTACAACTCACGTTCTCAGTATTATTTATTGTTTTGTGTTTGCACGGTTTGTCTTCTTTTACACATTGATTATCAGTCTTTGTGTGCATATATGGTGACATATACATACTTTGATAATAAATTTACTTTGACCTTTGATTATCTTTGAGTCCATCTCATGTAATAAGAGGTGAAAAAGGTCACAACCTTCAAGCAGGATTTCTAATACATAGTGTAGCCGAAGTGTACCACACACAACATGCTGGAGGAACTCAGCAGATCTAGTCCATGCTGAAACCATTTAAGCTGCCTACTCACATGGACCTGCACTGGAACCATAGGATTCCATACCCCAACCATTCATGCACTTTCTCTTCACCATTTACACCTCGGACTTCAACTACTGCACAGAGTCTTGTCATCTTCAGAAGTTTTCGGATGACTCTGCCATAGTTGGATGCATCAGCAAGGGAGATGAGGCTGAGTACAGGGCTACGGTTGGAAACTTTGTCACATGGTGTAAGCAGAATTATCTGCAGCTTAATGTGAAAAAGACTAAGGAGCTGGTGGTAGACCTGAGGACAGCTAAGGTACCGGTGACCCCTGTTTCCATCCAGGGGGTCAGTGTGGACATGGTGGAGGATTACAAATACCTGGGGATAAGAATTGACAATAAACTGGACTGGTCAAAGAACACTGAGGCTGTCTGCAAGAAAGGTCAGAGCCATCTCTATTTCCTGAGGAGACTGAGGTCCTTTAACATCTGCCGGACGATGCTGAGGATGTTCTACGAGTCTGTGGTGGCCAGAGCTATCATGTTTGCTGTTGTGTGCTGGGGCAGCAGACTGAGAGTAGCAGACACCAACAGAATCAACAAACTCATTCGTAAGGCCAGTGATGTTGTGGGGATGGAACTGGACTTTCTCACGGTGGTGTCTGAAAAGAGGATGCTGTCTAAGTTGCATGCCATCTTGGACAATGTCTCCCATCCACTACATAATGTACTGGGTGGGCACAACAGTACATTCTGCCCAGAGACTCATTCCACCGAGATGCAACACAGAGTGTCATAGGAAGTCATTCCTGCCTGTGGCCATCAAACTTTACAACTCCTCCCTTGGAAGGTCAGACACCCTGAGCCAATAGGCTGGTCCTGGATTTATTTCATAATTTACTGGCATAATTTACATATTACTATTTAACTATTTATGGTTTTATTACTATTTATTATTTATGGTGCAACTGTAACGAAAACCAACTTCCCCCGGGATCAATAAAGTATGACTATGACTATGACTATGACCTATCCAAGCTTCTCAAATGTCAAAATCAAGCTCTCATGCACCAGTTCTGCTGGCAGCTTTTTCTACAATCTCACAACCCTCTGAGTGAAGACGTTTCCCTTCATATTCCCCTTAAATTTCTCACCTTTCACCCTTAACCCATGACCTCTGATTGCAGTCCCACCCAATCTCAGTGGAAAAAACCTGCTTGCATTTACCCGCTCTATATCCCTAATATACTTGTACCTCCTCTCAATCTTTTACATTCTGAAGAGTACAGTCCTAACCTATTCAACCTTTCCTTATAATTCAGGTCCTCCAGACCTGCAACATCCTTGTAAATCTTCTCTGTAATCTTTCAACCTTGTTTACATCTTTCCTGCATGTAGGTGACCAAAACCGCACACAATGCTCCAAATAAGGCCTCATCAACGTCTTATACAACTTCAACATAACATCCCATTTCCTGTACTTGATTTGTGAAGGCCAATGTGCCAAAAGCTTTCTTTACAATCCCATCTACCTATGATGCCACTTTCAACGAATTATGGACCTATATTCCCACATTCCTTTGTTCTACCACACTCCTTAGTGCCCTCCCGTTCACTGTGCAAGACCTATCCTATTTGATTCTACCGAAGTGCAAAACTTCACACTTGTCTGTATTAAATTCCATCTGCCATTTTTCAACTCACTTTTCCAGCTGATGCATATTCCTCTGCAAGCCATGATAGCCTTCCTCACTGTCCACTACACCCCCAATCGTGGTGTCACCTGCAAAGTTGCTGATCCAGTTAACCACATTTTCATCCAGATCACTGATATAGATGACAGACAATAGCATACACAGCACTGATCCCTGCAGCACACCACTAGTCACAGGCCTCCAGTCAGAGAGGCAATCTTCTACTACCACTCTCTGGCTTCTCACACAAAGCCAATGTCTAACCCAATTTACTACCTCATCCTGAATGCCAAGCAAATAAACCTTCTAGACCTTGTCAAATGCCTTACTAAAGTTCACGTAGACAACATTCACTGCTTTGCCATCATCCACTTTTCTGGTAACTTCCTCGAAAAACTCTCTAAGATTGGATTGACATGACCTACCATGCACAAAGTCATGCTGACTATCCTTAATCAGTCATATCTTTCCAAATACTTATATATCCAGTCCCATATCTTCCAATAACTTTCTCACAACTGATGTCAGACTCACCTGCCTATAATTTATGTTTAGGGCCTTTTTTAAAAAAGCGGAACTACATTGGCTATCCTCTAATCTTCTGGTATTTCTCCATCTTGAAGGGTTTTAAATATCTCTGCTAGGGCCCTGACAATTTCTGCACTTGCCTTCCGTAGGGTCCAAGGGACCACTTCGTAAGGCCTTTGGGGTTTATCCACCCCAATTTGCCTCAGGGTAGCAAACACCTCCTCCTTTGTAATCTGTACAGGGTCCATGAAGTTGATGTCGTTTTGCCTCACTTCTATAGACTATATCTGTTCCTGAAATTAACAGCATTATGGTCACTGGATGCAAAATGTACCCCTACACAACCTTCCATCACCTGCCCTGTCTCTCTCCCTAATAGCAGATCCAGTATTGCTCTCTCATTGGGTCTTCCACATATCGATGAAGAAAACTTTCCTTAACACATTTGACAAACTCAATCCTATCTAGTCCTTTTATAATATGGGACTCACAGTCAATATGTGGAAAGATAAGATCACCTATAATAACAATCTTATGTCTCTTGCAACAGCCTGTGATCTCTTTACAAATTTGTTTCTCCAAATCCCTATCCCTGTTAACATGGTCATACCTTTCCTATTTCTCACTTCTACTCATAATGCCTCACTAGTTGAGTTCTCCAGTCTGTCCTAACGAACCACTGCCGTGACATTTTCCTTGACCAGTAAAGCTGCCCCTCCTCCTTTAAGCCCTCCTGCTCTGTCATGTCTAAAACAACGGAACCCTGGCATAGTGAGCTGCCAGTCCTGCTCCTCCTGCAACCAAATATCACTAATGGCTACAAAATCATAACTCCAGGTGTTGATCCTTGTCCTGAGCTCAATACTTCTTGCATTTAAATATATGTAGCTCAGGGCACTGGTTACTTCATGCTCAACCTTTTGATTCCTGACTTTGTCTAAGGTCTTACCAATATCTGCCTCCACAATCTCTCCTCTATCTGTTCTAGCACTTTGGTTCCCACCTCCATGCAACTCTAGTTTAAACCCCACTGTACAGCATTAACAAACCTTCCTGCTAGGATATTAGGCCCACTCTAGTACAGGCAGAGGCCTAATAATTATCCCTGAACCTGGTAGTATGGGACCCAAAGCTCCTGTACTTTCTTCCTGATAGTAGTAGTGAACAGAAAATCTTATTACAGGTAGTGGATATGGCCCAGTCCATCACAGGTAAAGCCTGCCCCACTTTTGAGCACATCTACATGGTGTGCTGTCACAAGAGAATAGCATCCATCATCAAGGACCCCACCATCCAGGTCATGCCCCCTTCTTGCTGCTGCCATCAGGAAGGTGGTACAGGAGCCTTAGGAACCACAGCATCAGCCTCAGGAATAGTTATTACCCCTCAGCTATCAGACTCTTGAACAAATGGGATAATTTCACTCAACTTCACTTGCCCCATCACTGAACTCTTCCCACAACCCATAGACTCACTTTCAAGTACTCTCCATCCTATGTTCTCAATATTTATTGCTTATTTATTATTATTATTCTTATTTTCTTTAGTCTTTTGTATTTGCAAAGTTTGTTGTCTTTTGGTTGTTTGTCCGTCATGCAGGGTGCCATTTTTTATTGATTCTAATATTTTAAATTGGATATAGTGTTTATGCCTGCAAGAAATTGAGTCCCAGGGTTGTATCTGATGACATACATGTTCTTTGATAATAAATTTATAGAGATATAGAGTCCAACTTTGAAACTTTTTTGAAGAGAGTATGGCCTGGTCATAGTACAGAGTTATAATGTCCTCTAGTCTATCTAGCTAATGCTGACAAAGATACAATCTACCTTAGTCCCATACCTCTCCTAACGAGGGGTTCCCAACCATTTTTATGCCATAGACCAATACCATTAAGCAAGGGGTCTGTAGACCCCGGGTTGGAAAACCCTGCTTTAAACCTTTCCTGTCCCATGTTTCAGTCTATGTGCCTTTTAGGTAACGTATCTGCCTCAACTGCAGTTTGTTTCATTTAAGGATCACCTCTGGGAGAAAAGTTACCCTGTAATTAATTTCTCCCCTCTCTCCTCGAGTTCTAAACTTCCTAACCCCGAGAGAATGGTCTTCTGTGGCAAGGTCGCCATAAGATATCAAGTCTTCTCCATCATTTAATGATAACTGATTTTTGTTTCTCAACCATATTCTCCCACCTTATCCCTTTGCCCTTTCTTGCCAATCACAAACCTACCAGTATCTGCCTTAAATACACCCAATGATCTGGCCACCACAGCCCTCTGACTGAAGAAATTCCTCATCTTTGTTCTAGAGTAGAATAGAACTTTATTGTCATTGCTCAAGACAACAAGATTGCAGTGCTATTCCACTTCTTCCATGCTTTCCAGTACAGTATTCAGGATTTCAATGAGAGAAGAGAATGAAATATCCAAAATATAGCGCAATCTTCACAGCAAGAACAGAAGAGGTAAAAAAAAAAAACTGTACCAGCAATATATCAATCTAGTTCCTTAAAATGTAGCTCAAAAACTCTCCACTTTGTGTGCGGTGGAACAGTTGCAAATAAACTTGTTAGCTTATAATCCCAAATCTACACTCAGTGGCCACTTTATTAGGTACCTGCTATACCTAATAAAGTGGGCACTGAGAGGATATTCTGGTGTTCTGCTGCTGTAGCCAATTCATGTTGTGCTTTCAGAGATGTTCTTCTGCACACCACTGTTGTAACATTTGGTTGTCTGAAATATTATTGCCTTCCTGTCCTCTTGCACCAGTCTGGTTATTCTCCTCTGTCCTCTCTCATTAACAAGGCATTTTTGCCCACAGAACTGCAGCTCACTGGATGTTTTTTTTTGGGTTTTGCACCATTCTCTGTAAACTCTGTGTGTGAAAATCCCAGGAGATCAGCAGTTTCTGAGATACTCAAACCAGCCCATTTGGCACCAAAAATCGTTTCACGTTCAAAGTCATTTAAATCACATTTCTTCCCCATTCTGATGTTTGGTCTGAACAACAACTGAACCTCTTGACCATTCCTGCGTGCTTTTTATGTATTGAGTCGCTGCCAGATTGGCTGATTAGATATTTGCATTAACAAGCAGGTGTATCTAATAAAGTGGGCACTGAGTGTATAGCTATAACAATTTTTGATGTGCAAATAGAGTCATAGAGACACTACAGCACAGACACAGGTCCTTTGGCCTACCTAGTTCATGTCAAACTGTTAGTCCGCTTTGGCACACCTGGACTATAGCCATCCATACCTCTCCCATCCACATATCTATCCAAACTTCTCTTAAATGCTGTAATCAAACGTGCATCCACCACTTCCACTGGCATCATAATATTTAAATTAATGTTGGTTCAGCTTCACATTTTCTTTGCATTTAATCATTCGAAAGCACGAGTAAAGAAGTAAGCCCCAAATTCAAGGACTGTTTATTGAAACACTGGGTAGCAAGTCTTCATTCCAATCACATGGTGCTCGATATGGTGTTTTCAATCTCAATGAAACCCAACAAATATTGAAAGGCCAAGATACAGTAGATGTGGAGAGGATGTTTCCTATAGTGGGAGAGTCTAGGACTAGAGGGATCAGCCTCAGAATACAAGGATGTCCCTTTAGAACAGAGGTGAAGATGAATCCGTGGAATTTATTGCCACAGAAGATTGTGGAGGCCAAGTCATTGGATATATTTAAAGCAGAGATTGATAAGTTCTTGATTAGAAAGGGTGTCAAAGGTTAAGGGGCAGAAGGTATGAGAATGAGGACGAGAGTTAATAAATCAGCCATGATGGAATGGTGGAACAGACTTGATTGGCCAAATGGCTAATTGTTCTTCTATGCCGTACATGCAAATGTATCCTTCATCGACTGATGTGCGGGGCATGACTGCCAAGATGCAAATTTACCACTAACGCAGGTTAAGAAGTCTGACTCAGCAGCTTTGTAAGGCGGTGACTTTCTGACATGCTCACAGTTGCTAACAGCACTGAACCTCTCAGACTCTTAATTTATTTAAAATGTGCATTTTGATTAACATCTGCATTATTTATTTAGAGCTGGCGCATGGAAAAGCCCTTCTGGTCCACTGAGCCGTATCACCCAGCCTAATCACAGGACAATTCACAATGACCAATTAATCTATTAACCGGTATGCCGTTGGACTGTGCGAGGAAACTGTAGCACCTGGAGAAAACCCACACAAATATGGGAAGGAACACACAAACTCTTTACAAAAGAGGACACTGGAATTGAACTTTGAACTTTGACATACTGAGCAGTAAAAGTGCTGTACTAGCCGCTATACTACCGTGGCAGATGTAATAAAACTGCTGGGGAAGTTTGCCCTGGCCAGTAGAACCAAATATGTGCCAGATGGTTATTGCCCAAAGCCTCAGAAATGCGAGAAGCAGGCAATGCATACAAAGTGCTGGAGGAACTCAGCAGGTCAGGCAGCATCTATGGAGGGGAATAAACAGATATTAATATACAATATAATCATTGACCAAGTCCACCTTGAACAATAAATCACAATGGCTCCTACGGAAGTGATTTTCCTGTGAATATACGCATGTTGTCTCAATGTAAGTTCCGAAGTCTGCCTGTGGTGATCTATATTTGCGGCCTATTGCACCTTATCTTGTTAATAAAGGAAGCTAAAACAGCATTATTTTTGCTGTAATGCTTCAGTAAGCCTACACCTACCTGCAAAATTATCAGAAACACTGATAGATCATGTTGTTGAATCTCTAAACTGATAGTTATCTTGTGAATGTTTTCCAATTGCACTGCTTCAAGTCAAAACAACTGAGAACAAATGGGTCAAAAAAAATTAACAATCAGAATACAGGTGGTGTACATGATCTATTACAACGTACCAGAGGACAACTTTTAAGTATTTGTGACATGTCACCAACTTAAGATTTGCAGGGCAGAGTATCCTGACTGGTTGCATCACAGTCTGGTATGGAAACACCAATGCCGTTGAACAGAAAAGCCTACAAACGGCCCAGCCAATCATCGGTATAGACCTCTCCACCACTGAGCACATGTGCGTGGAGTGGTCCTGCAGGAAAGCAGCATCCAACATCAAGGACTCCCACCATGCAGGATATGCCTTCTTCTAACTGCTGCATCAGGTAGAGGTACAAGTGCCTCAGGGCTCTCAACACTAGGTTCAGGAACAGTTGTTACCCCTCAACCATCAGGCTCCTGAACCAGAGAGGATACCTTCACCCAACTTCACTCACCCCAAAACCGAACTGTTCCTACAACCTACGAACACACTTTTAAGGACTCTTCATCGCATGTTCTCAATATTTATTGTTTATTATTATTTTGTTTTTTTCTTCTTGTATTTGGACAGTTCGTTGTCTTTGCACGTTGGTTGTTTGTCCACCTTGTGCGTGTTTTTTCACTGATTCTATTGTGTTTCTTTGTATCACAAGAAAATGAACCTCAGGATTGTCTATAGTGACATATATATAAAATCTGATAATAAATTTACTTTGAACTAATGTGAATAGTGCCACTTCTTTGGGTGTTTCATGCAGGTTCTGTTGCCTTCTGTACAGTATTATGTTTATTCATAAAGTCCGTAGCTCTTCCCCACTTCTTAAAAATTAATAATACATTCAACACACTCAATCTTAATTGAGTTATCTGTTATCTTAATTAGCCAACACACTCAAAATGCTGGAGGAACTCAGCAGTCCAGGCAGCATCTATTTGGGCTGAGACCCTTTATCAGGAAAAAAAGATGAGGAGTTAGAACAAGCTGAGGGGAGAGAGGAAGAAACACAAGGTGATAGGTGAAACTGGGAGGAGGGAGAGGTGAAGTAAAGAGCTCGGAAGTTGATTGGTGAAAGAGATACAGGGCTGGAGAAAGGGGAATCTGATAGGAGAGGACAGAAAGCCATGGAAGAAGGAAAAGTGGGAGGAGCATCAGAGGGAGGTGATGGGCAGGTAAGAAGATAAGGTGAGAGAGAGAGAGAGAGAGAAATGGGAATGGGGAATAGTGAAGGGAGTAGGGCATTACCAGAACTTCAAGAAATCTTACTGTACCTAACAAAGTGGCCACTGAGTGTATGCTTGTAGTCTTCTGCTGCTGTAACCCATCCACTTCAAGGTTCAACGTGTTGTGCGTTCAGAGATGTTCTTCTGCACACCACTGTTGTAACGTGAGGTTGTTTCAGTTACTGTTGCTATCCTGTTCAGCTTGAACCAGTCTGGCCATTCTTCTCTGACCTCTCTCCTTAGTGAAGTGTTTTCGCCCGCAGATCTGCTGCTCACTATATGTTTCTTTGCACCATTCTCTGTATAGAGACTGCTGTGCATGAAAATTCCAGGAAATCAGCAGATTCTGAGATATTCAAACCACCACGTCTGACACCCTGACACCAACAATCCTTCCACAATCACACTCACTTAGATCACATTTCTTCCCCATTCTGACGTTTGGTCTGAACAACAATTGAACCTCTTGACCACATCTGCATGCTTTTATACATTGTGTTGCTGCCAGGTGATTGGCTGATTAGATATTTGCACTAATGGATAAGTATACCTAATAAAGTGGCCACTGAGTGTATGATACATCCAGAAGAGGTGTTTCCTAAATGTAGTGATTATAATGATTGCACACTTTAGATTTATTCAACTTCACAGTTTCGAAAGGATTAATCAGATACAGCTGCTCCTTTGTGGCAAGTAAAACTTTTAGAGACATACAAGGTGATAAAAGATGATTGACTGGACAGCCAGGGATTTTTTTTTCCAGAGTGGAAATGGCTAATACGAGGGGGCATAATTTTAGGGCAATTGGAAGAAATATAGCGGGAATATCAGAGGTAAGTTGTTTTGTTTTTATATATACAAGAGAAGTGGGAAGTACCTTGCCGGGGGGTGGTGGTAGAGGCAGATACATTAGGGACATTTAAGAAACTCTTAGATAGGCGCATGGAGGAGAGAAAATTGGATGGCTTTGTAGGAGGGAAGGGTTTGATTGATCAGAGTAGGTTAAAAGGTGGGCACAACATCATTCTAGTTCCACCATGTTCTATACCTTGAGGAAATATTTGATGTGAATCTGAAGAAAAGGAATCTAATGACAAGTCTGATGACTATATATTGGAGGCAAGGATTAGATTGATCTCAGAGTTGATTAAAAGCTCAGCACAACACCGTGGGCTGAAGGGCCTGAACTGTGCTTTAATGTTTTATGTTTTAAATGTTCCAGTCATCTTATAATCGCATGAAGACATAAATTGGGAGCAGGGCTGGGTCACTTGGCTAGAAAAGTATGCTGCACCATTCTGTAGCTCACCGCTCACTACAATCATGAGCAATTTTGGATCCCTTATCTAAGAAGGAATGTGCTGGCACTGGAGAGGGTCCAGAGGAGGTTCACAAGAATGAAAAGGTTAACGAATGAATGAGGAGCATTTGATATCTCTGGGCTTGTACTTGCTGGAGTTTAGAAGAATGAAGGGGATCTTATTGAAACCTATCAAACATTGAAGGGACTAGAGAGAGTGGATATAGAGAGGATGTCCCCTACAGTGAGGGAGTCTAGGACCAGAATAAAAGGACATCACTTTAGAACAGAGAAGGAAAGGAATTTTTTTAGCCAGAGGGTGGCATATCTGTGGAATTCTTTGTCACAGACAGCCGTGGAGGCTGTTATTGGTTTAAGGTGAGGGTGATAGATCCTTGACTAGTAAGGGTGACAAAGATTACAGAGAGAAGGCAGGAGAATGATGTTGAGAGGGATAACAAATCAGCCATGACGGAATGCATAACAGACTCCATGGGCTGAATGGCCTAATTCTGCTCCTATGTCTTACAGTTTTATAGCTGAAATGAATTAAACCTCAGTTTCACATTCCCAACTACATGTAGTAACCTTTCACTCCTTTAAGAGCAACAACCCATCTGTCTCTTCTGTAAATATTTTCTGAAGACCCTGTTTGAAAGAGAATTCCAAAGAGTCATGAACCCTCTGAGATAAAATGGTTCATCTCCGTTATAAATAGACAATCTTTTTATTTTAAATAAGGACCCTCTCTTGCAATCGCACATTCCTCCATTGCTTGATGCCAATGAATCACAATCGACAAGGGACAGAACACAGAAATAGGCCTTTTGTCCCGTCAACTCCATGTTGACCATCAAGCACCTATGTTTGCACAAATCCTACGCTATCTCACTTTATTCTCTCCACGGGCCCTCAATTCCTAGTTTCCACACACTAGAGCAGAGATTCCCGACCTGGGCTCCACAGACCCCTTGCTTAATGGTATTGGTCCATGGCACAGAAAAGGTTGAGAACAACCCCTGCACTATAGCCAACATACTGTGGCGCAGACCAAAGTTCATGACATATGCCAGTGATATTAAACTAATTCTGATCGCAACAATGAGTCATTCTATTAATCTACACAAGACTGGGATGTGGGAGCAAACTGAGCCCCTGGAAGAAACCCAAGTGGTCACAGGAAGAAGGTACAAACTCTAGAGATCAGGACAGAACCTGGCAGGAGAATGGGGTTGAGAGGGATAATAAATCAGCCAAGATGGAAGGGTGGAGCAGACTGGATGGGCCAAGTGGCCTAATTCTGCTCCTATGTCTTATGGATCACCTTTGCAGTGAGTTAGCAGCAGGGTGATTGTGTCACTATGTCATTAACTTCGGTCTTGGTGTGCAAAACAAACTCTGCCATGCATATACTTGGATTCCACATCCACATATCCTTAAAAGTTACCACACAAGTTGATAGAGTAGTTAAGAAGTTGTATGGTATGTTGGCCTTCAATTAGTCCGGGCACTGCGTTCAAGATCCATGCAGTAAAGTTTCAGCTCTATCAAACTATGGTTAGACCACATGGAGTATTGTGTTCAGTTCTGGTTGCCTCATGATAGAGAGCGCAGAAGAAATTTACCAGGATTAGAAAGCAGGTCTTATGAAGGTGGGTAGGACTTTTCTCTTTGGAGCGAAGTATTATGAGCGGTGGCTTCATAGAGGTTAGATGATGTTAAGAAGCATAGATTGAGTGGACATCCAGATACATTAGGGACATTTAAGAGACACTTAGATAGGTACGTGAATGAAAAAAAAATGGAGGGGTATGTGGAGGTGAGGTGGGAAAGGTTAATTTAATCTTAGAGTAGATTAAAAGTTTGGCACACCATTATGGACCAAAGCACCTATAAGTGTGCTGCACTATGTTCTTTCTGTGGATAAGTACATTGATTAGTAAGTGCCCTTCTTAGTAAGTGACTACTGGCGAAGGGTCTCGGCCCAAAACGCATTTACTCATTTCCATGGATCCTGCCTGACCTACTGAGATCCTCCAGCATTTTGTGTGTGTTGCTCTGGATTTCCAGCATCTGCAGAATCTCTTGAGTTTAAGTACAAGGATAGGAGGGGTTTAAGAGGGAAATGGGCCTAATGTGGGCAAATAGCCTTGCTTGGTGGGCACCACGGTTGGCAAAGATGAGCTAGACAGAAGGGCCTCTTTCCATGCTGTACGAGTATGACTTACCCAAAATGACAACAAGCTCAACACACCTGAAGAAATAAATGGTTAAAATATTCCCTCTACATTACTGTGCAAAGGCTTAGGCACAAATACATACTGAAGTTGCCCAAGACATTTGCAGAGTACTGTAGTAATTTTATGTATTGCATGGTACTGCTGCTGCTGCAAAATAATGAACACATTTCATGTCATGCGAGTGATGATAAACCCGATTCTGATAGCAGGATCTATTGTGGACTGAGGGTGGGAAGGGGACACAGGAATGGCTTAAAACAACAAAGTTAATGTCCTGAAGTGGCCAAGTCAGAGTCCAAACCTCAATCTAATTGAGAATTAGGAGCTGGACTTGAAAAGGGCTGTTCACTCGTGACCCCCATGCAATCTGACAGAGCCTGAGCACTTTTTAAAAGAAAAATGGGGAAAAATTGCAGCGTCCAGATGTGCAAAGCTGATACAGACCTATCCACTAAATACTGACCTTGAAGGGGGTGACTACTTATGCAATCAATTATTTTGTGTTTTATATTTGTAATTAATTTAGATCACTTTGTAGAGATCTGTTTTCACTTTGACACAAAAGATTCTTTTCTGTTGATCAATGTCAAAAAAAGTCAAATTACATCCACTGTGATTCAATGCTATAAAATAACAAAACATTAACTCCCAAGGGGGAGTGAATACTTTTTATAGGCACTGTATGTGCCTAAGACTTCAGCACAGTACTGTATAAGATGGGCCTTGGCCTGACACGTCACCTGTCTGTTCCCCTCCATAGATGCTGCCTGACCTGCTAAGTTCCTACAGCACATTGTGTGTTTTGCTTTAGATTTCTAGTATCTGCAGTACCTCTTGTGGCTGCTTATCACAGCTTCTCCCCTACTTTTTACTGTGAAATATATTTAACAGAGCTGTTGATTTTGTAGGGATATTTCAGTTTTAGTCTGGTGCTGAGGTTTTGGCTTTCCTCCCTTGATGCTTCGATGTTTTCCCGTCCGTAAATCAACCATCAGTATTTCAAGAAGACCTTTGTTCTATTTTAATTATAAACCCTTAAGCTTAACAATTTTCCATGTCAGTGCTGAGAACAGCAATCTGAAACTGTCACAGACAGCACCCACAAACCAAAGAGATAAGTGGCTGATTGGCATAGAGGGAAATGCGAAGTACTTGGCGTGCACAGAAACCACACACAGCCTTTTGAAAGCTAAGTGGCAAAGGAAGTAAATAGCTCTTTAAAATGTCAAGCCGTCTGTTTTTGCTTCTTAGAGTATGGCCACACGAAGAAACCAATTCTTGCAGCCATGCATCACTACTTTTCGATCAGGCACATCACTTGCTAATTACTTCTGGTTCTTGAAAGCTGAACTTAGTACCAAAGATAACCTGATAATAACAGTGCTACTCAGTTTAACCAGCACTACATTATACCTAATTTATGAATGTACCCAAATGCGAAGGATGGTTCTGAAATCATATGAACTGCAATGCAATTGTAACAGACTATCAAGTGCAAAAAGAAGTAAAGTTATTTATACCTTACCAAGAGATGGTACAGAGCCACTGCATTTTAATAACCTGTGCATGATATGTCAACTGCTCCGCACCATCAGAAACTGTGAAGCCTAACTACATTTACTTATGATGGTAATGTTAATTCAACACTTCAGAGTAAAAGACACTCACTTTGTACCAGTCTACAGCCACTTGGAAGGAATGTTTTACACACACACACAGACAGCGTAGGGTTCAATTCCCTCCTCTGCTTGTAAGCGATCTGTACATTCTCCCTCCATGGCTGCATAGGTTTCCCCTGGAAGCTTCAGTTTCCTCCCACATTCCAATGACACATAGATGTAATTGGGCAGTAAGGCTGGAAATGCAGAGCAACACACGCAAAATGCTGGAGGAACTCAGTAGTTCAGGCAACACCTATAGGGAGGAGTAAACAGTTGACGTTTCGGGCCAAGACCCTTAATCAGTTAGCTTCTTCAATCCCCTAACTGAACACTAATGCCCGGGAACAGAGAATTCTACAAAATGCGGGAGGAGAAGATGGCGGCGCGACGCAGTGCGCACAGCCTCTCCAGTGAAATGATATCCTATTTGTTAAATAGGGTACTGTGCACAATTCTGATTTGATGGAGACAGCTGTGAGAAGCATGGAGGAACATCTGGAGAAACTTCTGAAATGCCTTTTTCACTACCGCTGCTACTGTGCAATCGAGAATCTCCGGAGGGAAGGCCCCAAAATCCTCGGCTTTGCCTGCTGCTGGCGGCCGGGGCTGGGGTCAAAGCGCTCGGCAGAGGTGGTGCTCGGTGCTCGGTGTAGGAGGGCTGGTCGGAGGCTCGAAGTTTTCAGATGACTCAGAGTTGGACTGTGGTCGGGCATGGCAGGGAGAGTTTTCTTCCTTCTCCCGTCTGCGTGAGATGTGGGACTTTCGCAAAACTTTGAACTTTTTTACCGTGCTTATGACCTGTTCTTCATCAAGTTACGGTATTGCTCGTACTGTTGTAACTATATGTTATAATTATGTGGTTTTTGTCAGTTTTTCAGTTTTGGTCTGTCCTGTGTTTCTGTGCTATCACACTGGAGGAATATTGTATCATTTCTTAATGCATGCGTTACTAAATGACAATAAAAGAGGACTGCGTGTCCTCATAATCTAAAAGAAAGTGGTGGATGCACTTCCCCGGTCCATCACAAGCAAAGCCCTCCCCACCATTGAGGACATCTGCCTCAAACTACAAGGAGCGCTGCCACAAAAAAAGCGGCATCCATCATCAAGGACCCCACCATCCAGGCCATGTTCTTTTCTCTCTGCTACCATTGAGAAGGTAGTACAGGAGCCTCAGGTCCCACACCACCAGGTTCAGGAACAGTTATTAACTTTCAAACATCAGGCTCCTGAACAATTATGGACAACGTCACTCACCTCAACATTGAACTGACTCCACAGCCTATGGACTCACTTTCAAGGACTGTATAACTTATGTTCTCAGTATTATTTATTACTTTTTTTTTGGTAATTGCAGAGTTTGTCTTATTTTGCACATTAGTTGTTTGTCAGACTTTATGTGTAGTTTTTTTTATTGATTCTATTGCATTTCTTTGTTCTATTGCAAATGCCCACAAGAAAATGAATTTTTATTGGTGACATAAATGTACTTTGATAATAAACACTTTGAACTTTGAATTGTCACTCTAGAGTGACCATTGAGAGCGAGGTAAAGAAACTTCCTCCAAAATAAAAAATGAAAAGGACGTAAATGTTTAAAAATCCGCTCAACATTGATTAAAAAAATATCAGCCCCACTGTGCTGCCAGCAGAAGCCATCAACTAGGTCACTCACACCACAGGCAGATCAATCAGGAGAGGCCGAGCAGTATTCCGTTTGCAAAACTGAAACAGGACAAATCAGAGGAAACGAACACAAAGCAAAAAGGATTGCTTGGGTTTAATGATTCTGAGTGCATCAAGCGCCAGAGTACAAGACTGGAGTCGTGATGATGTTATCTATATTTTTTTTAAATTTCTGAAGCTACTGCACAGAACAGGCCCAACCGGCCCCTTCAAGCCTCACAAATGCCAGCAAACCCCCAATATAATAATAGCCTAATCACAGGACAATTTACAACGGCCAGTTAACCTACGTCTTTCGACTGTGGGAGGAAACCCATGCATTCCACAGAGAGGATATACAAACTTCTTACAGAGGACACCAGGACTGAACTCAGATGCTTTAGATGCAAAAGTGTTGTGCTAACCACTATGCTACCATAGTGCCCTATTATGTTACCTTAATATTTACTTACTATGATAACTAATAGGAAGAAGATGGCTTTTATTAAATATGTCACTTATTCCTGGGCAGTAGCATGGTGCTATAAACCATCTCTGCTTGGCAGAATCACATTAATAGAATTATCCCAAAGAAGGGTCTCAGCCAGAAACATCGACTGTTTATTCCTCTCCTTGGATGCAGCCTGACCTGGCGAGTTCCTCTGGTATTTTGTGTGCGTTGCTCTGCAGCCTTCAGCATCTAACCTTGTGCCGATCACTTAATTACGCAGTTTCCATCCAATCCATAACGTTATGTATCATTAGCATACAACCAAAGGAAGCCACTGCAACCCAACATACTGTTTGCATTGTTGTATATCCAGTTCTGAATACTGGGTGGTAAAAAAGGGGGTTTTAAGAGTAGCAGTCAAAAATGTCTGTAGTGCTAACACTACAAAAATGGAAAGTCAATAGTATTTTCCAATAACAGATGACACCCAGAAAAAGCAACATTACTGAAGGCCATTGGATAGGAAGTTAGTTTGACTGTCTATCGAGGGCAGGGTTTTCAATGATTCAAAACAGTAAATGCGCATTATTTCTTTCCTTTCTGGAAGCATCACAGCTTGGAATGGCATCTGCTCTGCCCTTGACTGCGAGATACTGCATAGGGCTGTGGATACAGCCCAGCACATGATGGAAACCAGCCTCCCCTCCATGAACTTCGCCTACACTTTTCACTGACTGCATAATCAAAGACCCTACTCGCCCCAGACATTCTCTTTACTTCCCCCCCCCCAATGGTACAGGATACAAAAGCCTAAAAGCATGTATAATCTGGATCAAGGACTATATCCTGTTATTATGAGGCTATGGAATGGTCCCCTAGTATGATAAGCTGGACTGTTGATCTCACAGTCTGCCTTGTCATGGTCTTGCACCTTATTGTCTGTTTGCACTGCACTTGCTCTGTAATTGTAGCAGTTAATTCTGCATTCTATTGTTGGTTTCCCTTGTACTACTTCAATGTACTGTTGTAATGAAATTATTTGTATGGATGGCATGCAAGACAAGTTTTTCACTGTTCGTCAGAATATATGACAATAATAAACCAATTTCCTTCTTCCTGTGTGAATATGCCAAGTGTTCAGGCATAACATGTCAGGGAGTTGCTATTTGACAGCTATAAATAGTTACAAAATTGATTTACAAAGCTTTTATCAGAAGGCACACATTTACCCAGCAACCCACTGAAAACATCTCAGTGAAATGATATTGTGAGGTGTAATTCCAGTGTTGCACACTAGGTGGTGATAAATACCAATTTGGGCCGTTTGTATAAAGTCTGTAATAATAGCATATCCATATAATCTGTACTCACATCTCTTCACCCCCTTTACTGAGGTTGAGACGGTAAGCGCAAAATGCCCTTTCATTCACTGGATGGAAACTCAAGGCTACTCTGGGCCAGGTTGCAAAAGGAATGGACTCATCCCAATTATGAATTGATATTTTAACAAAAATAGTAACATTGAAAATAAAATTCATCATGCATTTATAGGAGAGAGCAGAAAAAAAATTGTGTTTAAAAGTTTTAGTTTGTTAATATACAGAAAATGAGCTGGTTGAGTTTTAAAAAACTGCAGGGGGTTGTCAATCCAAGCCAGGTCCATCATGGGCACTAGCCTCCCCAGATTCGAGGACCTCAATAACACAGCATCAATCATTAAGGACCCCCACCACCCAGGACATGCTTCCTTCTCATTGCTACCATCAGAAGATACAGGAGCCTGGAGACATTCAACTGTTCAGAAACAGCGTCTTCCCTTCTGCCATCAGATTTCTGAATGAACAATGAACCCATGAACACTTCAACAAATTTTTGTACAGCCCATGAACACTACACCACAATTTTGTTCTTTTTGCTCTACATATTTTCAAATATTTCTTATTGTAACTTATAGTATTTTATGCAATGTACTGATGCCACAAAACAATAGATTTCACGACATTTGTCACTGATAATAAACCTAATTCTGAAATCCAAAATTTGCTTTAGAAACTTTAGTTTGCTAATATAAAGAGACTGGGTTTTAATATACTGTAAAAGATTCTCAAAGCCTGACTGACTAACTGCCCAATTTTCTTTCCAGTAGAACTCGAAGCCAAAGGAATATAATTACATAACAGAGTAGCATAGAAAATTTTTGAATATAATTAGAAAGCCTTTAAATGGTTAAATGGATCCTGCCCTTTAGCTCTTAGTAATCATAGGTAAATTAGCAAAGGTTCAAAGGTTCAGTCGTTGGGAAATGAGACTCTGTCTGCAATCAAAATTTTATACCATGGTGAAACTTTGCTAAACTTCGACCAGTAATGCTATCTGTCATCACAGTAACACACACAAAATACTGCAGGAACTCAGCAGGTCAGGTAGCATCTATGGAGAGGAATAAATGGTTGATATTTTGAGCTGAGGCCCTTCATCATGACTGGATAGGAAGGCTGAAGAAGTCAGAATAAGAAGGTGGGGGGGGGAATCTGAAGGTATACAGGTGAGCTGGCAGGTGATAGATGAAGCCAGGTGGGGAGGATGAATTAAGAAGCTGGGAGGTGATAGGTGGAAAAGGGCTGAAGAAGAAGTAATTTGATAAGGGAAGACAATGGAATATGGAAGAAAGGGAAGGAGGAGGGGCACCAGAGGGAGGTGATGGGCAGGTGATGGGCAGGTGAGGAGAAGAGCAAGGGTAAGACAGGAGCCAGAAGGGAAATGGAAAACAGAGAGAAGGGGACGGGGGAGAAACTACTGGAAGTTAGAGAAATCAATGCTCATGTCGTCAGGTTGGAGGCTACCAATATGGAATATGAGGTGTCACTCTTCCGTCCTGACAGTGGCCTCATTGTGGCAGTAGACCAATACGTCAAAATAGGAAATGGGGAGTGGATCATGGATCTTTAGTTTGAAAATCTCACTTCTGCAGAAGTGGTGGCAATGTATAATGGAATTCTGTCAATTGATATTTTCCAAAGATTTTTCACACTGATCTTCTGGTATAAATGACATGACAATTCAATTTATGGAGCCATTTAGAGTAATCAAGCCAATATTCCAAAGTGGGGACATTGTACTTTCAGAAGATGACAAAGCCAGTAAAGAAGATGCCATTGGAAAGGATAACTTCTAGATAACAGTAAATCTCACATCATAGGAGTTCTAGAAATAGCAAATCACAATTATATTACTTTTGGAGGGGGTTTCAAATACAAAGGGGAATTCTGAAAGATGATTTACCACATTACTTGCTCTTCTCCACCATGGGCTGTGTCATACATGAGCGCACTAAACAAGCCACACTCCATTCTGATCTCTTACCCCTAAATCTACAGGGTATTTCTTTTCTGAATAATATTGTCCTCCTTCACTTCTCTTGGGTGTAAATGTATAAAATAATAATGTAAAGCTGGCATCATTTGAGAGTTATGACCAATGAAGTGAATACTACTGCACAGATATCTATGAGTCTGCAAGGCCACTGGAGACCTGTCTTGGGTTGGAGGTGTGTGTGAATGCGTGTGAGTGTGTGTGCACACGCGCGTGGTGGAACGGGGCTTAATTTGCTGTGTTTGTTGCTTGTGTTGGTCTGCTGAGCGTGGTGGGCATGCCATGTTGGTACTGGAATGTGTGGTGACACTTGTGGTTGTATTGGTTGTTATCGCAGACAGCATATTTCACTGCATGTCTTGATGTCTGTGCGATAAACAAATGAATCTGATTTATTTAATTATACAGTACAGAAACAGGCCGTTCAACCTACCTCATCTATGCTGACCAAGGGCCTACCTCCACCCATTGCATCCATGTACCTGTCTAAATGCCTTTTAAAGCTGTAATTGTATTTTTTGTGAGGTAATTCACTGTTAGACATGTGAGCAGAACAAACATGTCCTCTAAACACCAAGGACATGGCTAAAACTTGAGGACAAAGAAAACACGGATCTTGGGATCATTGATGAACAATTCTCAGAAAGTTCACACCCAGTCATGAGGCTATAGCTAAAGAAATTAGGGTTGTTTTATTGTCAGGAATATTTGATATAAAGCAAAACCATTAAAAAATTATGAGGGGTACAAATTGTAAAAAGTCTGCTTGCATTCACCCTATCTTCCCAATCTGAGAGGGTTGAGTAGTTGGGGTAAATACAAGCAGGCTTTTCCCACACAGATTGGAAGACTACAACTAGAGGTCATGGGTTAAGGGTGAAAGGCAAAATGTTTAAGGGGAAAATGAGGAGGAACTTCTTCACTCAGAGGGTGGTGAGAGTGTGGAATGAAGTGGTGGATATAATTTCAATTTCAATATTTGTGAAAGGGCTATGGTTCAGGTGCAGGTCGATGGGACTAGGCAGAGTAATAGTTTGGCATGGACTAGGTGGGCCAAAGGGCCTGTTTCAGTAATGTAGTCTTCTATGACTCTATAAAAGGGTGAGATGGAAATTTGTTCTGAATAACAGGGCAAAGTAGGTAGCATTATACTGTGTGTCTGTTAAGCAAGTAACTCACTGCTTACAATGATAAGCAGCAGGCAACCAGTGCAAATATCACTCGTTCGCACTTTTTATCATCTATGATGAATTATTAATCCCCTGTGAATTTTAAGCATAAGAGATTCTGCTGATGCTGGAAAACCAGAGTAACGTACACAAATTTCTCACCAGTTCTGATAAAGGGTCTTGGCCTGAAACATCGAGACTGTTTGATCCTCTCTACAGATGCTGCCCGACCTGTTGAGTTCCTCCAGCATTTTGTGTGCGTGTTTTCCCTCACAAATTTTTTTTTTCTGGTGCCTGTACATGATTAAGGATCGTAAGGCTTTGGAGATAGTTCAGAAGAGGGCCTTGACTTACACTCCCTGTTTTAAATACTTCAGCAACCTAGACTGCAAGAGCTTGGCTGCTTACATTAGACCAACAATAAGTGCTCTGTGATTTGACAGATATCTAAAAGGCAATGGTCAAAGTAGTGTCCTCATTGGCAAATATTGCAATTATGATGTGCTGATAAGTTAAACCAGGAACAAATGATGTCCAATTGTGATAAATCTTTCCAGCTATTTGATGACATGTAGATCAAGTTGCCAGATTGTGCAGCCCTTGCTGAGATGATGCACAAGTTCAGAAATGAACTCAGCCAGTTTTTGGGAAGGATAGGGGCAGCTCATTATGTCAGTCTTATTTATCTAACTATTTATTCATTTATTTATTTACCTATTAATTAATTGATTGCACAGTTTGCCTTCTTTTGCACATAGATTGGTTGTCAGTCTTTGCAGTTTTTCACTGATTATATTCTATTTCTTTGTTTTACTGTGAATGCCTGCCAGAAAATGAATCTCAGAGTTACTGTATGTATGAAGAAGTAGATGTACTTTAATAAATTTACTTTGAACTTTGAAGAAAGTCAACTCTTACGTGTCCTGGCCAGTGTGAACTGCTGGTGATCCACCAGTCCAGATTTGTCTGCTTGGTGTGCTCAGGGAGGAAAGACCACCAGAATTCGGATATTTATCATTTACCGCTCTTCCCAGGAGTGTGTTTGCCTCTTGGTCAATGCAAAGTACACTGTAACCAAAAGAGATTCTACAGAAGCTGGATTCTACACACACATCATGCTGGAGGAACTCAGCATGTCAGGCAGCACCAATGGAGAGAAATAAAGATCCGACGCTTCAGGCCGAAACCCTTGATCAGGACGGTAAAGGAAGGGAGAAGAAGCTAAAATAAGAAGTGGGGTGAGAGAAAGCAGTGGGGAGGGGGAAAGATGGAGAAATTAGTAGAAGTTAGAGAAATGGATGTTTATGACATTAGTTTGGAGGCTACCCAGACAGAATATGAGGTGTCGTTCCTCCAAGCTGAGATAGGCAGAGGAGGCCATGTACTGACATATCAGGATGGGAAAGAGAAGTTGAATTGAAATAGGTGGACACCAGGAGATCCTACCTGACAGAGCGAAGGTACTCGTCAAGCAGTCCTCCAATCTTTTATTTAGAGATTCAGCGTTTAATAGGTCCTTCTAGTCGTTCAAGCCATGCTGACCAGCAACCCTCCCACCCCCATTTATCCCTAGCCTATTCTCAGGACTATTCACAATGTCCAATATACCTACTAACCGGTACGTCTTTGGACTGTGGGAAGAAATTGAAGCATCTGGAGAAAACCCACGTGGTTCACGGGAAGGACGTAGAGACTCAATATAGATGACGTCGGAATTGAGCTCCCGATGCTCCGAGCTGTAATAGTGTTGAACTAACCACTATGCCTGCATGGCTCCGACCTGCATCAGGTCTCACTGATGTAGAGGAGGTCACATCAGGAGAAACAGATATAATAAGTGACTCACAGGTGAAATGTCACCTTACCTGGAAGGACTGAATGGTAGAAAGGGAGGAGGTGAAAGGACAGGTGCAGCACTTGTACTGCTTGCAGAGATAAGTGCCAGGAGAGACGAGTGGACAAGCGAGTTACAGAAAATGGAGGAGGGGGTGCTTAGTGGTAGGATCCCATTACCCCTGTGATAGTGTGGCACAGGCTGCATATAATCTGGTCTTTTGCAGTCCAATACTTTGACATGTTTAACTACTGAAGAGCTCACCATGTGCAAGAATTTGCACTGAGTTAATTGAAGCTGTGCGATTGTTCATCTCGGAGAAGGACAACTTGCTGCAGGGTCAACAAAGGGCTGGACTCTTTATGACCCTACAACTCACGTTCTCAGTATTATTTATTTATTATAATTTGCACAATTTGTCTTCATTAGTTGTTTGTCAGTTTTTGTTAATGTATAGTTTTCCATTAATCCTACTGCATTTCTTTATTTTCCTGTGAATGTCTGCAAGAAAGTGAATCTCGGTGTAGTATATGGTGTAGCATATAGGTACTTTGATAACAAATTTACTTTGAACTTAGTAGGAATTCAGCGGGTCATCAGGGTACCTTCTCTGAAATGACACACCAAAAATTTGCAGGCAGCAACATATCAAGACTTAAGAAGATCATAACACACAAGAGCAGAATTAGGCCATTCAGCCCATCAAATCTACTCTGCCATTCAATTATGGCTGATTTATTTTCTCTCTCAACCCCATTCTTCTGCTTTCTCCCCATAACCTTTGACGCTCCGACTAATCAAGAACCTATAGTCTCCACAACCTAAATATTTCTTAAATTAAAAGCATTGCTGATTAATAAAACTCAGATTAATGGACTAAGTAGGTGAAATTAATGGATACCTTCTGCTCATTAACTTGCCACCCAAAGCAGAACAAATTTCAAAGCAGTACTGAGAAAAAGCAAAGAATTTGACAAAAATATTTAGTCTGAATTTGATTTTGGTGGTTTAAAAACCGACCACTGTGGCATCCTCTGAGTTGGGTTTCTGTAATATGGCACTGTGATTCAATGCAACAAAATTCAGAGGAGAAGATTTAATTAATTTAAAAAAATTAATTGATCTGGAGTGTAAAATGTGCTTTTTAAAAAAAAACTGAGAGACACTGTCAGTCTCTAGAGATGCTTTATCCAAAAATATATTTTGCCAAGCTCATTCCATCAGCAAAGAATATCATGAGAATTTAAAGCATATTTGAAATGCTTCCAGAGGTATGATGCTATTGAAAGGTAATGAGTTGCTTTGTAGATCAGAATATTTACACTGAATTGATTTTGCATCAATTTCAAAGATAGCTTTATCTGTCTATTTATGGAAAATTTGATATTATGTTAGCAATAAAAATTGCTAATTGAGCCAAAGTATTAAGAAATTACATATAGATTCAGGAAACCTAAATATTTCTTAAATTGAGAGAATCATTAAGACTCAAATTAACAGACAAAATGATAACGTATGTGGGAAAAAAAGCTAGTTTAGTTTTGTAAAACACATTATATCAGATGATAAAACTCCACAGGGACTTTTCAAAACAAACATTTTCTTATTAATGTCTACTAATATAATACTCAGGAAGATTTTCTAGGAAGGAAATAAAATTCATACTGATCTTGTTAAGACATGTAAATTCTGAATTTAAACATACAAACAAAATGAGAATCGCAACATTAATTAGCAAAGCATTGCTAGTGACCTTATTGAGGAAAAGTAGTTCAAGTACTACGTGCATTCATTCCTGTTTTTATGGTGAGGAATAAAGAGGCACTTTTTTCCTAACGAGACCATTGATCAGTTCTGATGAAGAGTCTCAGCCTGAAACATCAGCTCTTTATTCCCCTTCATAGATGCTGCCTAACCTGCTAAGTTCCTCCAGCATTTTGTATATGTTACTCTGAACTTCCAGCATCAGCGGAATCTCTTGTTTGTTCCAGTTTTTGCTTGGTTTAAGTTGCATTTTATACACCAACGACGCATTCATTATGAAATGGGTAACTTTTATTGAATTCATACTTCCAGAAAGATTTCAAGTACACTCTAAAATCTAATGGCATTCCTTTATAATAAAGCGGATTTGTTAGAATATATTTTTGACAAAACACCTCAAGAGATTAACTGACTCCTTGATCTGAAAAGTTTTTATAGAAAGGACCTATAATTTGATTAGATGTGAGATATTATCTGACGTGATATGTCCATCTTGAAAGAGATAAAACTACTTGTTTATTGAACAAAAGGGATTGTATTGATGGATTCAGAGTGAACTGTGTTGCCTTTATTCCTATAGAGATAATCAAGATTCAAGATTGTGTAATGTCATTTCCAATACACAAGTGTAAAGAAGAACAAAATAATTGCTACCCTAGATCCGATGTAGCACAAAAAATACACCCAATAAAAGGTAAAGAACACAATAATAGAAAAACACAATAAATATAAATACATAAGACAGCTTATAGCACAGTGGAACTGTATTAGGTGTGTATATATTTATATATATAGGGCGCCTAAGACTTTTGCACAGTATTGTAGTAATTTTAAGTATTGCACTGTACTGCTGCAAAAAAAATCATGACATATGTGAGTGATGATAAACCTGATTCTGATATGGGTCTCTATTGTGGACTGAGAGTGGTGGAGGGGGGCAGAGAGTGGGGATTCATGGTTGGGAAAAGGGGGAGGGAGAGGAGAAGGAGCAGGAAGCACCAAAAAGACATTCTGTAATGATCGATAAAACAATTATTTGGAATCAAATTACCTTGCCTGGTGTCTCAGAGAGGATGTGTCTGCACCCGTGCCACCCCCTGCCACAGGCACTGCTTCGCTGCCACCTGTCTCACACCCCTTCTGCAGCGCTCACCCTCACCACTCCCAACAACCTATGCTCCCACCATATTTACAAACTCGCTCCCCGCTGCACATTGGCAAGTACTGTACTGTGCAAAAGTCTTAGGGATCGTATATACCTGAGACTTTTGCACAGCACTGTATATCCATAGATTGATTGTGTATACTTAAGGTGACACAAGGCAAAAGCGTGTCTGTACATATGGTGATTCAGACAGGAAATGAGAATATAGTAGCAGTGATGGGGGGGGTGTGGACGTGTGGGTTAGTGGGTGGAGGTGTTAATCAGCCTTACTGCTTGGGGAAAATAACTGTTTTTGAGTCTGGTGTGGATGCTATGTAGCCTCCTCCCTGATGGGAGTGGGACAAACAATCCAGAAACTGGCATTTTCTGGCAATTATTTTATTTTGCTGTGGTGTGTTGGTCGGGGCATGAAGTAATTAAAAACAACTCCGAGGATTTATAAAGAAAAATGAATTATATAAAGTTACTCTCTCGCCTATTGGATATTATAAATTTCAGTTCAACAGAAGATCCTCCTGAACCTCAGGCTTACCAAAAAGTGATAGCAATTTCAAAGAAGCTTGCAGGATTGCTGTAAATCAACTTGAAATCTTTAATCACTCTAATTCTATGCAAGGTTCAAGTTTAATTGTCATTCAACCACACACGTGAATACAGCCATATGAAACAGCATTCCTCTCAGGCAAAATTGTAAAACACAGAAGCAACAGACACACACAGCACATTTAATTATGATAGTAGAGTAAAAGTTACAAAAAATATTTTTAAAAAGTAGTAATATAGCCCAATGCAAACCTACACAGTACTGTGTAAAAGTCTTAGGCACATACAATATATATAAAAAATAGATTCTGATATGGGTATCTTTTGCAGACTGAGAGTGGGAAGGAGGCAGGGAGAGGGGAATCATGGTTGTGAAAATGAGAAGGGAGAGAGGAAGGAGTGGGAAGCACCAGAGAGACATTCTGTAATAATCAATAAACCAATTATTTGGAATCAAGTGACCTTGCCTGGTATCTCAGGGCTGGGTGTGCCTGTATGCTGTCCTGCAGCACTCCACCCTCATCATTCCAACATCCTTTGCTCCTGCCAGATTTACAAACTCGCTCTCCACTCCACATTGGCAAATACAGCTATATATGTGTGCCTAAGACTTGTGCACAGTACAATAATTGGACCACAAGTGTATTTGCATGGGGGAAGAAAAGAAATTTTTATTTCACATAAACTCACATGAGAACAAATATCATGCCAATTATAACACTTTCGCAAATGTCTTTTAGGAATGACGTATATTCTTTTATTCTTGTTATTGTGTAAGAGAAAAAAACATGCTCAGAATCAAAGCCTCGGGGTTTTATTTTAATTATTTAACAATGGTTCAAAAAATTGTCAAAACAAGCAGTTCCAGTTAGATAACGCTCCATATTTTACCTCCTGTACTAGAAAGAGTAAACTGTCGAGTTCCATGCATACACAGTTTATTGTTGTTAAGAGAGCCCTCAGCAACATCCTTCCAACAACCTCCTCCATTTTCATGGTTTCAGCTTCTGCATTACAGTCAGCAAATGCGGCAGAAGTGAGCTCCTTTCCCAAGTCGCAGACAGAAAGTGGAACCAACAAATGAGAGAGCAAACCCTGAGAGGTCTTGCAAAATTACGTCACTGTTCAAGGTCAATCAACTTGACTCCCCATTGACAACAACAAGCTTGAAATTCTATTGCTTCGGGGAGTTAATGTTCATTCTTAGTTTTTATTTAGATTCCATAAGACATAGGAGCAGAATTAGGCCATTCAGCCCGAGTCTGCGTTGCAGATTCCCTTAAACAAAAATACAATCAATCATGAAAAAGTCCCATTGTCTGAGCACTGGCATATGTTTCTCGCTACACATTGAAAGGTAATAATTTTTAAATTGTATGCAGTTAGATTCAGCATTCAAATGCTAAATCAGCTATTATAAGATGGTAGGAATTAAGCGAAAATATTTAAGCTTTTAAAAAGCTATAAAATACAAAAAGTGGAAAAGTACAGTACATCATCACAATGGAATCTATCTGTGTAATGTTAAATATCTCCACACCAAATTTATCAGTGACAGACTAGTCTTGGCTGGGTTCTAACAGTGTAGTTATGTAACAACTGAATGGCAGCACTCCATTCTCCTCTTATCCAACTGCAGAATTCCAGCGCTCCTGCTGAATCTAACTCCAGCTCAGTTCTGTACTCGCCAACTCCAATGAATTTCACCCCCGCCCCCACAATCTGTTGGTTCTGCCAGCCATCAATCATCTACACTTGCTACAGTGAACTTTGAAATCTGAAGAGCTCCACAACAGAACTAAATTCATCAGCAAATACTGGAGCCTCACGTTGTGATCTTATGCAGAATGAAATGGTATTTTGGTGAGGTAATGCACTCCAAAATTTTATGCACGAGGCACCTGTGGCTAGCCCTTTAGAGCAGGGGTTCCCAAACTTTTTTATGCCATGGACTAATACCCTTAAACAAAGGGTCCATGAACCCCAGGTTGAGAACCCCTGCTTTAGAGTCAGAGAACCAGAACATGAGGGAGAGCATATGGTCCATCGTATCCATGGTAATCATTTACACTGTTCCCACATTAATCCCATTTCCTAAAAGACAATTTCTTCGTTCCAAAATCTAATGTCTGCAAGAAAGTGAATCTTAGGGTAGAACAAGGTGATAATAAATTTACTTTGAACTTTGTAGTAATTACTAGGAGATATTCTACAATCGGAGCAGAAACCAAGTTAACAATTCCAGCTTCAATGACACTTCCACGTTTTCTGATTTATATGTTCCATTTCAGCTTAGCCCAGATTTTAATAGAAAAGTGTCTTTATTCAGCCGTGGCAGTAAAACTTTCATACAACTAAGTACCCACTGATATTTAATTACACTTAATTGATAATGGACTTAGCTTTTTTGAGAAGCATTAATTGTAAAAGCGAATTGATTGAGTTGCTCTTAAATTTCCAAATGCCCTGGTGGTAAAGCGTTTCCAATATTAATGAAAATTCCAAATACATAGTGCAGAAAATGCACGTCAACAACGATAATGGTACTGATTTCTCAATAAGCTGCTACTTGCTCTGGTCCGGCTGGTCAGCTATCTTTCAGGGCACAGTGTGAAGGTCCGTCCGATGATGTAATAATTACACAAAGGCAAGGATAGATTTAAAGTCTCAGTATGCTGGAGCAATTTAAAATTTCCATCCTCTCACAGAATGATTGACGCCATATATGATTCATCACCATGAAATGAAGCGATGTCTCAAAAAGGCGACAGCCATCATCAAGGACCCCCATCACCCAGGACATGCCCTCTTCTCGGTGCTACCATCAGGAGGAGGTACAGGAGCCTGAAGGCACACATTCAATGCTTCAAGAATAGCTTCCTCCTCTCTGCCACCAGATTTCTGAATGGACAATCAATTCATGCCCACTACCTTTTTTTGGTTGTCTTTTTGCACTAAATTGCAAAAAAAAATTATATATACATACACACATATATAAAATTGTAATTTATAGTTTCATGATTATATATTGCAACATGCTGCTACCGCAAAACAACAAATTTCATAACATATTAAACCTGATTCATATACTGGAGGAACAAAATCATTTGTGATAAAATAGTCCAATGGAGATTAAAAATTGTAAATCTGTATTTACAGGTTCAATAAATTTTGAAAATGCAAATTTGTGCCTTGAATGTTGCATCTGCCTTAAAATAAAATATGTTTAGGACCTGCAATCTAACTAAGAAAAAAATCTTTCCTTACTTAGTTTTTTGATTGGAACATTAAACAGAGTAAATCTGGCACTTAAACATCACTATTATCTGAAGGTAGTTTTAAGCCTGTACTCCCGTAAATCTAATTACTGTTTTCCCTTCTGTAGCATTTAGAGTTTATTCACACCTATTGCAGGTCAGATTGAATCGAATCCAACCGGGTTCCATCTGCCTCCCCAGCAGAGGAAGTATCACCCACTCCACTAGATCAGCCACCATCCATGTTACTGGTGTAATCGGAAAATATCCAGGACTATCCCAGTGATGGGACATTCATAACAACAAAAACGGTGCTCAGCATTTGACCAATCCCTGTAACCAGCCCGCACTTTATGTGGATCCCTCCGTTTCACATGTGAAGTCCATCAGCTTAAAATTGTGCACGCAAGAGAGAGACTTTGATTATACAAGTTAGAAATTTTCCAAATGTATTTTTCAAACGCATACACATTTCATACTGAAACGGTATAAGTGATAGAAATTCCTGCGAGATATTCTTCAATTGAGCAGAAATTAAATTAATAATTCCAGCTTCAATGACACTTGCACTTTTCTGATTTTAAGAGCTCCGTTTTAGTTTTATTTCGATTTTAACTAAAGTGGCTCTATTCAACCGTAGCAGTGAAACGGTGCTAACCTTGGCCATGTCCTGATAAGTATATACCGCATTCATAATCAAGTTTGTGCAATACTTTTGTATGACAGCAAAGATTGATTGAAGTCACTGTGCTGAATTTTGAATTTAGTGTTTATTACGGAATGAGTAAGGATAATAATTATTAAGGACAAACATCTTTCAGGACTACATATTCAGCGCCAATCAATGCTATACGGTCAAGTTGGTGAGTGTAAACTTGAATTTTGATTTCATTGAAGAGAAGGAAAGCACAATTTATTTTAGAGCCTGTGGCTGGATACATTAGCTACTGTGAATAGGTGTATGATTTGCCCTGGTTGTCCCGATTCCTCACACTATTGTTCAGTACACCCATGGACTGGGATGCACAGAAGCACTTAGCGACCGAGCCACCCCCGCACCTCGAATCCCCCTCCTCCGGACTGATTCACTCTGACAGATCTAGGTCAGTGGGACGCTCCGGCAGTCTGGCAGTTCGTTGATCAGCGTACTGTCTGCCCCTATGCAGCACACACACACACACACCCACAGAAATCATCATTTTAAACAAAGTTCCTGTCCCAAGCGCAGCACACTGCAACACTCTTGCAGATTAAAATAAAATTAAGTTACAAGCAGCAGGTTTTAGACTTGCCAACTTTGCGCAAACCCCACTCCCCCCTCGGCTGAAAGCAGAAAAGCTGGCCCAAATGTCAGGATGCAAAAAGCAAGTAGCAGGAACAATTCCCGATCCCTCTGGCACGCAAATCCGGACCTGTGCAATGTGCAGAGGATTAGGCATTAAATATAATCGCGGCTGTCAGGGGAAAAGGAATTCAGGGCAAAAGCTGCCCCAAACCCCAGACTGGTAGGAAGGGAACACTCCAAGCTTCAGAGGAATAGTGAAGTTCGTGTGGCGGGATGTCTTAAAACATCAGAGACACTGCGTTATCATCGGTGCCCGATTTACTTGAGAGAATAACTGCAGGATATAACAGGTGCGATATCACCCAACGTAAAGTAAAAACGATTGGTTTCCTCTCCCGATCGTCGGCTTACCTCTCATGGTTGAGGCGTGCGAGGTGTTCTCATGTGAAGAGGCAGCGTTGAGGAAAGCTCCCGGTACAAGCCGCCGTTCCGTGACTGCAGCGCAGCCGCCGCGGTGCCCAGTGGCTCGCGCTCTCGCCCGGATTTCAGCGGCAGCGCGCGGCATGTGCCGCCCTCACGTGACGCGATGCTCCTGCCGCGCTGGCCCCGCCTCCTCCCGACTTGGCCCCGCCCCCTGTTGTACCGGAGCCGCGCCCCCTCCGCCTCCACTGACCTGCGCTCCCCCCACCCCCCGTGCCGGCTCCTTCACTCCTGCGCATGCTCCGCGGGCTCGTTGCCGAGCCGCCACCACCACCCCCCCACCCCCGCCACTGGCTTTCTCTCCTCGTAACTATTTGCTTTGACGTGTAAATACAGTACAGTATTTGCAGACGGCAAGTTTGGGTGGAGGGGGAAAGGAGCCCACCCGTCCAAAACTTGTTACCATAGTGACAACTTTTGGATGCCAGAGCGAGCAAAATTGTTACTTGTGAAATTTGGAATATTTTGTATGTAATTAATACTGTGGTAAATTAGGGCATTTGCACAAGGTAGCGATTTTTATATCTATTTCTATACCTTAGAAGACTAGACAGGGGATAATATTGACTTCACAGTGTGACAATTGAGAGATGTGCCAGACTAGACAATGTTGTTTCCTTGCTGGAAGACAGCTCATCATGTTTTGCCGTTGACCACGTTGACCCGAGTTTGGAAGAATCTTTTAAAATACACAAATATTCACGTTAGAGACCTGAACGGAGGTGAAAATTACTTCGATCGGCGACACGAGCTCGCCTTTCGAGACTCGAGACTGCAAATAAATAGGAGAACACGACAGATTATACAAATACTTAGCCATCTGCCACATCATGACGTGTGTGCAGACTCTTTTGGCCGACCGTATTCGCTTCCAGTTTCGAGGCCGATGCTGTACACACTAGATCTGCTTTGCAAATCAGTACTTATCAGGGATAGTCAAATCGCGTGTTTCAGTCCCAGATTGAAGCCTAACGATTTTGCTGTTGAATGTATACAACTGTGCAAACGCGTAAATTCCCTTCGCGACACTAAGTGGAGAATTTCCCCTTTACTTTCCCAGTGCTGTGATCAAAGGCACCAAAAAAATCAGATGCACGGAATACTTGGCGTATCTCTCCTGCAGAGCGCTCCTGATTACGGGTTGGGGTGGCGGGAGGTTAACCAAAGAAGGAAACTATTTTTATTTTTTTTAAAAACTATTTAAAACCATCCCCTAAACTCAGGTGACATGTAATTGCTTTCATGTTGTATAGCTTTGTTTAAAATTGGTGATTTTTGTGTAGAATTTGATTTCCATTTTCGTGGGTGTCTTTGGTCACTATGTTAGGTTAGATTGCACACCATGTACAAGAAAAGTCAATGATTAATAATTGTTGTGGGTTTATCAGATTTAGTAATTATTATTTTTCATTTTTATATTTGCATAGTGTGTTGTTTTTGCACGTCAGTTGCTTGTCCATCTCTGTAGTGTGTAGCTTTTATTAATTCTGTTGTGTTTCTTTTACAATGAATGCCTGCAAGAAAATGACTCTCAGGGCAATGTTGGTGACATATATGTCATCATCATCATAATGTGCTGTGTCATATGACGTAGGTGATCGTAGTCTTTCCATGACTGATTGTTCTTGGCAAATTTTTCTGCAGAAGTGGTTTGACATTGTCTTCTTCTGAGCAGTGTCTTTACAAGATGGGTGACCCCAGCTTATCAATACTCTTCAGAGATTGTCTGCCTGGCGTCAGTGGTCACATAATCAGGACTTGTGATATACACCAGCTGCTGATACGACCATCCACCATAAACTCCCATGGCTTCACGTGACCCTGATCGGGGGTGGGGTGGGGGGCTAAGCTGGTGCTACACCTTGCCCAAGCGTGGGCTGCAGGCAAGTGAAGGGAAGGAGTGCCTTAAACCTCCTTTGGTAGAGATGTATCTCCACCCCACCACCTCTGATAAATTTACTTTGAACTTTTGAACTTCTTTTGATTGTCAAAGTGTAGTTTTAACTTTCAGGAAAGGAATTTGTCATGAAATGCCAGTTTGCTTTTATTCTCCAAAGATGCTGTCTGAACTGCCCAGTACTTGCTGCTCTTTTATTAGGGAAATACCATTTAGGATCATTGACGAGATTATGTTTTTGGGAAGATAGGTTGTGATTCTTTTGAAGCTAAAAGTTCACATGATAGTTTACTGAATGTTCAGAGTCTTCCCGGAGTGTCCATAATTCCAAAATCCTATCATGGATGAAAGTTCTATTTCTACACCTCATATTTGTGAGCAATGAGTTTTGGACTGCAGCTTTACAGTTCAAGGTATCTGCACTGAAGCAGAAATCAGCTACTGAATCTCCCCAAACTGTCCCACAACATCTAAGAGAGACATGGTAGTATAGCAATTATCTGTAGGGTTTCCCAACCAGGGGGTCCACTGACCCCTCGGTTAATGGTAGGGGTCCATGGCATAAAAAAGGTTGGGAACCCCTGGATTAGCATAACTCTTTACAGTGCCACCTGTAAGATTAGGATCCAACACCCACTGTATGTAAGAAGATTGTAGGTTCTCTCCATGATGGTTTCCTCCGGTGCTCCAGTTTGCTCTCACAGTCCAAAGAAGTACTGGTTAGGGTTAGTGAGTTGTGGACATATCAGAATCAGATTTAATATCACCGGCATATGTCATGAAATTTGTTGTCTTTGTGGCAGCAGAACAATGAAACGCATAATAATAGAAAAAATGTGAATTACAGTAAATATATATGTAATAGTTAAATTAAATGAGTAGTGCAAAAATAGAAATAAAAAATGTAGTGAGGTAGTGTTCATGATGGCAGAGGGGAAGAAGTTGTTCCTGAATTGTTGAGTGTGTGTCTTCAGGCTCCTGTACCCCCTTCCTGATGGTAGCAATGAGAACAAGGCATGACCTGGGTGATGGGGGTCCTTAACGATGGATGACGCCTTTTTGAGGCATCGCTTCTTGAAGGTGTCCTGGAGTTTACAACTCTCTGCAGCTTATTTAAATCATGTTTAGTAGTGCCCCCCCCCCATACCAGATGGTGATGCATCCAGTTAGAATGCTCTCCACGGTACATGTGCAGATATTTGCAAGTGTCATTGCTATGTTGGTGCCAAAAGCATGGTGACACTTGCGGGCTGTCCCCAGTGTCTCAGACTGTGTTGGTCTTTGACGCAAACGACCATACGTTTCGATGTTTAAATGTATGTGTAACAAATAAAGCTGATTTTTAATCTTTAGAACTCAGTTACCTAGAATCTATGGCAGACTACAGAATTGGCTAAATATCTGCATTCCAAACAAATTGGGAATTTACATAGAAGGCAGCAGGCTTTCAGGGTCACACATCTGTTAATCGCCTTTTTGGAATTTCCAGTGTGCAATCCCAATATGTGACGCTCCCCTTTCATGCAAGTTTATTTAAATTACATAACTTGTATGTGTCCTGGACAAAGGAGTGGGCAGGAAATAAAGTCATTGCAGACACAACCCGCCCAGCAGACTACCTTTCCCAAAAGCTCTCTCGTGGAAAGCACTATAAGGCTATTAAAACAAAAACTTCCTACCATTTTAAAAGTTTCTTTCCCAGGCAGTTAATCTGATCAACCATTCCAACACACATCCCCCGCCCCCCCCATTTATTATCATAATCATGGCATTGCACTGTGAACACTTGAAACCACTTTTATAATGCTGTGACTAAACACATTGATGAAGGAAGAGCAGTAGATGTAGTGTATATGGATTTCAGCAAGGCATTTCATAAGGTACCACATGCAAGGTTTTTGAGAAAGTAAGGAGGCATGGGATCCAAGGGGACATTGCTTTGTGGATCCAAAACAGGCTTGCCCACAGAAGGCAATGACTGGTTGTAGACGGGTCATATTCTGTATGGAGGTCAGTGACCAGTGGTGTGCCTCAGGGATCTGTTCTGGGATCCGTACTCTTCGTGATTTTTATAAATGACCTGGATGAGGAAGTGGAGGGATGGATTACTAAGTTTGCTGATGACACAAAGGTTGGAGGTGTTGTGGATAGTGTGGAGGGCTGTCAGAGGTTACAGCAGGACATTGATAGGATGCAAAACTGGGCTGAGAAGTGGCAGATGGAGTTCAACCCAGATAAGTGTGAGGTGGTTCATTTTGGTAGGTAAAATATGATGGCAGAATATAGTATTAATGGCAAGACTCTTGGCAGTGTGGAGGATCAGAGGATCTTGGGGTCCTAGTCCATAGGACACTCAAAGCAGCTGCGCAGGTTGACTCTGTGGTTAAGAAGGCGTACGGTGTATTGGCCTTCATCAATCATGGAATTGAATTTAGGAGCCAAAAGGTCATGTTGCAGCTATATAGGACCCTGGTCAGACCCCACTTGGAGTACTGTGCTCAATTCTGGTCGTCTCACTACGGGAAGGATGTGGAAACTGTAGAAAGGGTGCGGAGGAGATCTACAAGGATGTTGCCTGGATTGGGGAGCATGCCTTATGAAGACAGGTTGAGTGAACTCGGCCTTTTCTCCTTGGAGCGACGGAGGATGAGAGGTGAACTGATAGAGATGTATAAGATGATGAGAGGCATTGATCGTGTGGATAGTCAGAGGCTTTTTCCCAGGGCTGAAATAGCTGCCACAAGAGGGCACAGGTTTAAGGGGTGCTTGGGAGTAGGTACAGAGGAGATGTCAGGGGTAGGTTTTTTACGCAAGAGAGTGGTGAGTGCATGGAATGGGCTGTCAGCAACAGTGGTGGAGGCGGATAAGATAGGGTCTTTTAAGAGACTCCTGGACAGGTACATGGAGCTTAGAAAAATAAAGGGCTATGGGTAACCCAAGTAATTTCTAAGATAATGACATGTTCGGCACATCTTTGTGGGCCAAGGGGCCTGTATTGTGCTGTAGGTTTTCTATGTTTCTGTTTCTATGTCTCTATAAATACATGCTGGTATTAATGAGTTGTAAACTTAATCAGCTCTGTCGTGGGCACTAGACTCCGTAGTATCCGCAGCATCTTCAAGAAGCGATGGCTCAAAAAGGTGGAGTCCATCATTAAGGACCCCCATCACACAGGTCATGCCTTGTCCTCATTCCTACCATCAGGAAGGAGATAGAGGACCCTGACGGCACACATTCAATGATTCAGGAACAGCTTCTTCCCCTCTACCATCTGAGTTCAGAATGGACATTGAACCCATGAACACTACCTCACTACTTTTTTATTTTGATTTTTGCACTACTGAAGTAATGAAAGTAACGTATATATACTTAATGTAATTCATGTTTTTTTCTATTATTATGTACTGCATTGTACTGCTGCTGCGAAGACAACAAATTTTACGACATATACTTGTGATATTAAACGTGATTCCGATTCTGATTCACATTTCATTCCATAATCTGTACTTTAACATTTAACATGTAAATGATATGTAATGTATATGGCAAATAAAGTTGATCCATGGTTCTAATATGATAGTTGACTTTTCATAGACACACAAGATTCTACTGATGAAGGGCTCAAAATGCCAACTGTTTATTCATTTCCATAGATGTTGCGTGACTTGCGGAGTTCCTCCTGTATTTTGTGTGTGTGGCTGGCCTTTTATCTTTTTTTTGCTTTAAATCCAATCCATGCGCAGAAGAGAATTATTCTGGGAATGAAAGGGTTAATACATGAGGAACATTTGATGTACCTGGGCCTGTATTCACTGGCGTTTAGAAGGATGGGTGGGGCGGGGGGTTATCTTATTGAAACCTACAGAATACTGAAAGGCCTGGATAGAATGAAAGTGGAGAGGATGTTTCTTATCGTGGGGGAGTCTAGGACAAGAGGTCACATCCTCAGAATATAAGGACTTCCCTTCAGAAAGCGATGAGGATTTCTCATCTTCTTTAGCCAGAGGCTGGTAAATCTGTGGAATTCATTGCAACAGATGGCTGCAGAGGCCAAGTCACAGGGCATATTTAAAGCAAGAGGTTGATAGATCTTAAGGGCATCAAAGGTTACAGGGAGAAAGCTGGAGAATGGGGATGAGAGGGATAATAAATCAGCCATTATAGAATGGTGAAACAGACTCGATGGACTGAATGGACTAATTCTGCTCTGATGTCTTATGGCCTAATATGCCTTTTCATTTTAGGAGTTCTGGTATGAACCTAATCCACATTGAATGCATGTCCATAAAACAAAATTCCAGATACTTACCATAAGTATTTTGAGACTCATTTGGCAGGATCATCAACACAGCACAGGAGAATCCATTAGGAAAATTACTTAGATAGTATTCTACCAGGAATTCTATTGGTACAGAAGCATCCTATTTCTAAATGGACATTGAACCCATGAGCACTCCCTCAGTACTACTTTTTATTTCTATTTTTCCACCACTTATTTTAACTTAACCATTTAATAGTCAGATATTTAATTACTGTCAATCAGCTTTTCCTATATTTATCATGTATTGCATTGTACTGCTGCCGCATGGTTAACAAATTTCACGACAAATACCGGTGATATTAAACCTGATTCCGATTCTGAAATAATTAGAAGTAAAAATTGTTGAAAGTACTTGGTCTGACAAACAGTACCTTGGAGAGTGAGAGAGAGATAGAAGTACTATTTCGGGTGGATAATCTTTCATTTGGAAACAGAGACACGAAAACCCAGATGTTCTATCACTAAGAATGATACAGAGCGGATTATTCCATAGAATTACAATATATCTCTAAACTAATCAGAATAATTGGATAATTCAGTTTCAGATTCATTTCTTTATCATGTGTACATCAAAAATACCGTGGACTGTGTCATCTCTGTTAACAACCAACACAATCTAAGTGTTGTGCTGGGGTCGGCCCACCAGTGTCACCACATATTCCGGCGCCAACATTGCATTCTCATAATGCTCAGCAGAACAACACAACAAACAACAACAGCAAAACAAGCCCCTTTTTCTCCTACCCTCCCATCTACACACGTACAGGCAATTCTCCAAATCGAAGACAGGCCTCCAGGCCTCCCGTTTCCAGTCTCAAGGCTTTCAGTTTAGATAGATATACTTTATTGATCTCGAGGGAAATTGGGTTTCGTTACAGCGGCACCAACCAAGAATAGAGCATAAATAGAGCAATACAAAACCACAAACAATCAAACAACAAAATGCAAACTATGCCAGGTGGAAATAAGTCCAGGACCAGCCCATTGGCTCAGGGTGTCTGACCCTCCATGGGAGGAGCTGCAAAGTTCGATGGCCACAGGCAGGAACAACCTCCCATGACGCCCAGCGTTGTATCTCGGTGGAATATGGCCGGGGTCCAACAGCAAAAAGTTCAATATCCGGGCTACAAACACATTCCTCGATCGTAATATGACCCGGATTGCACCATCCGTTGTTAACCAGAACAGTAAACACCCAACTCCTTTACGCTTACCGCTCTCAGTGCACTTCCGGTCAGCCCGAATGGTCTGGAAGCCGTCCATGGAAAAGATTTGATCGGATATGTCCTCGTGCAGCCTTCCAATTTCCAGACTTCCAATTGTCCTTCTGGCTTCAATCTTTGATATCAACCTCCTGGACTGGTCAAGGATGGGACCCGGTACTTCAGGCCTCAAACTTTGGGCTCAACGAATCACCAGCCCTTGTGCCTCCTGCTTACATGGACATCAGATCCCAGGGCCTACTGACCTGGAACAGCCCGGCATCCATGGATGTCGTTCATCACCCATCCATATTGCTGGCCATCAATTTATATGTGCAAATTGCAGCAAGGAACCCCTGTGCTCCGAAGCCTTTGACCATGTGCAGTGAAGACAATCATTATGCTGGCAGGTGATAGGTGAAACCAGGTGAGGGTGAAAGTCAGTAGGTGGGAGGGGAGGAATAAAGTAAGAAGCTGGGAGGAGATAGGTGGAAGAGATAAAGGGCTGAAGAAGAAGGAATCTAATAGGAGATGAGAGTGGACCATGGAAGTAAGAGGAGGAGGGGGACCAGAGGGAGGCAATGGGCAGATGAGGAGAAGGGGTGATGGGGTGATTGGGTAACCAGAATGGGGACTGGAAAAAGGGAGTGGTTGGGGGGGGAGAGTAGAAATTACCAAAAGCTAGAGATATTGATGTTCATGTCATCAGGTTGGGAGAAACCCAGACATAATATGAGATGTTACCCCTTCAACCTGAGTGTGGCCTCATCATGGAAAATTATAGGTGGGGGTAGGGAAAGGAGTAGAAATTGGTTAACCTTCTTTTCCTGATGTCTTCCTCCTTCCTTTCCAGTCCTAACGAAGGGTCTCAGCCTGAATCCTGACCTATAGATGCTGCCTGACCTGCTGAATTCCTCCAGCATTTTGTATGCACTGCTCTGGAGAACCTCTTGTGTTTGAGTTCTATGACGTGTTCCTAGGCTTGCCATCCTGCCATCCTTGAAGGCGAATCCTTTATTCTGTGGTGGGAGGAGACCACCAAACCCCACCTTGATATCCACCTCCAGTGGCATGACGTCCCATTGACCATTGAAGGAACTTCTGCATTAAAGTGGCACCATAGCGCCACCTTGAGATTTGCCACTTTGACAAGTCACGCTGTGGACAGAGACCGTGGGGCAAGGTTGTGCTCCTCCTGTGACCTTAGACCCAATGTGCATTTTATATCCAACCATACACTCCAGCAGGCATGGTGTCCACGATTCGAATGCCCTGTTGCATTTCACATTATATCCATCAGAACACTTCTCTCTGTCAAAATGATCGAGGCAGTCCGGACATTGAGGCTCGTTGGCTGGAGCCCTGAGTCTGCGAATCTCTGTGAGCCCGCTGGGGTAGATGAAGGCCCAGTGTCTGAGTGTCCGAGTCAGAGTCTGGATCTGCTGGAGGCTGGAGGCTGGAGGCCGGAGAAGATGGACTTCCTTGGGGTTTGAGAACTGTGTATGTGCGTGGGTGGGAGGGAGGAACAGGACCTGCTTTGCTGTTGTTGCTTTGTTGCTTGTTGTGTTCTGTGTTGTTCTGCTGAACATTGTGGGCATTCCATGTTGACACAGCAATGTATGGTGACACCTGCACACTCTGGGACATGTTAGTTGTTAACACGAATGATGTGTTCCACTGTATGTGTCGATGTGATAAATGACATGATAAGTAAGCTTGGATCTTGAATCTTGAGGTCAGGAGGTACAGAAGCCTGACGTTCCACACCACACCACCAGGTTCCGGAACAACTACTTTCCCACACCTCACTGATACACATTAAGGATTGATCCCTTAAAGACCAGCAAGGCTCCATCATGGGAACTATCCTCTTCGCCACTGAAGACATTTTTAAAAGGCTCTGCCGTCATTAAGGATCCCCCTGTCGCTCAGAAAATGCTCTTTTCTCATTGCTACCATCAGAGGGGAGGTACTGGAAGCTGAAGATACATACTCAACAGTTTAGGATCAGTGTTGTCCCCACCAACATCAGATTTTAGAACAGGCTGTAAAATATAGGGAATACAATAACACACTGTCCTCTCCTATCAGATTTCTTCTTCTCCAGTCCTTTACCTCTTGCACCTATCACCTCCCAGATTCTTGCTTTATACCCGCCCACCTTCCTCCTCAACTGGCCTCACCTATCATTTGCCAGGTTGCATTGCTTCCCCTACCCCCCTCATCCCCTCCACACCACCCCCACCACCTTCTTAATCTGGCTTCTGCCCTTTCTGGTCTTGATTAGTGGTCTTGGTGCAAAACATCGACTGTTTATTCCTCTCCATAGTTGCTGCCTGAATTCCTCCAATGTTTTGTGTGTGTCGCTCAGGAATGGAGTAATATTCTCATCAAAAGCAGGGAATCCATAAGATATTGGAGCAGAATTAGGCCATTCGACCACTGTCTGCTCCACTGTTCAATCATGGCTGATTTTTTTTTACAACCCCATTCTCCCCATACCAACAGAGACCCAATAAATCATTGCCTTAAATACAGCCTGGTCTCCCCTGCCCTCTGTGGCACCAAATTCCATAGATTCACCACTCTCTGGCTGAAGAAATTCCTCATCTCAGTTTTAAAGGGACATCCTTATATTCTAAGTCAGTGCCCCTGAATCCTGTTAGGTTTGGATCAATCCACAGATTGGTGAGGAAGTTTTGTCAAGGGAACTGTGAGGATTGGAGAGCTTCTGGTCGATAGAGTAGTACAGTAATGCAGCTGGTAGTCCAGATGCCTCATAGCTCCAGTGACCTGGTTTCTATCCTGACCTCCTACGCTGTCTGTGTGGAGTTTGCATGTTCTCCTTGTAACCTCCGAGTGTGCTACAGATTCCACCCAGATCCCAAAGACATGCACATTGGGAGATTCATTACTCACTTGTATTTTGTCATTTGTGTCAAGGTGAATGAGGAAGTTAATGGGAATGTGGGGAGAATGGGTTACAGGGAACATCAATGAGCAATGAGATTGCTCAGAGCTGGCATAGATTCAATGGGCTGGATGGCCTTCTATGTTTTAAGGATTCTGGTGTGTGGAAACGTAGATAGACTCCATGCAGAAATGAAGGTACAGAATGGAGGGGAGGAGTCAGAGATAACAGACAGACAGACATACTTTATTGATCCCGAGGGAAATTGGGTTTTGTTACAGCTGCACCAACCAAGAATAGAGCATAAATAGAGCAATACAAAACCACAAACAATCAAACAACAATATGCAAACTATGCCAGATGGAAATAAGTCCAGGACCAGCCCATTAGCTCAGGGTGTCTGACCCTCCACGGGAGGAGCTGCGAAGTTCGATGGCCACAGGCAGGAACAACCTCCCATGATGCCCAGTGTTGCATCTCGGTGGAATATGGCCGGAGTCCAACAGCAAAAAGTTCAATATCCGGGCTACAATCACGTTCCTTGATCATAATATGGCCAGGATTGCACCATCTGTTGTTAACCAGAACAGTAAGCCCCCAACTCCTTTACGCTTACCGCTCTCAGTGCACTTCTGGTCAGCCCAAACGGTCTGGAAGCCCTCCATGGAAACGTTTTGGTCGGGTATGTCCTCGTGCAACCACATTTCGGTAAAACACATAACATTGCTCTCCTGAAATGTTCTCTGACTCCTGGCTAGCGCTATCAACTTGTCCATTTTATTACCCAGCAATCTCACATTGCTCATAACGAGAGAGGGAAGACACGGCTTATAACTCCTCTTCTCCATAAGTCTCCATAAGATGGAATGTGTGAAGGTGAGGGAAAGTTTAAAATTCGAAGTAAATTTATTATCAAAGTACACATAGGTCACCATAAACAACCAAGATTTATTTTCTTGTGGGCATACTCAATAAATCCATAATAGAATCAATGAAAGATCAAAGCAATTTGTTCAACCAGCGTGCAAAAGACAACAAACTGTGCAAATACAAAATAAATGGAATAATAATAATAATAATAATAAATAATAAATAAGCAATGAATGTCAAGAACATGAGATGAAGAGTCTTTGAAAGTGAACCCATAGGTTGTGGGAGAGTTCAGTGATGGGACAAGTGAAGTTGAGTGAATTTATCCCCTTTGGTTCAAGAGCCTGATGGTTGAGGGGTAACAACTGGTGGTGTGAGTCCTGAGGCTCCTGAACCTTTGTCCTGATAGCAGCAGAGAGAAGAAGCTATGACTTAGGTGGTGGTAGTCCCTGATGATTGATACTGCTTTCCTGCGACACTGATCTGTGTAGATGTACTCAATGTAGATATGCTCAGTGGTGGGGACGGCTCCTTACCCATGATGGACTGGTCCATATCCACTACTTTTTGTATGATTTTCTGTTCAAGGACATTGGTGTTTCCATACAAGGTTGTGATGCAACCAGTCAATATATTCTATACTACACATCTATAGAAGGGAAGGGGATTGGCAGCAAAATTGTTGGAATTATTGAAAATGAAATATAAATGCTTGAAAGATGAAATAAAATCAAAACTGATTGTGTCCTCAGCCTGAAAAGTTAACTATCAGTGCAGCCATCTAGTGTAGATAATGGACTGCCTTCATATAATGCTATCGATGACTGCATCCTCCAAATCTTCATGCATAAAAAAGGTTGGGAACCCCTGAGTTATTGCTTTAGATTTGCCAATTTGTCTTCTTTGGCACATTGGTTGTTCGTCAGCCTTTGCTTACTTAAATTCTATTACATTTATTTATCTTCCTGTGAGTGTCTGAAAGAAAATGAATGTCAAGTTAGTATATGGCAACATATTCGTACATTAAAAATACATTTACTTTAACTTGGACCATTGCATCAGAGTTCATAACAGGCAGAGAGGCCCTTCGGCCCAACTTGTCCATACCAACCAAATTGTCTACATGGTCTTGTCCCACTTTGCTGCATTTGGTCCACATACCTCAGAAACGTTCCTATCCACATACCTGTCCAAATGTCTTTAAGCTTTAATTTTGCCTTCTTAACTACTTTCATTGGCAGGTCATTTCATAAACAGTACTGTGCAAAAAAATATATATATATATTTATAGAGCTGGTGTGCTGAAGACTTTTGCACACTACTACAGTAATTTTATGTATTGCACTCTACTGCTGCCACAAAAAAAAAACAAATTTCATGACATATGTCGGTGATAATAAACCTGATTCAGGTTCTGATTCATCCTCCCAATCATATTTCAGTTTGCTTGGCAGAATCACAAGCTCTCAAAAGTGTAAAGCTACAGTACAGTGAAAAAGTCTTGGGCATATATATTAAACAAGGGTGCTTCAGACTTTTGCACAGTAATGTTGTAATTGTATGTATTGCATTGTACTGCTGCTGCAAAAAAAAACAAATTTTGTGACATATGTGAGTGATGATAAACCTGATTCTGATCTGGGTCTCTATTGTGGACTGAGAGTGGGAAGGGGTCAGAGAGAGTGGAATCATGGTTGGGAAAAGGGGGAGGGAGAGGGGAGGGAGTGGGAAGCACCAGAGAGACATTCTGTAATGATCAATAAACTAATTGTTTGGAATCTAATGACGTTGCCTGGTGACTCAGGGCTGGGGGTATCTGCACCCACACCACACCTGGCATTGCTTCTCTGCCACCTGCCCAGTGGCACTCCACCCTCACCATTCAAAACATCCTCTCCCTCCAGATATATAAACTCACTCTTTGCAGCACGTTGGCAAACACAGTACTGTGCAAAAATCTTAGTCACCCTAGCTATACATATGCACCTAAGACTTTTGCACAGTACTGTATCCACCACTTTATGTGTGTAAAAGTTGCTCTTCAGATTCCTTTTAAATCTTTGCCCTCGACTTCAAACCTATGCCCTTGAGATTCTCTCACCGGCTGTGAAGTCAGTTGACTTGGATCAGTTATTTGATGTTCCTACACTGGATAAACGTCTTACGTCAAGGCACATAACGAATGATGCTGGAAAAGGTACCTTGCCTTAGAATGGATATGTAGCCTACATCAAGGATGCTCAGGGAAGAGAGGGTTGGAGAGAATGAAGAAGCACGTCCCAATCTTCCGTAGACACGGGAAGATGTCAAAGGAATGAAAAGAGCAAACACAAAAGCCTTACTCAAAGAAGGTCGTAGGAACAGAATCTTTTTTCATTTTATAATCCTGGTCGAACTCTCAGGTCTTCTTCCGCCAATCTTTTAAATTTAAGCAGTCTCCCTCAAAAGGTAATTAGCAGTTCAACTTTTTTGAACAATGCTTCCAAACTGTGGAATTCAATACCTAAAACTACAAAGGATGCGGAATCAGATGGCACTTTTAAACTCCAGCTCAAAACCAATTAATTTAACCTTGCTTTTACAAACATCTTTTTGTCTTTTACTTTCATGTTTGCACTTTACCACATTGTAAAGCACTTTGAACTGCATTGTCTGTATGAAAAATGCTCTACTAAATGTTATTATTACTATTATTATCATTATAATACAGGTTGCATAGCCTTTATCCAAAATTCCAAAATCTTCCAAATTCCAGAACTGTTTTGAGTGCTGACATGACACAAGGCACTGGGGAAGTTCCCATGTGACACGCAGGTCTCTGCGCACCACAGACAGTTTTGAGAAGTGACCTCACATATGTAATGAACAGAAGTTAATGAAAAGTGCTGGGAAACACCGCATAAAGTGAAAATTGAAGATCTTGATCATGTATTGAAAGAGTTGATTATCAGTGTTGAAGTGAACATATGCCATGTAACAGTATGCTGATCACGAAACAAAGAAAGATCTCTCACGCCAGATTGAAAATTGAAGCTAATTGTGAATAATCAGCTGGCTGGCTGCAGAAATCTAAGAAAAGGCTCAGCATTAAATTTTAAAAGATTTGTGGTGATAAAGTGTCCAGTGATCATGAAGCAGCAGGGAAATTCATTGATGAGTCTGCCAAGATCATTGCTGATGAAAATCTAAGACACTGAATGGCTGCAGCAGTATATATGTGTGATGAACATAGACTCCTTACTGGTAGTATATAAATTCAGAGTCAGAAATTACGGCTATCCCAAGCAATCGCATTATATATTACAAAATCTGAAAGAAATCCGAAATCTGAAACACTTCCAGCCCTAAGCGTTTCGGATAAGAGGTACTCAACCTGTATCTAGAAATTCCAGGCCAGTCTGTTGGAAATTTTTGTTATTCTATTGAGGGATGTAGGCTTCACTGGGTGAGACAGCATTTAATCGCCTGTCTGTAGTTGCCCCTGAGAAGAAGGTGGTAAATGGCCTTCTTAAACCGAAGGATAATATCTTACAGGCAGTGCTCAGGGAAAAATGGTAAAAGACACTTGGAAAAGTTTGTGTTAATTAAGTCAGGTCAGCACAGATTTTTAAAGGTAGATCAGGTTTGACTAAACTAATTTGATTTTTTTGAAGGAATTGCAGAATTATGTGATGAAAGAATGCAGGGACATAGGAATACTTAAAAGGCTAGTTAACGGACAGGATGAAATGGAATAAAGAACTTGTTTAAGGACAGATGGTCTTTTTATTCAAACTGGTTGATGGTGGAGCGCAATATTCCCCAAAGATCAGTGATGGGATTGATGCCTTTTTAAAAATAAATATACTGTATATGATTTGGATATTGCAAAATTTCAAAATTTGCCTGTGAAGGCAGGCTGGAAGGTATGGCAGACAGTGAAGGTAATACCAATCGACTGCAATAGTTCATGGACAGGCCAGCAGAACAGGCTTTGAAGTGGCTTTGGAATTTAATGCCAAGTATTAGCTGACACATATTGACAGAAGACAGAATAGAACAAAAGAGAGTGTAGGAGGCTAGAACACGAGGTCATGGGTTAAGGGTGAAAGGTGAAATATTTAAGGGGAACATGAGGGGGAACTTCTTCACTCAGATGGTGGTGAGAGTGTGGAATGAGTTGCCAGCAGAAGTGCTGGATGTTTGGTTCTATTTCAACACTTAAGAGAAATTTGGATAGGTACATGGATGGGAGTGATATGGAGGTCAGTGGTCTGGGTCCAGGTCGATGGGACTAGGCAGGTAAATAGTTTGGCATACACTAGATGGGCTGAAGGGCCTATTTCTGTGCTCTTTGACTCCATGACTATAAAATGGTTCTGGAAGAAAATATATAAATGACAGTCCCGGCTTTTCTTTCAAAGAATTTTCTTTAGAAAATAATTGGCATCTTTGGGCTTTTCCAACTTTACTCTTCTTTCAGCAGCATTGATGGTCCAAATCACAATGAAGAGCCAGACTGTAATCATTACATTGCTAAGGAGAGTGAGATTAAAATAGGAAGATTCTGTAGGAAATCATTTTGAAACTACCACGATGCTCTTGCTGTGAGTTAGTTCTGAGCTACACTAATGGAGTTCAGTGAATAGCTGAGGCATACACTCAGTGACCACTTTATTAGGTATATCTGTACACCTGCTTGTTAATGCAAATATCTAATCCACCAGTCACGTGGCAGTAACTCAATGCAAAAAGTTTGCAGACATCGTCAAGACGTTCAGGTGCTGTTCACACCAAAGTTCAAAATTTCAAAGTTCTAAGTACATTTATTATCTAAGTACTGTATGTATACTATATACAACTTTGAGATTTGTCTTCTTACAGGCAGCCACAAAACAAAGAAACCTAATAGAACCCATTAAGAAACACCGAATATGCAAAAAAAGAGCAAGTTGTGCAAGCAATAGAAAGTAAACAAATAACACTCAGAACTAAAGTTCATGCAATTGAGTTCACAGCCACAAAGCCAATTCTTTGCTGTGGCTGATCTAAGCATCAGAATGGGGAAGAATTGTGATTTAAGTCATTGGTCCCCAACCTCCGGGCCGCGGACCGATACTGGGCCGCGAAGCATGCAAGGGTGCAGCGGTAGCCGGAGCGCACCCAGCACATCTTTAAGAAAAAAGGCGAAATAAACCTGCTAATTAATTAGGTGCCGCCCAGGAGCCGGTCTTCATTAGAGGAACTGAGGTGGAGAGGGTCAGTAACTTTAAATTCTTCAGCATTAAGGACCGACGTTTCTCTCTCTGAAAAGTGTCAGAGGATCTGTCCTGGGACCAGCATGTAACTGTCATTACAAAGAAAGCACGGCAGCACCTATACTTTATTAGAAGTTTGTGTAGATACAACATGTCACCTCGATCCTGACAGCCCTGTCTTTACAGCCTGTCGGGGCTGGCGTTTAAATTGACCAAACAATGTAACAGCTAAAGGCTCCAGCGCCCTGGAAAGAGGAGCGAACATCGTGTAGAGCAAGTGAAATCGGCAATCACCTCTGATCTGGGCCAACGTTTATGTGCCGGGTGGCACCTAATTAATTAGCTTGTTTCTTTCGGCTTTTTTCTTAAAGATGTTCTGGGTGCGCTCCGGCTACCACTGTACCCCTGCATGCTTCGCAGCCCGGTATTGGTCTGTGGCCCGGAGGTTGGGGACCACTGATCTAAGTAACTTTGATTGTGGAATAATTGTTGGTGCCAGACAGGGTGGTTTGAGTATCTCAGAAACTGCTGATCTCCTGGGATTTTCACGCACAATGGTCTCGAGAGTTCACAGAGAATGGTGCAAAAAACAAAAAAGAAAAAAATCCAGAGAGTGGCGGTTCAACACTTTGTTGATGAGCGAGGTCAGAGGAGAATAGCCAGACTGGTTCAGACTGACAGGAAGGTGACAGTAACTCAAATAACCATACATTACAACATTGGTGTGCAGAAGAGCATCTCTGAACAGACAACACAGTGAACCTTGCGGTGAATGGCCTACAGCAGAAGATCACGAACATACACTCATTGGCCACTTTATAAGGTATAAGAGGAACATCTTCCTTCGGTAGATAGCGTCTGTGGTACACAGACAGGGGACACACTTAATGATATGGAAAAGTCTCACCTTCCACCAAGAAAAGGATTGCAGGCGATCTGCCCAACCAAGTATGTGTAGATTATTCTTTGTGGACCAATCTTTAGTATCAACAGTATTGCTGGCAAAACAGCTTGCCTGCTCAGCCTGCAATGCTGGCTAAATATTTAGGGAATTACAAAACATATTTGAACACATGGCTCAGGGGAAAATGCTCTACGCACAGTTAAACATAGAAGTCTAACTCGTGAACAATAGGAAGGAACGGAGGAAATGTAATATCGAGGTTACCAATGTTCATAAACAATCATCATTCTATATTTCACTATCGACATGAACTTCCAAAAAGTTTAGTAATTTTTAATGGCTTAGAAACATGATTGTACAGTTTATCAACTGTAATGTGGACATGTGTGGATTCATATATAATTTATTAACTCCCACATTCATTCAGTTGGTCCACAGCCCTCTCTACTATCACAATGAGGCCAATCTCAGGTTGGAGGAGTAACATTTAATATTCTGTCTGGGTAACCTCCAGCCTCGTGACATAAACATCGATTTGTCTAACCTGGTAATTTCTCCCTCCTCCCCCATCTCTCTATGTCCATTCCCCTTTATGGTTCCTCTCTTACCCTTTCTCTTCTCCTCATCTGCCCATAACCTCCCCTTGGTGCCCCTCCTCCTCTTTCTCCCATGGTCTACCGCCCTCTCCTGTCATAATCCTCTTCTTCTGCTCTTTACCCCTTCCACCTATCACCTCCCAGCTTCTTACCTCATTCCCCACCCCCCTTCCCCCTTGCCTGGTTTCAGTTGAACAAGTTGTGTCTTTATTCTTTGGAGCATAGAAGGTTGAGGGGGGACTTGATAGAGGTATTTAAAATTATGAAGGGGATAGATAGAGTTGACATGAATAGGCTTTTTCCATTGAGAGTGGGGGAGATTCAAACAAGAGGACATGAGTTGAGAGATAGGGGGCATTACTCAGAGAGTGGTAGCTGTATGGAATGAGCTTCCAGTAGAAGTGGTAGAGGCAGGCTTGATATTGTCATTTAAAGTAAAATCGGATAGCTATATGGACAGGAAAGGAATGGAGGGTTATGGGCTGAGTGCAGGTTGGTGGGACTAGGTGAGAGTAAGCATTCGGCACAGACTAGAAGGGCCAAGATGGCCTATTTCCGTGCTGTAATTGTTATATGGTTATATGGTTATTATCACCTGCCAGTTTGTACTCCTTCCCCTCCCCTCACCTTCTTATTCTGGCTTCTGCCTCCTTCTTTACCAGTACCGATGAAACATCTCAGCCTATTTGCTCCTCTCCATAGGTGCTGCCTGACTTGATGAGTTTCTCCAGACTTTGTGTGTGTTGCTCAAGATTATTGGCATCTCGTGTTAATAAATCTATTACTGAAATACACTATTTTAGGAGGGTGGAACTGACAGATGGTAGGATGAACCACAAGCAAGCAGGCAGAAGCATGCATGGAGGTACTTTTCAAACACAAAACAAGACATCAACATCAAAGAAATATTAAGAATATAATTCATGATATAAAATGTGCCAGGTATTAATTTGTTTTATGTATACTATACCATTGAAAGAATCATGTACAAACAGATCATAACTTTAAATCCAACCTATTTCTATGCAAATCAGTGTTCACATCTGCCATGAGTGCAAATGTCTTTGACTGACAATTGGGAGAAACCTTTTTTCTCCAAAGTTTTAAAGAAACATAATATAAACACAGTGGCCACTTTACCTCCTGTACCTAATAAAGTGGCCGCTGACTGTATGTTCGTGGTCTTCTGCTGCTGTCCCCCATCCACTTCAAGGTTCGATGTGTTGTACATTCAGAGATGCTCTTCTGCACACTGCTGTTGTAACGTGTGGTTATTTGAGTTGCTGTCAGCTTGAACCAGTCTGGCTATTCTCCTCTGAATTCTCTCATTAACAAGGTGATCTCACCATAGAACTGCCATTCACTGGATGTTTTATATTCTTCACACCATTCTCTGTAAACTCTAGAGACTGTTGTGCATGAAAATCCCAGGAGATCAGAATTTTTTGAGATACTCAAACCACCCCATCTGGCACCAATAATCATTCCACGGTCAAAGTCACTTATATCATATTTCTTCCCCATTCTGATGCTTGGTCTGAACAACAACTGAACCTCTTGACCATGTCTGCATGCTTTTACTCATTGAGTTGCTGCCATATGATTGGCTGGTTAGTCTTAAGCATTAACGAACAGGTATACCTCATAAAATGGCATCTGAGCAAACTGCATTAGTGTAGATCAGATTCACCATCTGCAACCCTTTGTTGCCTTTTCCTATCTAGCCTTTGTCACTATCTCTGCTCTTCCCTCCTCCATCAGCTTGTCTCCTCCCTCCTCCCTCACATGGATCCATCTTTCACTTTCCAGCTCCTGATTTACCTTTCCCCCACCTCTTTTTATTGACTGTCACCTCCCCATGTTTCAGTCCAGATGAGAGGTGTTGACCCAAAGCACTAACTGTCCGTTTCCCTTTATGGATACTGCCTGATCCACTCAGCTCCTCCAGCAGCTCATCCTTCTCAACAAAATGCAGGAGGAATTCAGCAGGTCGGGCAGCATCTGTGGAGGGGAATAAACTTGATGTTTCAGGTTGTGACCCTTCATCAGGATTGGAAAGGAAAAGGGGGAAGATGTGGGGGAGGGGGAGGAGAACAAGCTGATAGGTAAAAGGTGAAGCCAGATGAGTAGGAAGATAGGTGGGTGGAGGAGAGGGGATGAAGTGAGAAGCTGGGAGAAGGTGACAGGTGGAAAAGGTAAAGGGCTGAAGAAGAAGAAATCTGATAGGGAGGCGAATGGATACTGCTTGATCTGCTGAATTCCTCCAGTATTTTGTGCGTGTTGCTCTGGATTTCTAGCATCTGCTTGTGTTTACCATTCTTGTAAGTCATTTTTGCACCCTTTCCAGTTAGAGGTCAAAGATCCTATAGCAGGACAACCTGATATGTATGTGGTCCTCCAAATGTGGGCTCACCAATGTCTCTTACAGCTGTAACATGATGTCCGACCTCCTGCATTCGGTATACTGACTGACGAAGGCAAGCATGCCAAATGGCTTCTTCACCATTCTTCAAAATGCTGGAGGAACCCAGCAGGCCAGGGAGTATCTTTTGAGGGGAATAAACAGTCAACATTAGAAATGTGAAGGAAGAAGGAAGAAGCCGGAATAAGATGGAGGAGGGAGGTGAAGAAGTGCAATCTGACAGGTAATAGATGAAACCTGGTGAAGCGGAAGGTGGTTTTTATAAAAGGTAGCAGTGGACAGTCTGTATCCATAGATGGGACAGAGAAAGCTACAGAAAGTTACCAACTCAACAAGCTCCTTCTCTGACATTGAGGACACCTGCAAAAAAGTGGCATCCACTATTAAGGACCCCCATCACCCAGGACATGCCCTCTTCTCATTGCTACCATCAGGGAGGAGGTACAGGAGTCTGAAGACACACACTCAACAATGCAGGATAAGCTTCTTCCCCTCTGCCATCAGATGTCTGAACCCATGAACACCATCTCACTACTTCCTTTTTCTTTCTCTTTTTGCACTATTTATTGAATTTAACTATATATATATATTTACTGTAATTTATAGTTTTTATTATTAGGTATTGCAATGCACTGCTGCCACATAACAACAAATTTCATGACATATGCTGGCAATATTAAACCTGATTCTGATTGTCTCTTAAGCAACACACACACAAAATACTGGTGAACGCAGCAGGCCAGGCAGCATCTATAGGAAGAGGTACAGTCGACGTTTCGGGCCGAGACCCTTCGTCAGGACTAATGGAAAAAAGAGATAGTAAGGGATTTGAAAGTGGGAGGGGGAGTGGGAGACCTAAAATGATAGGAGAAGACAGGAGGGGGAGGAATGAAGCTAAGAGCTGGGAAGTTGATTGGCAAAAGGGATACAAGGCTAGAGAAGGGGGAGTATCATGGAACGGAAGGCCTTGGAAGAAAGAAAGGGGGAGGGGAGCACCAGAGGAAGATGGAGAACAGGCAAGGAGTTATTGTGAGAGGGAAAGAGAGAAAAAAAATTAAAAATTAGGGATGGGGTAAGAAGGGGACGAGGGGCATTAATGGAAGTTAGAGAAATCAATGTTCATGCCATCAGGTTGGAGGCTACCCAGCTGGAATATAAGGTGTTGTTCCTCCAATCTGAGTGTGGTTTCATCTCGACAGTAGAGGAGGCCGTGGATAGACATGTCAGAATGGGAATGGGACATGGTATTAAAATGTGTGGCCACTGGGAGATCCTGCTTCCTCTGGCAGACAGAGCATAGGTGTTCAGCGAGGCAGTCTCCCAATCTGCGTAGGGTCTCACCAATATATAGAAGGCCACACCGGGAGCACTGGATGCAGTATATCACCCCAGCAGACTCACAGGTGAAGTGTCGCCTCACCTGGAAGGACTGTCTGGAGCCCTGAATGGTGGTGAGGGAGGAAGTGTAAGGCAGGTGTAGCACTTGTTCCGTTTACAAGGATAAGTGCCAGGAGGGAGATTGGTGGGAGGGATGGGGGAACGAATGGACAAGGGAGTCGCATAGGGAGCAATCTCTGTGGAAAGCAGAAAGTGGGGGGGGGGGAGGGGAAGACGTGCTTAGTGGTGGGATCCTGTTGGAGGTGGCGGAAGTTACAGAGAATTATATATTGGTCCAGGAGGCTGGTGGGGTAGTAGGTGAGGACAAGAGGAACGTAATCCCTAGTGGGGTGGCAGGAGGATGAGGTGAGAGCAGATGTGTGTGAAATGGGAGAGATGCGTTTGAGGGCAGAGTTGATGGTGGAGGAAGGGAAGCCCCTTTCTTTAAAAAAGGAAGACATCTCCTTTGTCCTGGGATGGAAAGCCTCATCCTGAGAGCAGATGCGGCAGAGACGGGGGAATTGCGAGAAGGGCATGGCATTTTTGTAAGAGACAGGGTGGGAAGAGGAATAGTCCAGATAGCTGTGAGAGTCAGTAGGCTTATAGTAGACATCAGTGGATAAGCTGTCTCCAGAGACAGAGACAAAGAGATCAAGGAAGGGGAGGGAGGTGTCGGAAATGGACCAGGTAAATTTGAGGGCAGGTTGGAAGTTGGAGGCAAAGTCAAAGAGCTCAGCATGCGTGCAGGAAGCAGCGCCAATGCAGTCGTTGATGTAGGAAAAATGGGGGACGGATACCAGTATAGGCTTGGACTGTTCCACATAGCCAACAAAAAGGCAGGCATAGCTGGGACCCATAAGGGTGCCCATGGCTACACCTTTAGTTTGAAGGAAGTGGGAGGAGCCAAAGGAGAAATATTAAGAGTAAGGACCAATTCCACTAGACGGAGGAGAGTAATGGTAGAGGGGAACTGGTTGGGTATCTTTTTCAAGGTTCTACAGTAGGTGTCTGCTGCCCTAGGCCTCTCTGCTCTACAACACTCCCTGGGCATGCTTGTTATGGTACAAGTCCTGCCCAGAATTAGGAAAGGAAGCGCAGTAGAAAATGTAGACAATTCCTTACCCCACAGACGCTGCTCAACCCACTGAGTTCCTGCAACTGTTGGTTCTTTGCTCTGGAATCCACCATAATTTCTCACACCCCACCTGCTTTTTTCCAGGAATATTATGTTGGGTTGTACTGATCCATATTAAATATTTCTCAAACTGTAATGGAAACATGCTGGAATGAAGCCAGGTAACAAAGGGAAAGAACACTTGCTATCATTTCAGAATTCGATTCAGATTGATTTCTCACTTGTACCTGTACCTTGAAACAGAGTGAAATGCATCGTCTGTCTTAATGACTGATACAACCTGGGGATGTGACAGGGGCAGCCCATGAGTGTCGCCATACATTCCAGCACCGACAGAGCATGCCCACATGCTCAGCCGGAGAGCGTAAGCAAGAACAACAGCAGCACGGTGGCAGCTAAACAACACGCACAAATTGCTGGAGGAAATCAGCAGGTCAGGCAGCATCTGTGGAAATGAGTAAACAGCCAACGTTTTGGGCTGAGACCCTTCCCCAGAACTCTTCATCGTCATCAGAACAGCAAAGCAATCCCCTTTCCTCCTTACAACCCACCCACCCACCTACTCACACACCCAGACAGTCTTCCGACCCCAAGACAGGACACCTCCAGCAGAATAACAAAAGCAAGAACTTCTGATTGAAGACCCTTTGTCCGAAACAGGAAAGAGAAAAGGAAGTTGGTTAAGTTGTCGATAAGGTGAGGAAAGGATGGCATGATCAAAGGGAATGTCTGGGAAATGGGGAGGCCAATTCATTTGGGTAAAAGTGGGCCGCTACATATTGCTTATGTTTCTCTGTGATATGTGTTTCAAACAGCGAGGCTGTGGGATATCCATTTAGACCAAAGATGAGGAGGAATTTCTTTAACCAGAGAGCGGTGAATCTGTGGAATCAATTGCTGTGGGCGGACATGGAGGCCAAGTCATTGGGTGTATTTAAGGCAGAGGTTGATAAGTTCTTGATAAGTCAGGGCATGAAGGGGTATGGGGGGCTGAGACGGAAATGGATCAGCCATGATGAAATGGTGGAACAGACTCGATGGGCCGAATGGCCCAATTCTGCTCCTATGTCCTATGGTCTTATGCAGAAAAGGACAGGTTTTACCCCTGGGGAGAGAATAACTGAGTTAATATTACAGATAGACAAGCTGCAGCAGAAGTGGACTGAGAAAGTGAATTACTTTAAAACGGAAGGATTGACTATTGACTCCAGAAAGCTGACATGTCACCATAAGGGAGATAAGCCAGAGTGAGAGTGTGTTGGAGAATCAGCATGACAGGCAACAGGAAGCTGGGGTTACTCCAGTAGACAGAGTGCCGGTGGAATCTTATTGCTCAGATATATGCTTCTCTTGCCTTTGGAGACACTTTTCCCTTGGCTCACTCTGCCTGTCACTCCCCATTTGACAGCGTTTTCCCATTCAGCTGCCAGAGATGCTCCATTAATCCTTTCATCTATTCCCTTCTCATAGCCCTAGGATCCAAACAGTCCTTCCAAATGAAACAGGAATTCACCTACACTTCTTCCAGTCCTGAGTTCCATGGTTCAATTTGGAGAACGCATGCAGTAGACAACCTAGAATTCTCACTCTTCGCAGACATCCACAGAACAGAAGAAAAACCCAAGGAATGGATGACAGAATAACGTTGGAACCCAAAACCCTCTCTCCCCCTCCCATGCGCAAGCAGCAGCAAAGCATCGGCCCTCCTCCTCCCCCACCTACTCCAGCAGAAAGCATCAGCATCCCCACAACTCACCATGCAAGCAGTAACAAAGCCTCCATATAGACCATGTTCTACAGTCCATCAAAATATCAATGTTGGTCCCAACAGTTTGACATCCCACAGGCTCTCCCGCTCACTAATGAGGGAGAGAGTGGTATCACTCCTGCCACAGTGAGAGGGAGCCCAACAGCTCGCTGCTTCAGTGTTACAGTCTGCAGTGCCGCTTACCTGAGGTCCACTGACTCGAGAATCACAACAAAATCTCTCTCACCATAGAGAGAGAGAGAGTGATCGCTTGAGTGCAGAGGCCTCTGACAGCCACACCAGCCATCTCGATAGTCCAATCTCCTGTGACAATTCAGTCAGCGACTCCAGTGAGGAATTGGGTGGTCTACAGGGCTGCACAAGTCCTCTCCCTAAAGGAGCGCGTCTTCCAGGCTGCTCATGGAAATATCAAAAATGCTAGGTGACTCAGTGACATTAGGGAGCAGGAAACCGCCATGAAGAACAGTAATTTGAGTGCAGCTGTAGATCACGAACTCTGACAGGACCCCAACCACCTTCTAAACGAAAGAAGGAACATTTAAAAAGAAGAATTTAAACAGTTTTGCAGATGAACTCCAAGAAGTCAGCCTCTGGCACCATCTTTAGCTGTCTACGCCATATAGTGTTCTCTTCTGCTTTAAAGAAATCAATTGCAGATTGGATGATCCACTTTGCAAGGTAGCTGCATTCAATCCAACTTTAGTCATCTCACTTTCTCCATCCGTATTAGATCTTGACACTTCCTCTGTGTGTCATTCATCTGGAACATTAACTTAGTTTTGCTCTCTCTATCCTGACTTGGGCATGTTCCAGAGTCCTGTTACTAACAACACGTAAGATTCTAAGATTCAAAGTACATTTATTATCGAAGTATGCATACAGAATCCTCCAAGAGAACCACAACCTTGTCGTAGTTTGGGAGCTTGCATGACTCATGAAACCGGGGAGCTATGCTGGCTGGAGTCAGGGCTTTATGCTTTGGCTCTTGGTAGGGTCACCAATGCCGAACAGGTCAAAGGGTAGAGGCCAGACTAAGAGTGGTCCACTGGACCTCCAGGGTTCTGGGGTTTAGCTCAGGGCTGACAACCCTGACTGGTAAAACAAAATTGTCTTGGAATCAACAATGAAGAATCCTTCTACATCTGAGTGTGGTGGTATTCCTGAGTCTCCACCCGGGACTTGCATGACTAAAAATGGAGAGGAAGTTGATATAACGACTGAAGTCCTGAACACCACCAGGGATGGATGACCTTGCTGTCCGAAATGCCAGCAGTGCAGTAACAATATATACATCTCTAAGATTCTTCCTCCTGCTGGCAGCCTCAGAACAAAGGATCACCATGGAACCATCAACCTGTTCACGAACATGCTCAAACACCCAACATGCAAAAAAAAGAGCAAAGTGTGCAAATGTCAAAAAGCAAGTGAACAACACATTGAATATCAAACGTCAGACCAGTAGTACTCAGTTTAGTTCAGTTCAACGCCATGCTGCTAGACTGTGCGGGCTATAGGGCCATTCTTCGCCGAAGCAAAAAAAAAGTAACCAGAATCCAGGAACACCTGCAACGTGAACCTCGAAGTCCCCCAAAACAAGTCCAAAGCCTCACTGATCAATCCTGGCAACGTGGATCCCAATACTCCTGTACTTTCCTCTGAAAGCAGCTAACAAGAGGGAGAGGAAGACCGGTCAGACACAGGTAAATGGCACTGAACACCTGTCCATCCTTTGCTCTCGTCCTTGTCAACTTCAGTGGGAGAGAAGCAACGGAGTTGATCGTGGGCAACCCACCCCCCCACCCGCCACCCCCCGTCTCCCGGTTACCAGGCCTCCAAGCTGCGTACTCTGCACCAAACCTTATCAAACTCCCTCGGATGTCACAAAGCCCCAGAGCACTCAATCAGCCCCAAAAACACACAATTAAAATGTAAGTCATAGGTTCCAATTGCACGCAGTTTAGCTGTAGAATCATATTTGAAAGAAGGAGTAGTAAAGGAAGTAGATTTGTGAACTGTCAGCAGGGTGCTGCTGTTGGGTGCATTGTTTGTTGGCACCATCTTGACTGAGACAAAGTAACACAATAATCATTTAACTGACTCTTTAATCTGGTCTCATCCAGGCACAGATATTCCCTTTATCCTATCCACCCCTTCCCCACAGTCTCTGAAGCTTAACCACTTCTTTTCCTCTCTTCTCTATTTTTGTTTTTTGGTCTTGAGCCGAACCTGTTAGGCCTGTTTCTCTTTCCATCGATGCTGTCTGACCCTTTGGGGTTTTTTTTGTTTGAGTCTGTGGAAGAAATAAGGCAGAGCATATGAATCCCATGCAACGTAAAAATTCCTGAGCAGGAGGCGGAAGCAACAGAAATGGGTGGTGCTTAAAACGAACTTGTCTTCTTCTCATTCTGACATCTGATAAAGGATCTTAGAGCTGAAACATTACCTCAAAATCTCTTTCCACAGATGTTGCCTGATTTCTTTCCAGCAAGGGGGGGGGCACGGTAATGCAGCAGTTAGCAGAATTGCTTTACTGTACCAGTAATCACCGAACGGTTTGATTCCTGCCGCTGTTCATATGTTCCCTCTGTGATCACATGAGTTTCCTCTGGGTGCTCTGATTTCCTTTCACATCCCAAAGATGTATGAGTTAGAGTTGGTGATTTGGCTTGCAATTTTGGTGCTGGAAGTATGGCGACACTTGCAAAATCCTTGCTGATTTGATTTGATGCAAATGACACATTTCACTGTATGTTTCGATGTTTCAATGTACATGTGACAAATAAAACTAATCTCTCTCTTTATCTCATTTTGTTTCTGTTTTTCAGTGAATCTAGATTTCTATTAATTATTTCTCTCTTGATGTATACATCTTAAGGTTAAAAAAGTATCTAGTGCTTTCCCTGTGTATACGACGAATAAACTCTTTCCAGGCTTTCAGCCTGGTACAGGTATCGATTTTACCAATGTTTTGATGACAGACTCTGCCATCTTCTTCAGGGCTGATGTCTGGGCATGTCTAGCCCAGTGGTATTTATACCCCTGTAGTCCGTCCCTCCTGATTGGTTAGTTCTCATCCAATCAGATTTCTGCTCTCCCACTTTGTTTACAATCGAATTCCAGTCCTTACTTAGAGGTAAACAAGATGGGAGATTGGATGAGGACTAACCAAACAGGAGGAACGGACTACGGGGATATAAATACCACTGCACTGGACATACCAAGACATCATCCCTGAGGAGAATGGCAGAGTTTGTCATTGAAACGTTGATTATAATTGATACCTGTACTCGGGTAGAAGCCTGAGAAAACTTTATTCGTTCCCTGTGGTTGTTATAGCCAGAGGGTGGTAATGGGGATAAGATCCCACTATCTATTAAATGTCTCTGACAACCAAGTCCAGCTCCTAGCCTTCACATGTGGCTTAGCTATTAAGCCTGGCAAAACTGTTTCTACTGACAGGAGACGGGGCAAAAGCGGGTTACTGGTGCCTCAAAACCGGTCGCTTTAGGCAGATGGGGTTCATCAGTCATGGTTGACAGCTCACCTAGGAGAAGGAACACGCTGACCTCAAACCCCCACTGCCTTGCGGTAATACCCACTCATGGGGACGGCTTCAGGGGTAAACCCCGAGGGAAAAATCCGGAGCTGAGTCCCTAAGGCCGTCCTACATTGAGTTCGATGCTGACTGGCAACTCCTGTGGTGCCGCTGGTAGCAAACTGTATTGGTTTCTGCTGCTCCTTTGGGTTCATCAAACGTGTGGAGAGGGGGAGCTTGCTACAGGGGCAACAGCTTGCTCTCCATATTGTACCGCCCAGGCTGTATTTAGATTGCTGGCGCAACATCCATGGTCGTCCCTGACTGAAAGAGGCCTCACAGGATATCTTAAGTTTCTCAGGTACTTCGATAAAAAGATCCATAGCATGAGAAAAAAGAAACTGTGATATTCTTAATACTTATCTTTCTAGTGATTCTTAAATCTGTTGTGATTACGTCACCAATACACCTCACCCAAAACCAGCATGAATAATCTCTCAGGATTGCATTTTGCAAGTAATAGCAGGTTGAGGAAATAATTTTCATTTCTGAGAAGTCGCACTAGGATGGGTGGAGAGTTATGGATGTATTAGTTAGTTTCAATGTCCTTTGAAGCTGTGTGTCATTTCATATTACCATCAAGCATGAAGAGCGAGTCACAAGAATGGCCTCTGGGTCTAATGAAGCTTCTGCTGAACTACCATCTGGGATAAGAATTGAAGCTACACCTGTACATTAAAAAAAAAATAAAATGAATCCAGAGTATAAGAGAACAGTTTTATATGAATGCTGTCCACTCTTCTTGTTGCCTTAGTAATGATCCTCCTCAACCCAGACATTCTCTCTGTTTCCTCATCCTACTGGACAGAAGATACAAAAGCCTGAAGCACATACCACCTGGTTCAAGCACAGCTTCTACCTCACTGTTATGGGAATATTGAATAGTGCCCCAGTACAATGAGATGGACTCGTGACATCACAGTCTACCTTGTTATGGCCTTGCACCTTATGGTTTGCCTGCACTTCACTCTTTCTGTAACTGTTGTGCTTTATTCTGCATTATTACTGTTCACTCTGTACTACCTCAATGCACTGTGGTAAAACATAGAGCACAGAACAATCCAGAACCAGGCAGGCTATTCAGCTCAAGATGGCAAACTCACTGTTCATATCATTGGATGTTAGATCATTCATTATGTGCCATATCGTATGACATGGGCGATCATGGTCTTTCCATAATCATGATTGTTCTTGGCAGATTTTTCTACGGGAGTGGTTTGCTATTGCCTTCTTCTGGGCAGTGTCTTTACAATTATCAATACTCTTCAGATTGCCTGTCTGGCGTCAGTGGTTGCATAAACAGGACTTGTGGTATGCACTGACTGCTCATGTGACCATCCACTGCTTGCTCCCATGGCTGCGAGTGACTTTGATCGGGTGGGGTGGGGGGGGGTGGTGAATAAGTAGGTTCTACACCTTGCCCAAGGGTGACCTTCAGGCTAGTGGAGGAAAGGAGGGAGTATCAGCAGCTGCTCTTCCTTCGGGCTTCATCCTGGCCGATGAGAAGGCCAAGGATTGAGAGTCACTGTGAAAATGGGAAAGGACATGAAATGGTCGGCAGCTGGGAGCTCAGGATGGCAATCGCAGACTATTGTAGGTATCCTCCGCACATAAGCAGCTTCCTTTGGGAGGTTATAATACCCTGCATGAGTTTGGTAAGGAGTGGTAAATGTGAGTGAAATGATATTTTGAGCAATTTGCTCTGACGTTATTGTCACAGAAAGGAGTGGTATCAGAAACTTTCCGCAATTATCTCCATACTTCTCAGAAGACAAGTCTTCACTATCTCGATTTTGCAAGTGGCGCTCAGGAGTGAGACAGATCAGCTGGTTGAGTGGTGTTGCAACAGCAACCTCACACTCAACATTGGTATGACCAGGGAAATGGCTGTGGACTTCAGGAACGGGAAAACAGAACACACCCCAGTCTTCATCTTAGGGTCAGCAATGGAAAGGATGGCCAGCATTATGTTTCTGGTCATCAGCATCTCCAAAGATCTATCCTGGGCCCAACATTTGATGCAGTCACACCAGTGACTGTACTTCATTTGGAGTTTGAAGAGATTTGGTATGTCACCAGAGATTCTAGCAAATTCCTGCAGATGTGCCACAGAGAGCATTCTGACTGGTTGAATCACAACCTGGTCCGGAGGGGCCGCAGAACAGAGTCAAGAAAAGCTGCAGAGGGTTACGGACTCAGCTAGTACCATCATGCGCACCGGCCTCCTCACTACTGAGGACTTCTTCAAAAGGTGCAACTTCAAGAAGACTACATCCATTGATAAGGACCCTCGTGACGTGCTTTCTTGTCGTTATTTGTCAGGGCGCTGGAGCAGGGATCCAATCGCAGACCCAGTACTGTGCACACAGTGATATTAATTGAGTAACAAATCATGAGGTACAAACAAAGTCAGTGGCAAAGTTCAGGCAGAGATAAAAACGTCCAGAGAAATCCAAAAACCAGAATCAGGAAACAGGCAGAGTCAATAGACAGACAGAGTACAGTTACAAATACTGGAAAGGCTCAGGAAAATTCACTGGCACAATCTGGCAACAAACAGGTGAAAACACAGGGCTGAAATACACTGGGCAATAAACAGAGAGGCAGATGATAGGTGGAGCACAATGAGACACAGGTGGCAGCAATACAGGTAATAATGGGAAGCAGATGAGAGCTGGAGTACTCAGTAATATAGGGGCCGGAGTAGAGCAGGAGTGGCGACAGGAGCACTTGGCAATACAAAAACCACAGACTGACAGCTAGGGGGAAATATGCAAAAAGACAGAGTTCAACTGGAGGTACTGATATTAGTACTATCAGGGAGGAGGTACAAGAGCCTGAACATGCACACTCAGCAATTTAGGAACAAGTTCAAAATTCAAAGTAAATTTATTATCTAAGTACATATACAACCCTGAAATTCATTTTCTTGTGGGCATACTCAGTAAATCCAATAACCATAATAGAATCAATAAAAGACTACATCCAAAAGGGCAGATAATGAATGTGCAAAAGACAACATACTGTGCAAATACAAAATAAAATAAAGATAAGTAAATAAATAAATAAATAAGCAATAACTATTTAGAACATGTGATGAAGGGTCCTTGAATATGAGTCCACAGGTTGTGGAAGCCTTTCAATGATAGGGCAAGTGAAGGTGAGTGAAATTATCCCCTCTGGTTCAAGAGCCTGGTGGTTGAGGGGTAATAACTGTTCCTGAACTTGGTATGGGTCCTGAGGCTCCTGTACCTTCTTCCTGAAAACAGTAATAAGAAGAGAGCATGACCTGTGTAATGAGAATCTCTGATGATGGATGCTGCTTTCCTCTCTATCATCAGATTTCTGAACAGTCCAGGAACCCATGAACACTAACTCACTATTTTGTTCTCTTCTTGCCTTATTTTTTTGTGTTTCTCAATGTAACTTATTGTCATTTTCATGTATTGCACTGTCCTGCTGTCGCTGAACAACAAATTTCACAACATATGTCAGTGATAATAAACCTGATTCTGATTCGGATTCTGATCCATTGTTCCGGATTGAATAGGAGGTGACTTGCATCTCACCAAGATATTCATTGAATCTTTATTGCATTGGAATATTTGAAGCCACCACCAGTGATGTTCTTTGTCAGGCTATTATTTGTTATTTACAAGAACATACATGCTCAATACAATTCCCAAATGAAGCATGCATTGGCTTGAAAACCAACAGAGCGTTTCTTGGATCGAATCTTCCCAAAAATGTATTGAAGTAAAGTTCAGCTGAGAGCACAGACTCCTGAACCAATCCCAGCCTTTCTAAAATGCATGAGAGCCCCCTCCCCTCCTTAGACCACCACTTCACTGAACCCTGGGCTAGATCATCCCTGTCTTTAAGCTCCATTTGATTTCTCCACATTGGCCATTCTGTTTCTTTCTGCCACTTCTTCCCCATTCTCCAGTTTAGACGCTGATAAAGTATAAAGCTTTCTGAATGCAGCATCCCTGTCTCTCAGAACCTCTCAGTGGACTGATCCCCATCCGTTTGGGTAGCTGCTCAGATTTGCTGACAGAATTAGACCTGGTCCATTCGGTGGACTCCATGAGCAAGTTTGTTCCTAGTTGTCAGCCTTTCCCAGAAATCACAAAATCAAGGCGAAAATGCATTCAGGTTACACGACTCAAAGCACTGTTGCTGAGCACAACAATAATAAGGAGAAGTACACACCACTAACAAACCACAACCCAGAAAAATGAAGAAATCATCACTATAGAAGAACTTACCCAATGGAAGATCATACCTCTCTATGGAAGACATCCCCATGATCTGAGCATTCTAGATGTCAACAAGGAAGCGTCGAACGCTAGGCTCAGGGTGGGAGAGCTCTAACCAGAAACAGAGGGATTCCTTGTGGCAATACAGGACCAGTTTTTTTTTTAAGTTTAAAAATTATTTGTTGAGATATAGAGCAGAAAAGGCCCTTCTGGCCCTTCGAGCCACACCACCCAGCAAACCCCTGATTTAACCCTAACCCAATTACGGGAGAATTTACAATGACCAATTAACCCACCAACCAGTACTTTTTTGGACTGTGGCATGAAACCAGAGCACCCAGAAGAAACTCATGAGGTCACAGGGAGAACATACTAACTCCTTACAGGCTGCGTCGAGAATTGAACCTGGGCTGCCTGCATTGAAAAGTGTTGTGTTAACCACTACGCTACCACGCTACCCATAACATTAAAAAAATTGCAAAAATACACAATTAAGGACAACAAATTCAAGACGATAAATGCCGAAAATGGCCAGAGAAACCAGAAACAATGTAATACGTTACTGGATCCTGCGGTAGTTTAACTCAATCTGATTACTTAATTAGGCAAAATCAAGTGGCAAACATCATTCACCAAAATCTTGCTTTAAAATACAAACCCATAAGAGAAACCATACCTGACTATAAATACAAGCCTGATCCAATTTTAGAGTCAGAGTCCCACAAATTATATTATGACTGATCTGTTATTACAGATAGGATAATCCATAATATCCATTCGGATATAATATTACAGGATAAACAAGCAAAAGCAACTTACTTAACAGATAATGCCATTCCAAACACACATAACTTACAGAAATCAATAAGAGAAAACACCAGAAATAAGTTGAATCAAAAGAGGAAGTTGAAAGACTATGGAACATGAACAGAGTATACATTGTCCCAATAGTAATAACTACAAAGACACTACACAATTTAATTAAACAATTAGGCTAACACAGCAACATCTTTGTAAGTGTCCAAAAAGTCACAATATTGAACACCACCAGAATAGTCTGAAAGTTCCTAGCAATTAAGAAACAAGTGTGCTTGGCTATGTCAGTACCTCAGGTTTTACCAGCTTGAGCTGAGAAAACATAAAAATATGATAATAATTACTTACTTACTGAGCATTTTTCATACAGACGGTGTCGTTTGAAGTGCTTTACAATGAGGTAAAAAATGTGAAAATAAAAAACTAAAAGATGTTTGTTAAAAGCAAGGTTAAATATATAGGTTTTGAGCTAGTGTTTAGAAGTGTCAAATGAGTCTGCATCCCTAATAGTTTTAGGTATTGAGTTAGGTGGTGAGTGATGATAAACCTGATTCTGATCTGGGTCTCTATAGTGGACTGAGAGTGGGAAGGGGGCAGGGAGAGGGGAATCATGGTTGGGAAAAGGGGAAGGGAGAGGGGAGGGAGCGGGAAGCACCAGAGAGACATTCTGTAATGATCAATAAACCAATTGTTTGGAATCAAATGACCCTGCTTGGTGCGTCTGCACCCTTACCACCCCTGGGACTCCTTCTCTGTAACCTCTCCCACACCCCTCCTGTGGCGCTCCACCCTCACCATTCCCAACATACTTTGCTCTCGCCAAACTTACCAACTCGCTCTCCGCTCTACATTGGCAAATACAGTACTGTGCAAAAGTCTTAGGCACCCTAGCTATATATATGTGCCAAAGATTTTTGCACAGTACTGAATGTTAAAGGTTCAGCACCACATTGTGGACTGACAGGCCTGTACTGTTCTGTGTTCTATGTTATATTCCACTTATTCTTAATCTGCTTTCTGTCCATTAATGTAATAATACTTCCTTTAGCACTCATCATACGTAGCAAGTTCCTGAATCAGTGAATATATTCAATGTTGAGACAGGTGTATAGTCTTAAGGGGAGTCAAGGCTGGTGAGGAATGGCTACAATAATGGAGCTGAGGCCAAGATCACATCATCTATCTTATTTAATCATGGGACTGAGGGCCAACTTCTCCCATTTCTTATGCCTGATGTGACATTATCAATAGACTACTTTATTAGATACTTCCTCTACCTAATAAAGTGGCCTTTGGGTGCATGTTCATGGTCTTCTGCTTCTGTAGCCCGTCCACTTCAAGGTTCAACGTGTTGTGCGTTCAAAGATGTTTTTCTGCACACCGCTATTGTAACACATAATTATTTGACTTACTGTCGCCTTCCTGTCAGTATGAACCAGTCTGGCCATTCTCCTCTGACCTCTCTCATTAACAAGGTACTTTCACCTACAGAACTGCCACTCACTGGATTTTTTTTTTTTTTGCTTTTTCCAGCATTCACTGTAACCTCAAGAGGCTGTTTTGCACTAAATTCTGGGAAATCATCAGTTTCTGAGATACTCAAGCCCCCCCTCCACCGGCATCAACAATTATTCCACAGTCAAAGTCACTTAGATCACATTTCCTCCCTATTCTCTTCTGAACAACAACTGAACCTCTTGACCATGTCTGCATGCTTTTATGCATTGAAATGCTGCCACATGATTGGCTGATTAGATATTTGCATCAGCGAGCAAGTGTACAGGTGGCCACTGAGTGCATATAGAATGTCCTATGCCTCTCTCATTTATCCTGCAAATTATATCTTCTGAAAGCACCTGAATGATTTGTCAAATATGATTTCCCTTTTCTATATCCATGAGATCTTCCAATACATATGAATGCTCTGGAATCCATGGAATTCCAAAAGAGTTCAAAGTGATCTTCACTGATTGTGAAACTAATTGGAGTTGGAGCCATGAAAATGAAAAAAATTATAATAATCAGATCACCAGAGGAGTGGCACTGTTGTGACACAGGTCCAACGTACTTACTCCAACCCTTCCTTCTCCTCCAACTCTCTTCCCACTCCCACTGACCCCAGTTCTAATCCCTGCCATGTCTTCACCATCCTCTCTGACCTTCCCAACTCTGAGGCAGAACGTTCTGTCCTCAGGAAGGTCCTTACCTTTGTCTCCCTGTTTCTGAACCTCAGTGAGTTAACTGCCCGCCATAATGCTGAGCTCCTCTTCTGTACCCCCTCTCTGAGTCAACTTCTTCAGCAAGGATTGTCCACCTGCACCAATGATCTCCTCTCCCCTCTCCAACCCTCCTCCTCTTCTTAGACGCTCTGCTCTGGTTTTCTGCCCGCTCTGGCTCTCTTCATCTTGTTTGATCATGAAATCAACATGTTAATCATTTGAAGAAGAGTGTGGAATATATAAATATAGTTCTACCAATGACCTAATTCTGCCACTATGTCTTATACACATACACACACACACACACATATATATATATATAAAACATATTTATATATGTTAAATTAAGTAAGTAGTGCACAAAAAGTGGTGAGGTAGTGTTCATGGGTTCAATGTCCATTCAGAAATCCAATGGCAGAGGGGAAGAAGCCGATCCTGCAGGTCACCTTTAGACAAGGTGTAGCACCTGGGAACAGGTGGTGGATGGTCGTATGAGCGGCTGGTGCATATCACAAGTCCTGGTTATGCGATCACTGACACGAGGCAGACAATCTCTGAAGAGTATTGATTATGGCTGGGCTCACCCATCTCGTAAAGATACAGCCAAGAAGAAGGCAATGGCAAACCACTTGTGTAGAAAAATTTCCCGTAAACAATCATGGTCAAAAGACCACGATTGCTTATGTCACAGGACACGGCACATGATGATGATGACGATGATGATTAATGTTGGATCAGTATATATAGGTGGTTGGTGGTTGACATGGATTTGGTGGGCTGAAGTACCTCTTCCCATACTGTATCTCTCTATAAGTTTATGACATTTGCATTGTTAACATCTTACCTTGCACTACCTCAATACACTGTGTAATGCTTTGATCCGAACTGGATCTTCACTGCATCTCAGTACATGTGACAATAACAATTCAATACCAATACCAATGCACAAACACAAGAGATTCTGCAGATGCTGGAAATCCACAGCAACACACACAAAATCCTGGAGGAACTCAGCAGGCCAGGCAGCATCCATGGAAATGAATAAACAGTCGATATTTCAGGCTGAGGCCCTCCTTCGGGGCTGAAAAGAAAGGGGGAAGAAGCCAGAATAAAAAAGTGAGGGGAGAGGAAGGAGGCTAGCTAGAAGGTTATAGTTGAAGCCAGGTGGGTGGGAAACGCAAAGGGCTGGAGAGGAGGGTGAACCGTAGGGGGAAGGGAAGGAAGCGGGGTCCCAGGAGGAGGTGAGAAGAGAAGAGGTAAGAGCCAGGGGTTTATATGGGGTTTTTTCTCTAAGGTTAAGGAATCAAACACTAGGAGGCATAAGGTGAGAGAGGAGAGATTTAAAAGGAACGTGAAGGGCAACTTTTCACAGAGAGGATGGTTTATATATGGAATAAGCTGCCAGAGGAAGTGGTTGAGGCCGATACTGTCATGGTCCTGACTGAATAGCGGTAGGCATCCAAGTTTCGGCACTCCAGTTCCCCAGAGTTTGGTTAGATGCCACTGTCCCTCTAAGAATCAGACTGCCACGTTCCTGCATGGAAATTCTGCACGTAAAGGTCTTATGCTGGGTGCTCAATGCTCAATTGTAAAAGCTCCATTTCTAGTACTACTGGTTCTGATTTTGCCTTTGGATTTTGTTTTTGCCATCCTGCTTATGTAGAAAACATAGAAAACCTACAGCTATTTCAAGTCTGAGTTAATTGTAGATCTCACCCTGTACTTGGGTTAACCACCATCTCTGGTTACAGGTACATTAACAGCATTTAAAATGCCATCGTCGTCATGGCTATCCCTTGAGGTCGAGGATGATGGTCTTCGTTCTGAAGAAGTGGCCCCCAGAGCGAAGACGCCTGTCCGTGTATTTGTTTAACGTGTACTTGATGTTGCACTCCAAGAAGCACACGATACTTCACAAATCAACCAACTGATTCCAGTGGCGTGGAAACCACGACGTTTGGAGCTGATGGATTTGTTGCAGCCTTCATCCGTCTTCACAGCCATTGAGTTCGAAGTAACTTCGTCGGCCTGTTCCACCGTTGAGGTCTTGGTTGGATTGTCAGGAACCTCACCCTCGACCTTACCACCGTGGGTGACCCTACCAGGTGCATAGCTCCAGACGGCATCGCTCTTGGGATCACAGGACCACACAAGCTTCTCCACCGCGACAAGGTGACAATCCATGGAGAAGATTTAAAATGTACATAGATAGGAAAGACTTAGTGGGATATGAAATTAGCTTAGATGGGAATCTGGATCAGCATGGACCAGTTGGGCTGAAGGGCCTGTTTCTGTTCTGTATGACTCTGTGTCTCTATGATGTCTCAATTTAGCTTTCTGGTTGAAGTCTTTGTAGGGTCAGAGGGTAGTCAGAGGAGGAAAGGTGAATCGGAGAATGAGAAACACAGTGTAATTCTGACACCATATGAAAATAAACAAATCTTAATGTTAATAAAGCCCAGAAATCCCTTCAAAAAAGCAGATTTTACTTGAAATTCCCTCAGCACTCAGTGGCCTCCCTCACTCAATCAACAATGGAGTCAATGGTCACTGCCCCCCACCCCCATTTGTGACATTTACCAGGAGTGTTGCAGACGATGGACCTGAAGTATTGACGAGGATCCCTACCACCCATCTCGCAATCTCCTCGACCCACTACCATCAGGAGGGACAGGAGCATCGGGACCAGGACTGGTTAGCAGTTTCTTCCCTCAGGCTGCGAGACTATTGAATAGCCTGCCACCACCACGGTCTCATCACTAGGAAAACGAGATGTTTACTGTTTACTGTTTACTTGTGCTGTGCACTTCACATGCATTTTGAACTATATTTAATTGACTTATTTTTGGTAATATTTTAGTGGATATGCTGTGTGTGATATATGTTTTGTGGGTGAACTGTGGTCTGAAGGAATGTTGCTTCATTCAATTATATATACAGAGTTGTACAAAAGAGAGAGAGAGAGAGACACACACACACACACACACACACACACACACATATATAGACACATATATGTTGTACAAAAGAGAGAGAGAGGGAGGAGAGGGAGGAGAGGGGGGGAGAGAGGGGGGGAGAGAAAGAGAGAGAGAGAGAGAGAGAGAGAGAGAGAGAGAACGCGCGAGCTGGGGTTCCTCAGACTTTTGGACAGTTCTGTATTTGCCAATGTGGAGCAGAGAACGGGTTTGTAGATCTGGGAGGAATGGCGAGGGTGGAACACCGCGGAAGGGGTGTGGAGTGGAGGAGTGGAACAGGTGGCAGTGAAGGAGTGCCAGGGATGAGAGCATGGCACAGGTGCAGCCACACCCAGCCCTGAGACACAAGGCAAGGTCATTTGATTCCAAACAATGGGTTTGTTGATCATTACAGAAAGTCTCTCTGGTGCTTCTCATTCCCTTCCCCTTTTCCCAACCATGATTCCCCTCTTCTTGTCCCCTTCCCACTCTCAGTCCACAATAGAGACCCATATCAGAATCAGGTTTATCATCACTCACATATGCCATGAAATTTGTTTTTTTTTTTGTGGCAGCAGAACAGTGCAATTCATGAAATTACTACAGTACTGTGTAAAATTCATAGGCACTCTAGCTATATGCAGTGTGTGCAGTCAGTTAGATGACAATAAACTTGAACTTGATTGTGCTTATGATCTGGGTTTCAAGGATGCCTATTGTTAATTTAATTTAATGAGCAGCTAGCAATGAATATTTATGACTCCAGTTTCACAAACATCAAATGGATAGAACTGCAGAAGACTAATACCTACTTAAAACATTACCAGAATATTAAAATAATACAACTGAAACTGCTAAATGTTGTTTATTAATGAAACAGTACAAATAAACCTACAAGTTATTGTGTGCTGTTGACCGCCAGGCGTGTACAGCACTGACACATGAAAATATTGTAAGTCTTAGCTATCACAACCCTGGGAAGCACAACTTAACTCTTTGGATTCTGCCCCCTCCCCTACCCCCACCATAACTCTTCTTTCACCCCTCAGTTACGTTCTTGAGCATGTGCTCTGCTCTGCGTTGAACTGAGGCTGCGGCCTTCTCTGGCTGCAATAATGCCTGGTTTCATGCCTTTCAAAGAATAGCTTGCTTTTATTGTTTGCATCATTTGCTTTATTTTCTGTCTGCACATTGGGTGTTCGATGGTTCTTTTTGGGTTTCTTTGTTTTGTTGCTGCCTCTAAGGAGATAAACCTCGAGGTTGTATAATGTGTACCTACTTTGATGTAAATGAACTTTGAAAATCCTATAACAAGTAATGGATACGGCCATCACAAGTCCATCATGAGTAAAGCCCTCACTGCCACTGAGCACATATACGCAGAGTGTTGTCGCGGGGAAGCAAGCATCAGACCCCAGTTGGAGTACTGTGCTCAGTTCTGGTCGCCTCACTACAGAAAGGACATTGAAACCAAAGAAAGAGTGCAGAGGAGATTTACAAGGATGTTGCCTGGATTGGGGAGCATGCCTTATGACAATAGGTTGAGTGAACTCAGCCTTTTTTCCTTGGAGTGACAGAGGATGAGAGGTGACCTGACAGAGGTATACAAGATAATGAGAGGCATTGATCGCTGGATAGTCAGAGGCTTTTTCCCAGGGCTGAAATAGCTTGCATGAGAGGGCATAGTTTTAAGGTGCTTGGAAGTAGGTACAGAGGAGATGTCAGGGGTAAGTTTTTTTACGCAAGGAGTGGTGAGTGTGTGGAATGGGCTGCCGGCGGCGGTGGTGGTGGAGGCGGAAACGATAGGGTCTTTTAAGAGACTCCTGGATGGATACATGGAGCTTAGAAAAATAGAGGGCTGTGAGTAAGCTTAGGTAGTTCTAAGGTAAGGACATGTTCAGCACAGCTTTGTGGGCAGAAGGGCCTGTATTGTGCTGTAGGTTTTCCATGTTTCAATCTTCAGGGACCCCAGCCACCCAAGACATTCTCTCTTCTCACCACTGCCTTCAGGAAGGAGGTACAGGATCCTCAGGACTTGCACCACCAGGTTCAGGATGTCACAATGGCGGGGCATTGGGAGCAAGGGTGGACCCAAATGCAAGACACATCTTGTGAGGTTAATTAAATTTAGTTTATTGTTTGATATCAGGAGAGCTAGGCAGGAGCAGGAGTAGCGAACTGGACAAGGACTGAGGACTACGACCAGGCTGGGACCAAGGGTCTGGGCTAGGACTTGGAATCGGCTCCCAGAACTAGAGGAGACATGAAGAGGCTGGAGTATGGACTCTGAGCCCGAGACTGGGCAAGGACCCAGTACCTGGGTCTTGCCTCGGGCTCGGACCCCAGAACCAGGCAAGGACATGACATGGGCTAGGGAGAGGAGGAACATGGAAACACAGAGCCTCGATCTCGGGGAGCAGGTACATGGAACCATGGACATATACACAGAACACAGAGTCGGGACCCCTCCTTGGGTACAGAATATAGGGCTGCGACTAATGACCCCCCCGCGGGGCAACGGCAAGACGGCCTGACTTACCCCACGGAGGCGAGGACAAGACAAGACAAGACATGACCCCTCAGGAGGCAACGGCAAGACGACCTGACTTACCCCACGGAGGCAAGGACAAGTCACGACAAGACATGACCCCCCACAGGGCAATGGCAAGACGGCCTGACTTACCCCACGGAGGCGAGGCAAGACAAGACAAGACCAACACGAATGAACACCAGACAGTACCTATCTAGCTCCGGTGATGGAACTAGACCAAAGTGCAGGCGGGGGCTGCAGACGAGGGCTAGAGGCGAGAGGGGCAGAGAAGGGATTCAGACAAGGGGTTAGGACAGGAATCACAGACCGCCAGGGTCGGGACTAGACTCATAACTGGGAAGCTGCCAGGGCAAGGACTTGACATGGTATTTGAACACCGCCGGAGCCAGGACGTGGTGCTTGGAACCTCCGGGTAGTGCCGAGCCCTCGACTCGGCCCGGGAACAGTAGACAGCAGCTCCTGATTCTCTCTGGCGGGTTAACTGACGGACCCACCTTGATGAGGAAACTCTGCAGGCTCACTTTGGCGAGGTAACTGGACAGGGTTTCTCCGGTGAGGAAAGGCGAATTACCGACACTCGCTTCGGGCGGAGACTAGGCTTGCTCCGGCCGGATGACATTGGCACGCTGTGACTTTACAGACGCTCCCGCACCAAATGGCTGAAAGCCGGAGACTATAAACTACCAGTTCAGCCCAGTGTTAATTGCCTCTAATCACCAAAGTCGAGGACACGGGAAAACAGGGAATCAACGGTCCAGATGGTAACATAAACAAGCTAAATTTAAAGGGACCCCGATCCGGACCATGACACAGGAACAGTTACAACTCCTCAACCATCAAGTTTTTGAATAACTTTGCTCAGCTTCACTCGGCCCATCATTGAATTGTTCCCACAACCTATGGACTCACTTTCAATGACTCTTCATCTCATGTTTTCAATATTTATTGCTTATTTATTTATTATTACTATTTCTTTTTGTATTTGCGCAGTTTGTTGGTCTTTTCCACACTGGTTGAATGACCACGTTGGTGCAGTATTTCACTGATTCTATCATGGATATTATTCTATAGTGGATTTATTAAGTATGTCTGCAAGAAAATAAATTTCAGGCTTGTATATGGAGACAAATCTGTACTTTGATAATAAATTTACTTTGAACTTTGAATGTTCTGACAAATCTGTTGTGCTTGTCCCTGCTTATTGGAACACTGCTTCCTTTAAAGTAGTTCAGCTCCCCAACTCTGGCACTTTCCCACTGGTCCAGCTTTTTACTTTTAAATGGGAATCTGTCAAATGAGCTGACGTTCAATTGTGAAGACTGTTGTCCCAAGCTGCACTTCATAGCTCAACTCATCAACATCTTTTTCTTGTCATTATATGAAATTACACTATTTTTAAAATAAGCCTAATTGCTGAGGGAATAATGTATTTTTGAGGAAATAGTTTAAGTCGGTGTGTGCAAACATATCACAAGTTGCCTCTTGCATCTCTCCAGTTGTGACTAAACACAGTTTGATAACTTGGTATCTGCATGTGACTTTCAAATTTGTGGCCAAATGTTTGGATTCTTTTAATTTTTTTCCCCCAGCATAATGGACTCTCTCTACAGTTCTTGCTGCCTCAGTTTACCAGCCAGCATAATCAAAAACCCAATCCACCTGGACGTTTTCTCTTCTCCCCTCTTCTATCGGACAGAAGATACAGAAGTTTGAAAGCGCATATCACCAGGCTAAAAAAGAGTCTCTGTCCCACTGTGATCAGATTCTTGTAGGACAAAAACATAGAACATAGAAATCTACAGCACGTTACTAGCCCTTCGACCCACAATGTTGTGCCAACCATGTAACCTACTCTAGAGACTGCCCAGAATTTCCCTACACATAGCCCTCTATTTTTCTAAGCTCCATGTACCTGTCTAAGTAGCTCTTAAAAGACCCTATTGTATCCGCTTCCACCACTGCTACCGGCAGTGCATTCCACACATCCACCACTCTCTGCATGAAAAACTTACCCCTGACATCCCCTTGGTACCTATTTCCAAGCACCTTAAAACTATGCCCCCTCGTGTTATCCATTTCAGCCCTGGGGAGAAAGCCTCTGGCTATCCACATGATCAATGTCTCTCATCATCTTATACACCTCTATCAGGTTACCTCTCATCCTCTGTCGCTCCAAGGAGAAAAGATCAAGTTCACTCAACCTATTCTCACAAGGTAAAGCCTCCAATCCAGACAATATCCTTGTAAATCTCATCTGCACTCTCTCTATAGTATCCACATCCTTCCTGCAGTGAGGTGACCAGAAGTGAACACAGTACTCCAAGTGGGGTCTGACCAAGGTCTTACATAGCTGTAACATTACCTCACGGCTCTTGAGCTCAATCCCATGGTTGATGAATGCCAACACATCATACACCTCCTTAACAACTCTGTCAACCTGAGCAGAAGCTTTTAGTGTCCTATTGACACGGGCCCCAAGATCTCTCAGATCCTCCACACAGCCAAGAGTCTTACCATTTATATTATATTCTGTCTTCAAATTGGACCTACCAAAATGAGCCACTTCACACTTAGCTGGGTTGAAGTCCATCTGCCACTTCTCAGCCCAGTTCTGCATCCTATCGATGTCCCGCTGTGACCTCTGACAACCCTCCAGACTATCCTCAACACCCCCAATCTTTGTGTCATCAGCAAACTTACTGACACACCCTTCTACTTCATCATCCAGGACATTGACAAGGTAGATCCTTAACCTCACTACCCACCTCAGTATGACCTTGCACTGTATTGTTTACCTGCACTGCACTTTTCTTAGTAGCTTTTACGCTTTATTCTGCATTGTATTAGAACATAGGACATTGCAGCCCACGATGTTGTGCCAACGTTCTAACATCCTCTTACCCTTCCCTCCTACATAGCCCTCCACTTTTCAATCATCTATGTGCCTTTCTAAGAGGTTCTTAAATGCCCCTAAATGATCTCCAAATGCCCCTATTGTTAGTCTAGCTCAGTGCACTGTGTAATGATTTGATCTGTATGAACAGTATGCAAGACGAGCTTTTCACTGTAAATTGGTACATGTGACAGTAATAAACTAATTCTCCAATCCCACTTTCAAAGGTGTCAAAGGTATAATGTCAGAGAAATGTTAATAAGTAAAAGCATCCGTTAGTCTTGCGAGACCATGGATCTGCACCTGGAAAGTCTTCACTCTCATGGGCGCAGGCCTGGGCAAGGTTGTATGGAAGACCAGCAGTTGCCCATGCTGCAAGTCACCCCTCTCCACGACACCAATGTTGTCCAAGGGAAGGGCATTAGGACCCATACAGCTTGGCACCAGTGTCGTCGCAGAGCAATGTGTGATTAAGTGCCTTGCTCAAGGACACAACACATTGCCTCGGCTGGGGCTTGAACTCACAACCTTCAAGTCGCTAGTCCAATGCCTTAACCACTTGGCCACGTGCCCACACCAGAGAAATGTATACAATATACATCCTGAAAAGTTTTTTCTTCGCAACCATCCACGAAAACAGAGGAGTGCCACTAAAGAATGAAGAACCAAATATTGAAAGCTTAGATAAGAGCAGATGTGGAGAGGATATTTCCATTAGTGGGAGAGGCTCAGAACAGAAGGGCACCCTTTAGAACATTGATAAGGAGGAATTTATTAGCCAGAGGATGATGAATCTGTGGAATTCATTGCCACAGATGACTGTGGTGGCCAAGTCATTGGGTATATTTAAAATGGAATTGATAGGGTCTTGATTAGTCAGGATGTCAAGGCTATGGGGAGAAGGCGGGAGAATGGGGCTGAGAGGGATAATAAATCAACCAAGATGGAATGGTGGAGTCTCAATGGGCTGAATGGCCTAATTCTGTTCCTATGTCCTATGGCCTAATGGTATTTGTGTCAATGAACAGGTTGCAAATGTATGGTTGGCATGAGATCCAGGCAGACAGGAGACATGGCAGCGAGGTGGGATGGGACCAATGTGTCCCCAGTTCCAGTTGATGTATTGTGCCATAAATTTCTCCTGTCAAATGTGTGTGAAAACAAAATTTTGTTTTAGAGACATGGCATTAACCATGCATCAAGTTAAAAATGTGCCTGCCCAAGGCTATCCTTTGCCACTGAAGACTACTTAACTAAATCTAAGAGTATGTTGCTGGAGAAAAATGCGCAGCGGTGAATATTATGTTAATTGCACAAGTTTTTAAAAATGATAGACTTCCTTTCAATGCCTACGAGTACGGGTCAGCCCATTCTGTTCTTCGGTTCACATCTAACAGATGGCTCTCTGAGTTTCTCGGCGCTGGAGAAATGTTTCTCTGTTGGTAGGTTATCAGGATGATTCACAGATCCTTGCCTGTGAAGGGAGGGTGGCTCCTCCACTCCTGCTAGATTCCATCTCATTCTCCAGCTGCTAGAACCCTCAGCAGAACGGAGAACTTCTGTTGCCATTGGAACCCTGCTGGGTAGAAACAGGGACTGGAACTCTTCTCTCCACTTGCTGCTTGCCATCTCAGGGGCAATAAATAAGGCGGAGACTAAAAATGAGGTTATTAATTTATTGTAGCTTGGGCTGTAGCTTCGGAGCAGCTGTTCTTGGAGAATTCTAGGTGAAATGGATTCAGTTTCAGATTCATTTATTTGCCGTGTGTCCATGAATATGTACAGCATGTCACCAAAGACTGTGTGAAGATTTCCTGCTCAGAGCAATGATTGGTCCGCACAGCTGCAAAAAAAGAGAGGGAACGTTGATGAGGGAAGATCACAGTTTACGTAGTCAAAGCAATATCGTTGACAAGGTGCCTCATGGCAGGCTGGACAAAATGGTGTACAGTACTGTGCAAAAATCTTAGGCACATTCTGTATTTGTCAATGTGGAGCAGAGAGCGAGTTTAGCGGGTCCAGAGGATGTTGCGATGATCAGAAGTGGAGAGAATGAGCAACTTCAAGTTCCTGGGTGTCAGTATCTCCGAGATATAACCTGGACCCAACATGTCGACGCAGCTACAGAGAAGGCATGACAGTGGCAATATTTCATGAGGAGATTGAGGAGATTTGGTATGTCACCAAGATACTCACAAACCTCTCTACCATAGAGAGCATTCTAACTGGCTGCATCACCATCTGGTATGCGGGGAAGGGGGGAGGCATGGAGGGGACACTGCACAGGATCGAAGTAAGCTACAGAAAGTTGTAAACCCAGTCACCTCCAGCATGGCTATTAGCCTACCCATTATCCAGGACATCTTCAAGGAGCGATGCCTCAAAAAGGCAGCATCTATCATTATGGACCCCCCATCGCCCAGGTCATACCTTTTTCCTCAGACATAATTTACAGTTTTTATTTCTCTATTATTATGTATCGTATTGTACTGCTGCTGCACAGACAACAAATTTCACGACATGTGCCGGTGATATTAAACCCGGTTCTGATTCTGATACTGAAATGCTTCACTTGTGTTAACAACCAACACAACTAGGGATTATGGGCATTCTATGTTGCCACACATTCTGGCACCAACACAGCATGCCCGCAATGCTTGGCAGAATACAACATAGCAACAAAACAACAAGAGCGAAAAACAAGCCCCATTTCTCACTTCCAACGCACGTACACAGTCCTGCAACCCCAGGTCAGGCATCTTTGGCCTCCATTGAACTCACAGATATGCAGACACTTGGCTTTGGCTTCCCCAGTGAAATCGCAGAGAGCATCTTCCCTTCCCGATCCTGTCATCTAATCTTATTACCTGAGCAAGCCTCTATGCAGTTTGTTTCACCATTTCAACAGAATCGTCGACCCATAAGGCCAGAAGACCATAAGATATAGGAGCAGAAGTAGACCATTTGGCCCATCGAGTCTGCTCCACCATTCAATCATGATGGACTGATCCAATTCTTCCAGTCATCACCACTCCCCTGCTTCCACCCCATACCCTTTGATTCCCTGGCTAATCAAGAACCTATCTATCTCTGCCTTAAATGCATCCAATGACTTGGCCTCCACAGCCACTCGTGGCAACAAATTCCACAGATTTACCACCCTCTGACTAAGGTAATTTATCCGCATCTCTGTTCTAAATGGACGTCCTTCAATCCTGAAGTCATGCCCTCTTGTCCTAGACTTCCCTACTATGGGAAATAACTTTGCCATATCTAATCTGTTCAGGCCTTTTAACATTCGGAATGTTTCTATGAGATCCCTCCCTCATTCTCCTGAACTCCAGGGAATACAGCCCAAGAGCTGCCAGATGTTCCTCATATGGTAACCCTTTCATTCCTGGAATCATTCTCGTGAATCTTCTCTGAACCCTCTCCAATGTCCTTTCTAAAATAAGGAGCCTAATACTCCAAGTATGGTCTCACCAGTGCCTTGTAGAGCCTCAACATCACATCCCTGCTCTCATATTCTATACCTCTAGAAATCAATGCCAACATTGCATTCACCTTCTTCACAACCGACTCAACCTGGAGGTTAACCTTCAGGGTATCCTGCACAAGGACTCCCAAGTCCCTTTGCATCTCTGCATTTTGAATTCTCTCCTCATCTAAATAATAGTCTGCCCATTTATTTCTTCCAACGAAGTGCATAACCATACATTTTCCAACATTGTATTTCATCCTATACTGCTTGGAATATGATATAACCATCCTGAGGTCCTTCAAGGGAACTTACACAAGAAAATTGTCCCAAAACCAGAGTCCACCTGCATCTTCAGGCTTCCGTACCTCTTCCCTGATGGTAGCAATGAGGAGAGGGCATGGAGGTCCTTAATGATGGATGCTGCCTTTCTACAGCATTACCTTTGAAAATGTCCTCAATGTCTGCAAGGTTAATGCCCACGTTGGAACTGGTTGATAGTTGGTGTTTTCGGCAAAATCCTGGTCTCAAATTTACTTGGTATACGTTCTTGATCTTTTCAACGACTTCGAGTTCCCTGACCTAGATCATCTCATTTTCACTATGGGTGTCTAGTCCCTATACACCTCCATCCCCCATCAAGAGGGCTTCAAAGCTCTCCACTTCTGTCTGGACACCAGACTCAACCAGTTCCCTTCCACTACCACTCTCCTCCGTCTGACGGAAATGGTCCTCACTCTCAATAATCTATCCATTGGTTCCTCCCACATCCTTCAAACAAAAGGTGTAGTAATGGGAACTTGCATGAGACACAGCTATGCCTGCCCTTTTGTCAGCTACAAGGAGCAGTCTGTCACTCCCTAATTCTTTCTACGCTATGTCGACCACTGCATTGGTGCTGCGTTCTGCACCCAGGCTGAGCTCATCGACTTCATCAACTTTGTATCCGACTTCCACCCTGCCCTCAAATTTATTTGGTATGTTTTGCCTTGGATTTCCAGCATCTGCAGATTTTCTTGTGTTTGGAGTTGGTGTTTTAGACTGAGACCCTTCATCAGAGCTCATTAAAACCTGATGAAGGTTCTAGGCCTGAAATAGCAACTGTTCATTTCCCTCCATTGATGCTGCCCGACCTGCTGTGTTCCTCCGGCATTTTGTTTGCGTGCTACCCAGCCACAAGTGCTTTTCCTGTTGCGACGTACAGAGGCAGGTGTTGGCTTTTCCATGCTGTGTCCCTGAAGTGTCCGTCACTGCAAGTCTGGTCCAGAAGGTCTGAATCACAAACTGGCCGTGCCAGCACTCTGTCAGCAAGACCCAACAATCTCCCTTTGAACTCTCACCTCTAACTCTGTGATGCTGCTCTGGATTGGCTCATTCTGCAATCTTACTCTGTGTGACCCTCCAGATGGTATGAACTGTTTCCTTCTATAGGCATAATGTTGGCACACCTGTGGTGAGACCTGAGGCAGAGACGATTTGACTTTTATAACTATAACGAAGAGAAAAATATGCAAATTATTACTATATTGCCCTGTTTATACATAATACAGTAAATTCTGTTAGCTAGGACATGCAGTGCTTTCCCAGAAGAAATAATTAAATTATATAAATAGCGAAAATCAAAAGCCTACTTCTCCAATGAGCTCACTATATATTGTCTCTGGTTGGAGAGCATTCACAGACATTCCTTCACAAGAGCCGGCCTGCTGAGACCTGCTGCCCAGCACATTTGTTGCCTTCTGTTGGCTTCTTCTTCTTCTGTTAGCGTACGGATGATTAAAATGCTGTTACTTTTACAGTCAGTGGCCACTTTATTAGGTACACCTGTACACCTGCAAATTTCTAACCAGCCAATCATGTGACTGCAACTCAACGCATTAAAGCTTGCGAACATGGTCAAGAAGGTCAGTTGCTGTTCTGACCAAACATAAAAGTGAAGAAGAAATATGATCTAAGGGCCTTTGACTGTGGAATGATTGGTGCCAAATGGGGTGGTTTGAGTATCTCAGAAACTGCTGATCTCCTGGGATTTTCACACACAGCAGTCTCTAGAGTTTACAGAGAACGGTGCCAGAAACGAAAACATCCAGTCTGTGGGCAAAAATGCCTTGTTAATGAGAGAGGTCAGAGGGGAATGGCCAGACTGGTTCAAGCTGACAGGAAGGTGACAGTAACTCAAATAACCATGTGTTACAACAGTGGTGTGCAGACGAGCTTCTCTGAATGCACAACACGTTAAACCTTGAAGTGGTTGGAGTGCAGCAGAAGACCATGAACGTGCACTCAGTAGCCACTTTATTACATAAAGGAGGAGCCTAACAAAGTGGCCAGTGAGTGTACAGGCTATACAGTGGTCAGGTGTAAACCACAGGCGATTGAAAAGAGCAGAGTATCGCAAAATTCTTTGCATACAGCATGTCCTGGAATTTTGCTTCGTTAGGAATTACATATGCAACTTTGAGATTAATTTTCTTGCAGGGACTCACAGGGAAATTAAAAAAAACCAATAGAATCCATGGAAAATCACACATAACAAAGACCGACAAACAGAAGAGATTTGTTGTTTTGCAGCAGCATTACAGTGCAATGTATAAAAATTCACTATAAGTTACAATAAGAATGTAAAAATAGTGCAAAAAGTGAGTAAAATAGTGAGGCAGTGTTTATGGTTTCATAAACCGTTCAGAAATCTGATGGCAGAGGGGAAGAAACTGTTCCTAAAATGTTGAGTGTGTATCTTCAGGCTCCTGTACCTCCTCTTAGACGGTAGTAATGAGAAGAGGGAATGTGTTGGACGGTGACGATCCTTCATGATGGATGCTGCCTTCCTGGGGTATCACCTTCTGAAAGTGTCCTTGATGATGGGGAAGTTAGTGCCTGTGATGGAGATGGCGGAATCTACACCACGCTGACGGTTTTTCCCTGATCCTGTGTGCAGCTTTTTCCAAAGCTGTGTGAATTGACTGGAGGATGGCAGAAGCAGGAGGTATATGCCCAGCAGAAGTTCTCTGTGATCTATTCCAGACATTCACTGACCTACTTCCAAACAGGCCTCGCACCGGAACAATCTATCTCTAAATCCACATTGTCACCTTCAGATCTGTATTTCTTTCCCTAATTACTCTTGCCAGTTTTCCTTTGCAGAAGGGAGAACAAAAGGCATTGTGCACTTGTGCTTTGGAGTATGACTTCACAAATCAATACCAGTTCAAGAGATGTTAACAAACAGATATATAATCCCGTTTCCAAGCACCTTGATTCAGTCACCTACTTCAGAGTAATCACACCACAAAGCCTTATGTGTTAATGACACAACACCTATTATATAATCAAAATGGAGAGATAATAGATTAGACATTAGGTGATGCATAGGAAGATGTTTCAAAATGGTGCTGTGCAAAGGTTTAATGAGGATTTCTTTTAGACCTACTGAGAAGAAGCTTCTTCAAAACACGATGCTCAGTGCTCCTGACAGCACATAATGTATGGAACTTCATGTGCATAAGTGTACGGTGTTGCAAATACACTCAATGACCACTTTATTACCTACCTCCTGTACCTAATAAAGTGGCCACTGAGTGTATGTTCATGGTCTTCTGCTGCTGTAGCTCATCAACTTCGAGGCTCAACATGTTACACTTTCAGAGATGCTCTTCTGCACACCACTGTTATAACGCATGGTTACTTGAGTCACTGTTGCCTTCCTGTTAGCTTGAACTAGTCTGGCCATTCTCCTCTGACCTCTCTCATAACAAGATGTTTTTTGACAGCAGCTCTGTCACTTACTGGATGTTTCGTTTTGTTTTTCACACCATTTTCCGTAAACACTAGAGACTGTTGCATGCAGAAATCCTGGAAGATCAGTAGTTTCTGAGATACTCAAACCACCCCATCTGGCACCAACAATCATTCCACAGTCAAAGTCACTTAGGTCACATTTCTTCCCCATTCTGACGCTTGTACTGAACAACTGAACCTCTTGACCATGTCTGAGTGTTTTTATGCATTGTGTTGCGGCCATGTGATTGGCAGATTAGATACTCGCATCAACAAGCAGGTGTATCTAATACAGTGGCCACTGAGTGCACAAATACATACCGAGGAATTAACTCCTTGAGATGGCCACTTGATTCCTAAATCCTGCTCCACCCTTCAATAACGTAGTGGCTGATCTGATTGTAACCTTAACCTCATATTCTTGTCTACCATTGATAACCGTTGGCCACTTTGCTTATCAATCAATTTATTTACTTCTGCTTTAATATATTCATAGATTTAGTTTTCACCCTCCTGTTTGCTTTTCTCTTTGCTCCCTGGGAGTGTGGATTGAAGATCGGGATAAGGACAGACTATTGGTGGAAGTGATCTTAAAATGTGCCAAACCAGGGAACGAGCCCTCAAACATCTCTTAGCTCTCCCGGCCAATCAGTCAGCTTAATCCACTGCCGGTGCTTGCAAGGACTTAGCCATCTTCTCCATGGAAAGTCTTTTGTCAGTGCTAGTGGTGGTGTGCACTCACTTCAGAAAGTTTATGCCTCTGAATAAGCTTTTTGTATACTCATGATAAACTTTAACTTGGAAGAATGAATCAAATTTGCAGGAGCTCGGGTTTTGCAAGGACATTCCCTTTAAGTTCGCAAGACTGGCCCATCACTTTGGAATGTTGTGTCTCCTCTCCTATCGGTTCCCCTCTTCTTTAGCTCTTTATCTCTTCTACTTATCACCTCCCAGATTCTCACTTCATCCCCTCTCCCCCACCCTCCTACCTTCCCCTTCACCTGGTCTGACCTATCACCTGCCCTTCCCTCACCTTCTTATTCTGACTTCCCCCCCACCTTCCTTCCCAGCCCTGATGAAGGGTCGCAGCCCAAAACGTCAACTGTTCATTCACCTCCATAGATGTTGCCTGACTTGCTGAGTTCCTCCAGCATCCTGTGCCAATTGCATGGGTGACACTTAGAGGGAACGTCCTTCAAAATCAAGGAAGTTCACTGGATGAAAGATCTTCGGGAACAGTTAAATCCTGGCACAATTTTCTGTTAAATAATTTCTTGTTGCTCCCCCATGGACTTCATCGCAAGGCGCTCGGGATCTGGAACAGACTAGTTATTTTTAGCTGCTCACCTGCCCTGCCCTTTTACAGCAATGGCTTAGTTAGCTCCTGCAGGGATCCAGGTATTTGTTGCAGGCTGTTATTATACCTGTGATCAAACAGAGGTCAATAAATTACTTGTAAGGTCAGAGACATCAATTACACTGAAACAGAAAAGTTTGAAGCGAAGAGGGAGCGCGTGTCTTCTGAACAACTTTTGATGTATGATAGATGCGTCACCCATTCACCCATGGTCCTGCACACAGTAAAAGGAAAATACACTGGCCTAGAAATACTCTTACACAGTGCGACACATTTCCCTGCAAAGCAGAATTTATTTATATTTAAAATTCTGGTTGTCTCATCACAGGAAGGATGTGGAAGCTCTAGAGAGGGTGCAGAGGAGAGTTACCAGGACGCTGCCTGGATCAGAGAGCATGTCTTATGAGGAAAGGTTGAGTGAACTGGGGCTTTTCACTTTGGAGCGAAGGAGGATGAGATGTAGCATCTATGGTGAGGATAAATTGTCAACATTTTGGGCTGAGTCCCTTCATCAGGATGAGAGAGGAAGGGCCAGGAAGCCAGACCATGAAGGCAACTACAGGGAAGGCCAAGCTCATCCAGTGGAATGTCCTTAAGTCATTTCCAACGAGTGGCATACAAAAGACACAGAGTGGTGCAGCTGGCAAAACTGCTGCCTCACGGCTAGAATTTCTCTTGTACCGTATGTCGACCTAATTTTGCCTGCCCCATGACTAAACTTGATCTAACACTCTGTACATTCTGTTCGTGACCGTGTGGGTTTCCTCTGGGTGCTCTGGTTCCAAAGACATATAGTTTAGTAGGTTAATTGGACAGCACAGGTTGTTGGGACAGATTGGCCTGATACTGTCTGTATCTCCAAATAATATAAAATAAAACTGCACCCCATTCAATGACTAATCTAAAGGAAATATGTAAAGGGAAGCTATAAATTCAGAAGGTGATGCCTCATGAAGGTGGCATCCATCATCAAAGACCCTCAACGTCTGAGACGTCCTCGTCTCATTACAACCATCAGGGTGGAATACACGAGCCTGAAGACCCTCACTCAGGAATTCAGGAACAACTTTTCTCCACTGCCATCATATTTTTGAATAGTTCATGAACCCGTGAACACTACCTCACTATTCCTCTTTTGCTCTATTTAGTTTTTGTAACTTATAATGATTATAATGTATTGCACTGCACAGCTGACACAAAACAACAAATTTCATGACGTGGGCCAGTGATAATAAGCCTAATACTAATTCTAAGTTCTGTCAGTTTGTCTGAGCTTTCTCCTGTGAAGCACCTTGGGACATTAAACTACACTGATGTCTCAGTAAAGTGCAATTTATCATTGTTATTAGTGTGCGAATGCACAACTGGACCGCACTGTGCAGGTTTTCCAGTGGCTAACATTTGCCACTGTGATTTCTCAGTCCCTGGCTTTGGCCTGGTGCCCACAGAGCACCAGAAAAGGCTGGAACATCCCCCTCTCTGGAAATAACCCTGGTTCCTGGGAGTTGGGACTGAGTTAACATTAGGACACACCATGAGAGGATATCTTGCCACGTTAAACTTCTGATGGTCCTCCAACTTCTAATAACTCTGAGAGGTGCCACAGTAATGTAGTGGTTAGCATGACACTATTAAAGCTTGGGGCATCAGAGTTTGTATGTTCTCCCCATGAACCATGTGGTTTTCCTGCAGGTTCTCCGGTTTCCTCCCACAGGCCAAAGATGTACCAGTCAGTAGATTAACTGGTCATTGTAAATTGCCCTGTAATTAGCTGGGGTTAAGTATGTGGGTTGCTGGGCACAGTGTTGGCTCATGGCCAAGTGGTTAAGGTGTCGGTCTAGTGATTTGAAGGTCGCTAGTTCGAGCCTTGGTTGAGGCAGCGTGTGTGTCCTTGAGCAAGGTACTTAACCACACATTGCTCTGCGACGACACCGGTGCCAAGCTGTATGGGTCCTAATGCCCTTCCCTTGGACATCATCAGTGGCGCGGAGAGGGGAGACTTGCAACATGGGCAACTGCCGGTCTTCCATACAACCTTGCCCAGGCCTGCACCCTGGAAACCTTCCAAGGTGCAAATCCATGGTCTCATGAGACTAATGGATGCCTATATGCTGGGCACAGCGGCTCATTAGGATGGAAAGGCCTATTCCACGTTGCATCCCCAAATAAATAAAGAAAGACATTTCCCGGTGGCCAACCATTTTAATTCCACTCCCATTCCCATTCTGACACGTTGGTCCTTCGCCTCTTCTACTACCTCAATGAGGCCATTCTCAGGTAGAAGGAGCAACACCTCATATTCTGTTTGGGTAGCTTCCAACCGGATGGCATGGACGTCAATTTCTCCCCCTCCCCCTTGTCATCTTTTCTATTCCCCTCCCCTCCTACCCCTTCGCTCCTCCATCACCTCCCTACGGTGCCCCTCCTCCTTCCCTTTCTCCTGAGGCCCACTCTCCTTTCTTTTCAGATTTATATTTCTCAGTGTTATCATTTCACAGATCTGTCCTGTGCCTCCACTTTCTTAGAAGTTTGCGAAGATTTGACGTGTCATCTAAAACTTTGACAAAATTCTATAGATACACAGTGGAGAGTATATTGACTGGTTGCTTCTCAGGCTGGTATGGAAATACCAATACCCTTGAAGGAAAAACCTACTAAAAATAGTGGATACAGCCCAGTCCATCACAGGTAAAGCCCTTCCCACCATTGAACATATCCACAGACATCCAGGACACCCACCATCCAGGTCAAGCTCTCTTCTCACTGCTGCCATTGGGACGGAGGTACAGAAGCCTCAGGACTCACACCGCCAGGTTCTGGAACAGTTATAACCCCTCAATCCTCAGGCTCCTGAACCAGAGTGGAGAACTTTATTCACCTAAACACTGAACTGATTCCACAACCTAAGGATTTGCTTTCAAGTACTCTACAACTCATGTTCTCAAACTTTATTACTTACTTATTATTATTATTTTGCTTTTTTCTTTTTTTGTATTTGCACAATTTGTTGTCTTTTGCACATGTTCTTTGGTTTTTTTTGTGTGCAGTTTTTGTTGATTCTATTGTGTTTCTTTGTATTTAGTGTGAATGTCCACAAGAAAATGAATCTCAGGGTTGTAACACTACGTAAAGACATATATGTATGTACTTTGATAAATTTACTTTGAACTTTGGGCTTCCTACTTCTTCAGCCATTTACCTTTTCCACCAATGACCTCCCAGCTTCTCACTTCATTCTCTCCTCCTCACCCACCTTCCCCTTAGCATGGCTTCACCTATCACCTGCCTGCTTGTAGTCCTTCCCCATGCTCCCTCCACCCATCTTCCTATCCTGGCTTCTTCACCCTTCCTTTCCAGTTCTGCTGAAGGGTCTCGGCCTGAAACATTGACTTTTTATTCCTCTCCATAGATGCTACCTAACCTGCTGAGATTTTGGGTGTGTTGCTCTGGATTTCCAGCATCTGCAAAATCTCTTGTGTTTCTGAATGGTAAACTTGCTTACATGTAGTCTAACTGCACTTAAAATGTATCTTTCTGTCAGCAAGTATTGAAATGAGGCATTGTTACCATGTTTGATATTAGACAATCTCTCCACCGTTCTCTATTTATTCCAATGATTCAACTCATGTTGGTAGACTTTCAGAAGGTGATGTGCAGGAGTACAGGAGTGAGATGGATCAGCTTGTTGAGTGGTATAGCAGCAACAACCTTGCACTCCAAGGAATTGATTGTGGACTTCAGGAAGGGGAAGACGAGGGAACACAAACCGGTCCTCAGTGATGGATCAGAAGTGAGTAGCTTCAAGTTCCTGGGTGTCACCATCTCTGAGGATCTAGCCTGGACACAACATATCGATGCAGTTACAAAGAAGGCACGAGAATGGCTATGTTTCATTAGGAGTTTCAGAAGAATTGGCATGTCACCGAAAACTCTTGTAAGTTTCTACAGATTTATCGTGGAGAGCATTCTAACTGGTTGCATCGAGGGGCCACTGCACAGGATCAGAAAAAGTTGCAGAAGGTTGTAAACTCAGACACCTCCATCAAGGGCACTAGCATCAAGGATATATTCAAAAGGACACCTCAAAAAGACAGCATCCACCACTAAGGACCCCCACACCCAGGACATGCTCTCTTCTCATTGCTAACATCAAGGAGGAGGTACAGGAGCCTGAAGACACACACTCAACATTTCAGGAACAGCTTCTTCCTCTCCACCATCAGATTTCTGAATGGACAATGAAGAAACATGAACACTTCCTCAATATTTCTCATCTATTTTTGCACAAATTATTTAATTATATACCGACTGTGATTTAGTTTTTATTGTGATATATTGCTCTATATTGCTGCAAACAACAGATTTCACGGCAAACACCAGTGATACCCACCCTGGTTCTGATTCTGAACTCTCTCACTAAAAGCGTGCAAATTCACTTGCTTTGCATCACGGCTTTTGCATTGCTTTAACACCCAAGAGGATACAGTTCAGTGCACGCAGTGCCATACAAAAAAAACCATAAAATTAATGACTGCGCCGGCTGGCTTTGGAAACAACGATGGAGTTGAAAATAGACTTTGCACGTTCAGGTTGAGTGCCAAAAACAAGCAGCATGCAAGGATGGCGTTAAACCCTGCGAGACAACAGCTGAGGCGACATACGGCTGCAGAATTAACCTTTAATCTAGTGATGGCATACTCTCTCTTGCTTGGCACCATGCAGGCAAAATGAAACAATCTTACCCACGTATTGTTGGTTTAATCTCGAAATGACAAGCAGAAATACACTTAGCAGCCACTTTATTAGGTACAGCTGTACACCTGCTCATTAATGCAAATATCTAATCAGCCAATCAACTCAATGCATAAAAACATGCAGACATGGTCAAGAGGTTGAGCTGTTGTTCAGAACAAACATCAGAATTGGAAGGAAATGTGACCCAAGTGACTTTGACCATGGAATGATTGTTGGTGCCAGACAGGGTGGCTTGACTATCTTAGAAACTGCTGATCTCCTGGGATTTCCATGCACAGCAGTCTCTAGAGTTGACAGAGAATGGTGCGAGAACCAAAGAGCATCTAGTGAGCAGCAGTTCTGTGGGCAAAAACACCTTTTTAATGAGAGAGGTCAGAAGAGAAAGGCCAGACTGGTTCAAGCCTGCAGGAAGGTGACAGTAACTCAGATAAGTGTGTTACAACAGTGGTGTGCAGAAGACCACTTCTGATTCCACTCGTTGAACCTTGAAGAACCTTGGCTGCAGCAGCAGAAGACCATGAAGATACGCCCAGTGGCCACTTTATTAGGTACAGGAGGTAGCTAATAACGTGGCCACTCAGTGTATATACAGTATACCATCAAGAGTCACTACAATCTGGACAAGAAACTGGACTTGTGCCGTGTACATAAAACATAGAACAAAGAACACTACAGCACAGTGCAGGCCCTATGGCTCACAACGTTGTGCCGACCTTTTAACCTGCTCTAAGATTAATCTAATCCTTCCCTCCCACAGAACCCTCCATCATTATTCCATCTGCCTATCTGAGAGTCTCTTAAATGGCCCTAATGTACATGACAGTACCACCACCCCTGGCAGTACACCCACCACTCTCTGTGTGAAAACCCTGCCTCTGACATCCCTCCTATACTTTCCTCCAGACACCTGTATTCTGCCCCAGGGGAAAAAAAAGTTTCCGGCTGTCCACACTATCTATGCTTTCTAACATCTTGTACACTCCTATCCTGTCACCTCTCATACTCCATCTCTTCAAAGAGAAAAGCCCCAGCTTGCTCAACCTATCCTAGTAAGACAAGCTCTCTAATTCAGGCAGCATCTTGGCAAATCCCTTTGCAAGGCTCCCACATCTTTCCCATAACGAGGTGATCAGAACTGAGCATAATACACCAAGTGTGGTCTAACCAGGATATTATAGAGGTGTAACATTACCTCATGGCTCTAGAACTCAAATTCCCCGAATAATGAGGGCCAGTACACCATACACCTCTTAACCACTCTATCAATTTATGCTGCAACTTTGAGTGATCTGTAGACGTGAACTCTAAATCTACGCTATCCACAACATCACCAGCCTCCCTGTCACCTGTAAGCTCACCGAATCATCTTCCCACTTCCTCAGCCAAGTCATTTATAAATATCGCGAAAAGCAGGGTCCCTAATCAGATCGCTATGGAAACGACTGGTCACCGACCTCCAGACAGAATACACTCCATCTACAACCTCCTACTATTCTCTGTGGGCAAGCCAATTCTGAATCCACTCAACCAGGTTTTCCTGATCCCATACCTTGTAACTTTCTACACTGGAGAAACCCAGGTAATTGCAAATACCTGGAATGATGATCCAGAGTTTCCTGTTGGTTGTTAATTCTCTATCTGCAGCCCCCCTGCACAGCCATATTGGGGCCTGACTTAAGGCCAGACCATCTCATCCTCCATCATGCATTTTAGTTCCTCCTGTAATGACCACTGAATTGTTCATCTTGGGGTAAACTGCTCTCACATCCTTCCCCTTGATCGTACTTACGTTCCTTTCTTGTCTCGTTCCTCTGATGTGCCTCGCTAAAGATCAGCCCTTGTGTTCATTATCGCCTGATCTGTCTCAATCTGCCTCCACACGCGCTCTTGTTATACAGCTCCCCGCTCTCAGCTTGGCTTTTAAACCATGGCCCTCCACTCCTTCTCCATTTCTGAGGAAGGATCGTCATTATCATCTTTATTTTCCGGGTTGTATAATGTGGGCGATCATGGTCTTTCCCTCACCATGATTGTTCTCGGCATTTTGTTCCACATCGCCTTCTTCTGGGCAGGGTGGACGGGTGCAGATACTTCTCTAAAGGAGGTGTAAGGCGCTCCTTCCCTCAGTAGCCTGCAGGGCACCCTTGGGCAAGATGTAGCCCCTGCTTAGACCCCTAATCAGGGTCACATGAAGCCATGAGAGCAGGTGGTGGATGGTCACATGAGCAGTTGATGCATATCACAAGATCCTGGTTATGCGACCGCTGACGCCAGGCGGACAATCTCTGAAGAGTATTGATAATGGCTGGAGTCACCCGTCTTGTAAAGACACTGCCCAGAAGGAAGGATCGTAGACCCAAAATGTTGACTGGTTTCTCTCTCCCAAGATGTCGCATAGCTGGCAGAGTTTTTGAGCGTTTCTGTGTTTTTCCCCCAAGGGCCAATTTTTTTCCAGTTCATACTGACACTCCTTCCCTGATCCATATCTGTTCATTCCCTACATGCTCATGTGACTGTTTGCATTCCTCTTAAACAGTACCACCACTTTCATTTCCATCTCCATCCCTGGCAGCGTATTCCAGACACCCACCACTCTCTGTGTAAAATACTGTCCCCGCACATCTTCTTTAAACTTTTCCCCTCTCAACTTAAGATACATCTTCTAGTACTTGACACTTCTAGCTTCAGAAAAGGACCCTGGCCCTATCTCTGCCTCTCATAATTTGTAATAACAATCTAATCCGGGCCATGCTGTCTCCTCACTGCTACCCTTGGGCAGGAGATACAGAAGTCTGAAGTTCCACATCACTATGTTCAAGAACAACTACATCCCTTTAACCATTCAGTTCTTGAACCAACCAGTACTTGAATCACTACCTCAGTATAGCAACCCTGTGACCACTTTGCTGCCGCTGCTACTGTGTGGTAACCGGAATCTGCGGAGCAGAAGGCCCTGAATCCTCGGTTTTGCTTGTTTCAGCAGCCGGGGCGAGGTCGAAGGCGCTCGGCAGAGGATGGCGCTTGGGAGGCTGTATCGGAGGGGCTGGTTGGAGGCTCGAAGTTTTCGGATGGACAGACTCAGTGTCGGCTGTGGTCGGCTGCTTCCAAGGTATCGGCAAGTTGACGGTGCCTGGAGGTTTATGGCAGGGAGTTTCTCCGTTTTGCCGCCTGCTATCGGGGACTCGGGAGTTGATCGACTTGGGGACTTTTGGACTTTATTTACCGTTCCCATGGTTTGTTCTTCATCAAATTATGGTTTTGCTTTGCACTGCTGTAACTATATGTTATAATTATGTGGTTCTGTCAGTGTTAGTCTTTGGTTTGTCCTGTTTTCTGTGATATCACTCCGGAGAAACATTGTATCATTTCTTAATGCATGTATGCATTTCTAAATGACAATAAAAGAGGACTGAGCGTTCTCATAATCTAATGTTCAAATTTCCAGCATCTGCAGATTTCCTTGTGTCTGAATGTTCAAATTAAGTTCTTTCTTGAAATTATTTTAATGATTTATTGTTTAATAAGTGCTTTTGTTGTAAAGGCTTTGTTCCTGAAGCAATTTGCCTGTGATGCTGCTACCAGGAAGATTTTCATTGTGGTTGTGTATACATACCCTCCAAGAGAACCAGTGCCTTGTTGTAGGTGTTGGAGGCTTGTGTGCCTCAGTGACCCGGCGAGCGATGTTGACTGGAGTCCGGGCTTTATGCTTTGGTTCTTGGTAGGGTCACCCATGCCAGACAGGTCAGAGAGTAGAGTAAGAGTAGTCCACCGGTCCACCAGGTTCAGGGGTTCAGCCAAGGGCTAACAACTCTTACTGGTGAAACAAACCTGTAACAGAAACAGCAACAAAGACTCTTTCTACATCTGTGCGTGACGGGATAGACAGAGAGGGAGGAATTTCATTGCTGCCCTAATCGACACCAGGCGGAATGGGCAGTAAGTAAGTATGTAAGTGTGTACGTACACACTTGTCCACATGAGAATAAGCTTGACTTGGACTTTACTTGCAGATTCCAGATGTGAGGAAAAATGTTAGGATTTTAAATAAGATTAGTTTTATTTGTCCCGTTGCATCAGAACATGGAAACATAGAGTAAAATGCATTGTTTGCGTCAGTCTGAGGATGCTCTGGGGGCTGCCCACACATGTTGCCATACTTCCAGTACCAAGATAGCACAGCCTCAACTTATTAACCTGCACAAGGTGGGAGGAAACCAGAGCACCCGGAGGAAACGCACACAGTCATGGGGAGAACGTACAGACTCCCAACAGACAGCGGTGAAATTAAACCCGGATCGCTGGAGCTGCAAAGTGCTTCATTAAACTTCATTACCGCACCACTGTGTTCCCTTCATTAGAGCAGAGGCTCTATTTCCAGAGCAGAACATGTTGGGAATTCATGGGGTCATAAAAGGCAAGGTGAAAAAGCAAAGCTTTTTTGCTCTTCCCTACAACTAAACACAGATTAAATAAAACATCTTGAGCAAGGGATTTGTCTGAAACAGTCCAAAACATTGTGCTAACTGCTACACTAACATAAGACCATTAAGACCATAAGACAAAGGAGCAGAAGTCGGCCATTTGGCCCATCGAGTCTGCTCCATCATTTTATCATGAGCTGATCCATTCTCCCATTTAGTCCCACTCCCCCGCCTTCTCACCATAACCTTTAATGTCCTGGCTACTCAGATACCTATCAATCTCTGCCTTAAATACACCCAATGACTTGGCCTCCACTGCCGCCCGTGGCAACAAATTCCATAGATTCACCATAGATTCACATGCCACCCCACTGTTCCACACTTGGCATCACCAGCAGCCCTGGTCCAATTCTTGCCGCTGTTTGTAGGGAGTTTGCATTTTCTCCCTGTGACCACGTGGGTTTCCTCTGGGTGCTCTGGTTGCCTCCCACATTCTGAAGATGTACCAGTTGGTAGGCTAGTTGGTCATTGTAATTTGCCCCGTGATTAGCCTAGGATTAAATCAGGGTTGTTGGGCGGTGTGGCTCAAAGGGTTGGAATGGTCTAGTCACTAGGTTTCAATAGGTACATTTAATGTCAGAGAAATGTATACAATATACATCCTGAAATTCTTTTTCTTCACAGACATCCACAAAAACAGAGGAGAGTCCCGAAGAATGAATGACAGTTAAAATGTTAGAACCACAAAGCCTCCCCAACTCCCCCTCCCATGCACCAGCAGCAACAAAGTGATGACCCTCCCTCCCCCACCAGCAAAAAAGCATCAGCGCCCCCACCGAACACTCAAGTGTGCAGCAAAGCGTCAATAAGGACACAGACTTGCAGAAATGCAAAAACTACTCGCCCACCTGATAATTCGACATACCTCAGGCTCTCTCTCTCCCTAATAAGGGAAAAAGAGGTGTCCCCATTTCACAGTGAAAGAGGAGACATAACAAACAACTTGCTGATTAACAAAATTAAAAGTCTGTTGCGTTGCTTTTTTCAAGCTCTGTACTGTAGTTTAATAAATAAGTATTCAAGGTCATCGGGACACCATGATAGACAGTGTGACGTTATTACAGCTCAGGGTGTCAGAGTTCAGAGTTCAATTCCGGAATCCTCCGTAAGGAGTTTGTCTATGTGTCCCTTTTGTGAGTGTGTGGGTTTCCTCCGGGTGCTCCAGTTTCCTCCCACAATCTAAGGAAGTACCGGTTAGGACATTAATTGGTCGTTGTCAATTGTCCTGTGGTTAGGCTAGTGTTAAACAGGTGAGTTGCTGGGTGGTGCAGCTCGTTGACCCAAAAGGGTCTGTTCCTCACTGTATCTCTAAATAAAAATAGAATTAAAATAAATGAGGCCCTGGTGGAGTAGGAGAAATGTTTCATTTGTGTCATTTGGCACGGACATGGGAGCGGATCAACGAAGCCAGACCGGAAGCTGTACCGGGGGGGGGGGGTGGTGGTGGTGTGGAAAATGCCGTAAGGCTGGAGGGAAGACCTGCCACTGTTAGGCGGAGAGATTGAGAGATTACAGCACCAAAAGAAGGAGGTGCGGAGTCAGCACGAGCTGGCACCGTGTCAGCACAAAGGAGTGTGACTGCGAAGTATACGGATACATCACAGTGCCAGTGAAGCCTTGGTTTGGATGCAGTCCATTATTCCAAACACAATATTCTCGAATTGTACTCCTCATTTTAAGAAGGGGATCATCTACACTCAGTGGCCACTTTATTAGGTACACCTGTACACCTGCTCATTAATGCAAGTGTCTAATCAGTCAATCATGTGGCAGCAACTCAATGCACAAAAGCATGCCGACATGGTCAGGAGGTTCAGCTGTTGTTCACACCGAACATCAAAATGGAGAAGAAATGTGATCTAGGTGACTTTTACCACAGAATGATTGATGGCGCCAGACGGGGTGGTTTGAGTATCTCAGAAACTCCTGATATCCTGGAATTTTCATGCAAGGTACTCTCTAGAGTTTACAGAGAATGGTTTGAAAAACAAACAACATCCAGTGAGCGACAATTCTGAAGGTGCCAATGCCTTGTTAATGAGAGAGGTCAGAGGAAAATAGTGAGGTTGGTTCAAGCTGACAGGAAAGTGACAGTAGCTCAAATAACCACATGTTACAACAGAGGTGTGCAGGAGGGGACCTCTGAATGCACAACACATCGAACCTGGAAATGGATGGGCTACAGAAGACCACGAACATACACTCAGTGGCCACTTTATTAGGTACAGGGAGTATCTAATAAAGTGGACATAGGATGAATAAATTACATCGGAGGCATTTCAATTACAAACAATCAAGAGCTGAGGTTTAAAAACAAACATTGGTAGACAGATGGTGTTATTCAAAAAGCTAAAATAGGCTGGGGATTGAAACGCCTTTGATCATCGATTTAAATGCAGCCAGAGTTATTACTTCTTGAAAGGAACGTCACTGGTGAGGCAGATTTTGGCATGGCTGAGAAGCAAATAGACTTGGAAAGTATATGAAAAGACAAATTAATAGATCAACGTGGATTTTGGTATCATTCTTAGGGCTTGGAGGACCGGAGGGAAATGGGGAGCAAGATGGAAAAGAAACCTGAATTTGGATAAGCAGTCATCGCCATGCCATGGAGGGACTTGTGCTAATATTATTTTGTGGCTGTATGTGTTGGATCGTAACTATATGTGCTGTATGTGACCGCATTTACTGTGCTTTGCGCCTTGGCCCCAGAGGAACGACGTTTCGCTTGGCCGTATACATGCGTATGGTTGAATGACAGTAAACTTGACCTTGAATTTGAATGACGGAGCAGAATGAAAGGGTTGAATTGCCTATTATAACCATATAACAATTGCAGCAGGGAAACAGGCCATCTTGGCCCTTCTAGTCCATGCCAAATGCTTACTCTCACCTAGTCCCACCGACCTGCACTCAGCCCATAACCCTATTCTTGATCTTATTTTATATTCTAAATATCAAGAAATAAATGGTTTTTAAAACGTCGCCAAATTTGCAGAGAAAGTGGTGGCACTGTGGCACGCGATTAGGGTAACGCTATTACAGTGCCAGTGGTGAGGTTTCAATTCCCGCTGCTGCCTGTAAGGAGTTTGTATGTTCTCCATGTGACTGCTGGGGTTTCCCCTGGGTGCTCTGGTTTCCTCCCACAGTCCAAAGACGTATGGGTTAGTAGGTTAGCTATCACATCATGTTCAAATTTAGCGTCGTTCAACAATGCACATGTATACAGCTAAACGAAACATCGTTCCTCTGGGGCCAAGCTGCAAATCACAGTACATACAGTCACATTCAGTATATATAGTTATGATAAAGCACAATACAGTCCCAAAACAATATTAGCACAAGTCCCTGAATTGCATGGCCTGATGGGTGATGGGTGTAATTGGGCTAGAGGGCCAGAAAGGCCTGTACCATGCTGCATCTCTAAATATGATAAAAATAAAATGAGGAAGTTATACTAATTTCTAGAGGTGAGCCACTCTCTACTGATGCACGGTGTCAGACTGAGTTCTAGAAGAATGGGAAGCAATAATCATTCACACGTATTTTCCACGGAGTTTTAGTTTATCATCTGAAACAGATGTGCAAGAGGAAAATAATGAGCTATTTAAAAAAAAACCTGTGACCATGTATATTTATTCTCTGAAAAATATCTTGACAGCGGAGCGCAGAATATACCTTCAGGGGGAAGGAATAAGAGAAAGAATTAGCAGGAGGGAAAGAAGAAAAATAATTTTGGCTAAAAATATCCCGAATACTCTTAAAACATTAAAAGTTAACATGTTTAACAATGTAAATGTACAGTCGGTGGCTAATTTATTAGGTACACATGTACAGCTGTTCATTAATGCAAATATCTAATTAGCCAATCATGTGGCAGCAGCTCAATGCATATAGACGTGGTCAAGATGTTCAGTTGTTGTTCAGACCAAATATCAGAAATAGGGAACAAATATGATGTAAGTGACTTTGACTGTGGAATGATTGTTGGCGCCAGATGGGGTGGTTTGAGTATCTCAGAAACTGTGACCTCCCAGGATTTTTATGCACAAAAATTTCTGGAGTTTACAAAGAATGGTGCGATAAAACAAAAACATCCAGTGAGTGGCAGCTCTGTGGGTGAAAACACCTTATTAATGAGAGTGGTCAGAGGAGAATGGGCAGACTGGTTCAAGCTGACAGGAAGGCAACAGTAACTCAAATAACCACGTGTTACAACAGTGGCATGCAGAAGAGCATCTCTAAATGCACGACATGTCGAACCTTGAAGCTGATGAGCTACAGCAGCAGAAGACCATGAACATACACTCAGTGGCCACTTTATTTTTACAGGAGGTAGGTAATAAAGTGGTCACTGAGTGTTTCTACTACAGCAGACACTTAAGCACATCAAGTTTACATTATGTGCTGTCAGGAGCACTGAGCATGGTGCTTTGAAGAAGCTTCTTCTTAGTAGGTCTAAAAGAAATCCCCATTAGACCTTTGCATAGCACCATTTTGAAGCATCTTCCTATGCATCATGTAATTTCTAATCTATTATCTCTCCATTTTGATTATATAATAGGTGTTGTGTCATTAACACATAAGGCTTTGTGTTGCGATTACTCAGAAGAAGATGACTGAATCAGGGTGTTTGGAAATAGGGTTATATCGTTGAAAGGAAGGTGATAGTAATTCAGATATCCATGCTTTACAACAGAGGTGGGCAGAAGAGCATCTCTGAATGCACAATGCCTCGAACCTTGAAGGAGATGGGCTACAGCAGCACAGTCCCGGGATGGCGGGACTGTCATATGTCGAAAGATTGGAGCGACTGGGCTTGTATACTCTGGAATTTAGAAGGCTGAGAGGGGATCTTATTGAAACATATAAGATTACTAAGGGATTGGACACGCTGGAGACAGGAAGCATGTTCCTGCTGATGGGTGAGTCCAGAACCAGAGGCCACAGTTTAAGAATTAGGGGTAGGCCATTTAGAACGGAGTTGAGGAAAAACTTTTTCACCTAGAGAGTGGTGGATATATGGAATGCTCTGCCCCAGAAGGCTGTGGAGGCCAAGTCTCTGGATGCTTTCAAGGAAGAGATGGATAGAGCTCTTAAAGATAGCGGAATAAAAGGTTATGGGGATAAGGCAGGAACTGGATACTGATTGTGGATGATCAGCCATGATCACAGTGAATGGCGGTGCTGGCTCAAAGGGCCGAATGGCCTACTCCTGCACCTATTGTCTATTGTCTAAGACCACGAATGTTCACTCAGTAGCCATTTTATTAGGAGGAGGAGGTAGCTAATGAAGAGTCCACAGAGTATATAGTACTTCCATTTAAAAGTTAACATGTTTAATGATGTAAACCTATATTCTATATATTTTCTAATAATTACGAGGTACTGCAGGGAAACAGCAAGAGCTAATCATTAATTATAATGCCAAAATAATTATTGCTTTTTCTCTTTCAACTCCTTTTGGTTTTATGGTTCTTTTGTTACATAAACATGTAGAATCCCATCTAAGTCTGTTGAAATAATGGTGTCCAATTAGATATGTGCAAATGCAATGATATATTGTGACACATAAATTAACTGGGATTTCAGTGAAAAGCAATCTGTTCATAGATCTGGAGTGGGTGTTTCTAAAGGCATCAGTCAAATTTACAAAATCAAACCATATTGTTTCCTGTTTAATTAATACATACAAACCACATGCCTGGTGCACCAGAGAAGAGCAGTATGTTTGCTATCCCCCTGAGGCTCTTTGCTTGATTCAGTGAGGACTGCCAGATCAGTACAGTTCCCACTAAAAATAATTCCCCACCTCACAAATAAGGAGGAAATTTAATTTGCCAGAGTAATTCTTCTTAAGCCCATCACCCCAAATGAGGCATAGACCCCAACAGCAGCTCGCCAGGCCCCTCCGTCCTGGGTCAGACTTGCGGTCTTCTAAGACATAGCCCATCACAAATCCTTCCTCTACCAGGGATGTGCTGTTTGGAGCTGCTGCTGGCGTTTCTGTAGTGCTGGGCTTTTACGAGATGCGGTTGCTGGCCCTGTGTCCTGCTCTTCTCCTTTCATAGCCGGGCTTGGGACCATCCATGGAGGAGTTTGCTACAGTAATAGGCACTGACAAAGCTGATGATAATAGTCGATGAGCACAACTTCCAACTCAAGAGGGGTGTTTTTCGATGGAGATGCAGACATAGCTTTGTTTCTAGCCCATAGAGCCAAATGAGGGAGGATGTGGATATCCCCATGGGATTGGAGAGGCAAGTAATTAAAAGGGCTACATCAGAATACAAAGGCTGCAAAGATAAGCATATGTGTTGTCATATCTATTGAATTGGCTCCAATAAGCAGAGCATTCATTGCACACCTAATTTTGGCTAGTGACGGGTGTACTCCATATACATCTAAGGTCCCTAGAAGAATTCTGAAGCCATAAAACCATAGGACTCCTAGGAGTAGAATTAAGCCATTCGGCCCATCGAATCTGCTCTGCCATTTGATCTTGGCTGACTTATTAACCCTCTCAACCCCATATTCTCCTGCTTTCTCCCTGTAACATTTGACGCCCTGACTAATCAAGAACCCATCTCTGCTTTAATTGTACCCAATGACTTGGCCTCCACAGCCATTGGTGGTGATGAATTTCACAGTATCACCACCCTCTGGCTCAAGAGATTCCTCTCTTCTCTTTTCTTCTATTCTTAGGCTGTGCTCTCTGGTCCGAGACTCTCCCACTATTGGAAGCGTCCTCTGCATGTCCACTCTATCTCGGCCTTTCAACAGTATGTTTTTATGAGGCATTCCTCTAAACTCCAGTGAGAACAGGCTCCGAACCATCAAGTGCTCCTCGTATATTAGGACTTCCATTCCCAGCATCATTCTCGCAAACTTTCTCTTGACCCTCTCCAATACCAACACATTCTTTCTTAGATAAGAGGCCCAAAACAGCTCACAGTACTTCAGATGCAGTCTGGACAGTGCTTTTTAAAGTTTCAGAATTACATCCTTGTTTTTATATTTCAGTCCTTGCAAAATGAACGCTAACGTTGTATTTGCCTTCCTCACCACAGAGTCAACCTGCAAGTTAACCTTTAGAGAATCCTGCACTAAGCACATTTTCATTTGTAAACTTAGCTCGGAGTCTCTGGAAGACAGTTTTCTGCAGGTACGTAAGAACATAAGAACATAAGAAATAGGAGCAGGAGTAGGCAATCTGGCCCATCAAGCCTGCTCCGCCATTTAATAAGATCATGGCTGATCTGACCATGGACTCATCTCCATCTACTTGTCTTTTCCCAGTACTCTTAATTCCCCTACTACACAAAAACCTATCCAACCTTGTCTTAAATGTACTTATTTAAGCCTCCACTGCTTCATTGGGCAGAGAATTTCACAGATTCACCTCTCCCTGGGAAAAGCAGTTCCTCCTCATTTCCATCCTAAATCTACTCCCCCAAATCTTGAGCCTATGTCCCCTAGTTCTAGTAGAGATGTGGGGGTGATGCTGTTAGATATTCATGTATATTTTGACCCTTACAGGTTGCTGTCAGGTTTCCCTGTGTGTTACGTACTGAATGTGATGTGAGGGAGCATTCTTGGTAGATGACTTACAAGCAAAATAAACAGGTCCTCATCTCTTTGTCTCTCGTGCGTGGGCTATTTATGGCTACCTGGCTTCCCAGTACCACCAATGTAACAGATGTGACACTTGACGTCTTGGCAAGAATGATCATGGTCAAAGACCATGATCACTTCGGAGTCCTCATGCAAGACTCCCAGAAGGAGGTTGAATCTGTGTTTAAAAAAAAGGCAAGTGCAATGTTGGCATTTATTTCAAGGGGAGTAGAATATAAAAACAAGGAGATAATGCTGAGCCTTTATTGTGTTGGGCATGTGACCAAGTGGTTAAGGTGTTCGTCTAGTGATCTGAAGGTCGCTAGTTCAAGCCTCAGCTGTGGCAGCGTGTTTGTGCCCTTGAGCAAGGCACTTAACCACACATTGCTCTAGTGTGTGCGGGGAGTGGCGCCCCACACAGACTTCCAATCTGCACCTTGTAAGGCATGAAAACACCCGACACAGGCCTCTCATGGTCTGAGTCAAAGTTCCCCCCTCCTCCCTCCCCTCCCCTTTATAAGGCACTAGTCAGGTTGTACTTAGTATTGTCAACAGCTTTTGGCCCCTTATCTCAGAAAGGATATGTTGTCATTGGAGAGAGTCCAGAGGAGGTTCATGAGGATGATTCCGGGAATGAATTGATTAAAGTATGAGGAGTGGTTGGCAGCTTTGGGCATGTACTCACTGGAACTTAGAAGAATGCAGGAGTATCTCATTGAAACCCACTGAATGCTGAAAGGACTAGATAGGGTGGATGTGGAGAGGGTGATTCCTATGGTAGGGGTATTCAGAACTAGAGGGCACAGCCTCAGAATTGAGGGGTGAACTTTTAGAACAGAGGGGAGGAGGATTTTTTTTAGCCAGTGAGTAGTAAATTTGTGGAATGCTCTGCCACAGACTGGGGTGGAGGCCAAGTCCGTGGGTACATTTACGGCAGAAGTCGATAGTTTCCTGATCGGTCAGGGCATCAAAGGATATGGCTAGAAGGCTGGTGTATGGGGTTGAGTGGGATCTGGGATCAGCCATGATGGAATGGTGGCACCTCTTGATGGGCTGAATGGCCTACTTCTGCTCCTACGTCTTATGGTCTTATGACCCACATCACATAATGATGATGATGATGATGAATTACAGGACAATTTACAATGACTAATTAACCTAATAACCGGTACATCTTTGGCTTGTGGGAGGAAACCGGAGGACTGGGAAGAAACCGAAGTGGCCACAGGGAAAACATACAAACTCCTTACACAGCGGCAGAATTGAACACCTAATTCTGATGTTGTGGGTTCCGCAAAGTGCTAGGCTGCCATGGCGCCCCCACTTGTGCAAATTGGTTCAAGATCTGAGTGTTTGAATGAAGTAGCTGTACTTGAACCTGGATGCTGGATAAAGAATGTTGTGTCAATCTTTTCTTTCCTTGTCTGACCATTTTCCTGACCATAGGACCTTAACCGCTTATCTTAAATCAAATGTTCATGTATTAAGTCTTACTAACTAGACTCTCACCAACTAATCTATAACCTAACCTGCAGCATATGAATATTATTGTATACGGAATTTACCACTGTAATAGTGCATCATGGTTTTATTGCTGTTAGCGTAACGCTCTACAGTAACCAACTGTAAGATCGGGGTTCAATTCCCACCACTAGCTGGTATTCAGCACAAATGACTTATTTCACTGCGTGTTTCGATGTTTCAATGAATATGTAACAAATAAAGATAATGTTTAAATGGTAAAGGGATCTTCTTCACCTGCTCCATTCTTTAGCCCCCTACTCCTTGGGGGTCATTTCAAAGTTCAGAGTAAATTTATTATTGAAGTATGTGTACCAAATACAGCCTTGAGATTCATTTTCTTGAAGGAACCCACAGGAAAATAAAGAAATACAACAGAATCCATGAAAAACCACGCACAACAAAGACGAACAAACATCTAATGTGCAAAAGAGGACAAATCGTCCAAATAATAAATCAAACAATATGTAGAACGTGAGCTGCAGAGTCTCGGAAAGTGAGCCCCCAGCTGTGGAAACACGAGGAAATCTGCAGATGCTGGAATTTCAAGCAACACACCTAAAAATTGCTGGTGAATGCAGCAGGCCAGGCAGCATCTCTAGGAAGAGGTACAGTCGATGTTTCGGGCTGAGACCCTTCGTCAGGACTAACTGAAAGAAGAGCTAGTAAGAGATTTGTAAGTTGGAGGGGGAGGGGAAGATCCAAAATGATAGGAGAAGACAGGAGGAGGAGGGATGGAGCTAAGAGCTGGAAAGTTGATTGGCAATTGGGATATGAGAGGATCATAGGATGGGAGGCCTAGGGAGAAAGAAAAGGGGAGGGGGGAAGCCCAGAGGATGGGCAAGGAGTATAGTGAGAGGGACAGAGGGAGAAAAAGGAGAGAGAGAAAAAAAATTACTAATAATAATTAATAAATAACGGATGGGGTACGAAGGGGAGGTGGGGCATTAATGGAAGTTAGAGAAGTCAGTGTTCATGCCATCAGGTTGGAGGCTATTCATCTGTGGAGTCAGTTCAGTGCCAAGGCAAGTGAAGCTGGTCCAGGAGCCTGATGGGTTCGTGTAACAACAGCTCCCGAACCTGGCAGTGTGGAACCCAAGACTCCTGTACCTCTCGCCCAATGGTTCTAGCAAGGACAGGGGGAGAAGAGTCAAACGCAGGCAGAGGCGTTGGGCTCAGGTGGGGAACCTTGGATGGCATGAAGTAGTGGGGCTGATTATTATCAGTAAAGCAGCCTACTTATGAACCTAGTGCCAGTTTGAACTCAAGCACTTTTGGTATAAATCTCGCTTGGATAAGCCTTCATTTGAGATAAGCCTTCTCTGGTGGCACCAACTTAAATTGACTTGAATGTTTCATACGTTGAAAAGCATGAACATCAGGCTCTCCTTTTCTCTTACATTCATTCCAGCCAGGATAATGTGTTTGTTTTACTTCCGTAGGAAAAATGTGACCTTTCCTTGTCTGGATATGAGGAGCATAAACTGTTCCCCACAAACCACATTTGCTGGAGGATTTATATTCAAATAATGCTGTTTCAATATCTTTTCTTTCTTTGAGCAATTTTCCTCCCTGACCAGAGTATCTGAACTATTACTTTTAAGTAATAGAATAGAAACACTAAAGTGGCCACTTTATTAGATATACCTGTACTCCTGCTTGTTAATGCAAATATCTAATCCGGTAATCATGTGGCAGCAACTCAATCATAAAAGCATGCAGACATGGTCATGAAGTCCAGTTGTTGTTCAGCCCACTGGGTAAGAAATGTGGCCTAACTGATCTTGACTGTGGAATGACTGTTGGTGCCAGATGGGGTGGTTTGAGTATCTCAGAAACTGCTGATCTCCTGGGATGTTCACACACTACATTCTCTAGTTTACAGAGGATGGTGTGAAAAACAAAAAACATCCAATGTGGGGCAGTTTTGTGGGTGAAATTACCTTGTTAATGAGAGAGGCCAGAGGAGAATGGCCAAGCTGGTCCAAGCTGACAGGAAGGTGATAGTAACTCAATAACCACACATTACAATAGTGGCGTGCAGTGGCCATTTCCGAACGCTTAACACGTTGAACCTTGAAGAGGATTTTTTTCTGTATAGATTATTTCTTTTAGAGCAATGACTCCTCTTAGCACTACGTATTGATCTGTTGTCTACACATGCGCATTGATCTGATCTCTCTCTCTCCCTCACTGCAATGTGAATACACCAGTTAAAATCATCTCCTGCATGCCTGCTCTTATTTAATTGATATGTAGTTGCACAGGCACAACAGATTGGCTTTGAGTATGAACCTGAATGTCAGAGAATATCACCAACTGCACTGATAGTTATGGGATAAAATAGAAAGAGGAAAGAATTAATCAGGACGGTGAAGGCCGTTACAGACGCTAACAAAGGGATACATGAGTGACAGTGGAAAGTACACAGTGAAAGATGCAACTAGCAAAGTTAAAGTGAAAATAACATGCCAATCACTTCAGTCGGGAAAGCTGGCGAATTTGATAGCACAAATGAAGGCTGGAGAGTCGTATACCAAAAGGCTTGAACTGTATTGTAAGGCAGACAATGTAGGCGAGCCAAAGAAAGCCCCGTGCTTCTTGGGTGATTGGACGTACAGTATTTTATGCAACCCAGTAACCTCTGAAAAGCCAGCAAGCAAGATGTTCGACAAAATTGTTACGATATTACAGAATCACCTGAGCCCTAAATTGCTGATAATTGCTGAGAGATTTAGATTTTACAAAAGGAACTAGTCAAAGGATAAAAACATTTCTGGATACATTGCAGGATTGTACAAACTTTCCCAGTAATGTGACTTAAGAGAAGGACTTTCTGATGCATTAAGGGACAGGCGTGTATGTGGCATGCATAGGCAAAGCACTTAAAAGAGGCTACTGTCAGAAAGAGACCTAACTTTAGAACTGGGATTGACCATTGCAATATTGGTAGAAACTGCACCAAAGGATGCAGCAGAACTACAGAAAAGGAGGTTAGAATGTGATATCCCTGAATGAGCAAAAAGCCAAAAATGTTATTGATGTGGCAAATCCTCCCATGTTGCTAATGACTGTTGGTTCAAAGAAAAAAAATTGTAGTAAGTGTCACAGACAAGGTCACAGAGGGAGAATGTGTAAGGCAGACAAAAAAGCACAACTGAGTGAAAAGTTTCAAACACGAGATTAAGCAAATGCATAAAGTGACCAAAGGTAAAATGGGCTCATACAACACAGAGTCAGACAAAGGTGAACTGTCATGCCTGGAACTGCATAGTATTACTGAAGCAGATCACAAAATCACATGGATCACAATGGATGTGTCTGGTGTAAAACTGAAAATGGAGCTGGATGCAGTGTCAGCTTTGTCTATAATTCCAGAGGCTGGCTACAACTGACTACAAGATACCATTGGAGAGACCTCAATGATGCTAAAAGTGTACACAGGTGAGAAAGTGTCTCCCAAAGACAAACTGAAGGTGAGTGTGATGTGTGAGGGTCAAACACTGCAGTTAGATCTTTATGTATTGAAAATTGGAGAGCCAGCACTTTTCGGATGTGAATGGTTGAGAAAAATCCAACTAGACTGGCACACAATCAAAGCTCTCAATGTGGCGTCAACAGGCAATGGCAGCTCAAATGGTAACGCTAACCAGAGACTGGCACAGCTGCTTAATGCTAATGAGAAGGTGTTTGAGAAGAGTACCGGTAAACTCAAAGACATGAAGGCCAGAATTGAACAGGATGAAGCAGCAACACCAAGATTTAATAAAGCGTGTCCAGTGCCTTACACACTATGTCCTAAAGTGATTGCTAAATTTCTGAACTTGGAGGCATCTGGCATTCTCTCCGAGGCTGAGTGGAGTGATTGGGCCATGCCGATTGTCCCGGTGATCAAGAAAGGGAAAGACGGAGCTGTTTGCATGTGTGAGGATTTCATGGTGAGCATCAACCCTGTGCTGCGTACTGTGCAGTATCACCTGCCACGAATAGAAGACATTTTTGTGTCTTTGGCAGGTGGATGGAGGTTTTCAAAGATTGACTTGTCACAAGTCTATCTGCAAATGGAGATTGAAGGTTCCAGCAGAAAGTTCCTCACAGTCAACATTCACAAGAGACTGTTCCAGCATAATTGTCTCATTTTTGGTGTCGCATCAGCCCCTGCAATTTTACAAACAGCAATAGACCAAGTGCTCCAAGATATCCCAGGAACACAATGTTACCTTGATGACGTAGTCATTAAGAATGATGAAGAGCACCTCTAGAACCTTGATAAAGTGCTTACCAGGCTCAGTGAGTAAGGTCTGTGTGCAAAGAGAGAGAAATGTGAGTTTTTCAAGAATGAAATCTCATATTGTGGACTTGGCACTGACAAGCATGGCTTACGTAAGTCACAAGAGAAGAGTTAAACAGTGCTGCAGGTACCCAAACTGGAAAATGTGTCACGACTCAGGTCATATTTGGGCCTTGTAAGCTGCTACCACCAGTTTCACCCAAACATTGCAACAGTGCTGCACCTATTGAATGCACTTTTGCAGATAGGAGCAAAATGGGAATGATCAGAAAGATGTGAAAGAGCATTCAAGGAAACGAAGAGACTAATAACATTAGATGAACTGCCCACCCATTATGACCCATCCTTGCCCATCAGACTGATGTGTGATGCATCCTCTTACAGCATTGGGGCCGTTTTGTCACACATTATGAAAGATGGATATGAACATCCGATTGCGCTTGCTTCAAGATCATTGAAGATCATACTAGGCCCTTAGTCTAGTATGGGGAATAAAAACATTCCCACCTGTACCTTTATGGACAAAAGTTTACGCTAGTGTCAGTTTACCAACCCCTTGTGAACATCTTCAGTCCCAGAAAGGGAATTCTAGTGATGATTACAACATTGGTCATTATTCCTAGGAGCCCACTCTTATGACATTGAGGTCAAGGGTACCAAACAACACAGCAATGCTGATGGCTTGTCACTTCTTCCACTCTCGGCAACTGAAGAAGTGAAGTCTTTATACTGTGACCCAGCAGGAGTGTTCCACCTGCATTGGTGGACCAGTTGCTAGTAACAATTTCTGAAATACAAAGGGAAATATGGAATGACCCGACATTGATGAAAGTCTATGACATCGTCATGCAAGGATGGCCAGCTCATGGTAACCATATGTTTCCAGCGTTCTCAGTGAGACGGGACAAACTGTTGGTTTGTCAAAGAACGCTGATGTGTGATTCTCGTGTTTGGTTCCCTCTAAACTGTGCACCAGAGTGTTAGAGAATCTGCATGAAGGACACCTGGGTACAGTCAAGATGAAGAGTCTCACCTGGAGCTTCATGTGGTGGCCGGGAATACATAAACAAACTGAAGACTTAGTCAAAAACTGTCTAGGATGCCAAAAAGTTCGAGATGCAACCCCAAGGGCACCATTACACCCATGGGAGTGGTCGCTGTCACCATGGCAAAGAGTACATATTGACTTTGCTGGCCCATTCATGGACTCCAGGTTTCTGACTGCTGTGGATGCTCTGTCGAAGTGGCTGGAGGTTGTACCAATGAAGTCAACCAGCTCAGCAAAGACGGTCTCCACTCTGAGGATTACCTTCGCCAGAAGTGGCTGACCTGAACAAATTGTGAGTGACAACGGACCACAATATAGATCAGAAGAATTCCAACTGTTCGGTAAGAAAAATAGCATCAGACATTTCAAGTTATCTCCTCACCACCCAGCAATGAATGGGTTAGCTGAAACATTCAAACTTTCAAGAAGTCTATTAAAACAATGGACAAAGAGGACATTTCTCTACTGCACAAGGTGGACAACTTCCTTTTTATGTATCAGATCTCTGTTCATATGATGACAAATCAAACACTTGCAATGCTGTTCATGAACAGGAATCTGAGATCTCGCATAGACCTCCTGAAACCAGATCTACGGAGGGAAGTACAGAATAAACAGTTCTGCGAGTTGCCAAGTGAATCAGCAAGGAGCTTTGAGGTTGGACAGGAAGTCCCAGTGTGTGATTACTGAGAATACAAGTGGACACCTGGTAGGATAACTACAAGAAATGGATTACTGACATACACAGTGGATGTTGGAGATCATACATGGAGACTTCATATGGACCAGATTCTGAATGCTCAACTGAAGAACACACCTGAGTTGACTGCATCCAACGAGATGGACACATTACAGCCACCGAACTTAGTGATGATCTCAGTGATGAGGTCACTGAAAGCAACGTGACAACGGAAACCGAGAATGTTGTCTTAGACAAGACACCTCCCAAACCTGATGCTACTCCCCAGGTCCAGAGGTGATAGGACAATGTTATTGTTGACAAGTCACCTGCCGAACCCCATGCCACTCCACAGGTCCAGAGGCACTATCCTGAAAGAAACAGTGCGCCACCCAAAAGACTGAACCTTTAGAACTGTGACGTTAGTTATGGACTGCTATTGTGAAAGCATGTTTATCTGGAATGTGGGTTTATGAAAGGGAAGATGAATATTTTGTACACATACAGTTTTATGTTGCATTAATCTAAAGGGGGAGGAAGTGTAGTGTATGGATCTATTTCTTTCAGAGCAATGACTCCCCTTAGCACTACATGTAGACTGTTGTCTACGCATGTGCGTCCATCCATCCATCTCTCTCTCTCTCTCTCTCTCTCACTGCAATGTGAATACACCATTTAAAGCTATCTCCTGCACGGGGGCTTTTATTTAATTGATATGTAGTTGCACAACAAAACAGGCTGGGCTACAGCAGCAGAAAACCAAGAACATACACTCAGAGGCCACTTTGTTATTAACTAGACTCTCACCAACTAATCCATGACCTAACTTGCAGTGTACGAATGATACTGTATACAAAACTTCACATACTGCCACTGGAAAAGCACAATCCTCTTATCCATTTCTTTCTCCGGAAACATTGACAAAGTTAACCATTTGTAAGACACATGCCCCCATCTCTTCCTTGGTCCAGTGCAGTAGGTAGGGCTGCACGGTAGTGTAACACTTCACAGTGCCAGCTGTAGGATCTGGGTTCAATTCCTGCTGCTGCCTGTAAGGTTTGTACGTTCTCCCCGTGACTGTGTGTGTGTTTCCTCCAGATGCCCCAGTTTCCTCCCACATTACAAAGACACATGAGTCAGTAGGTTAATTGGTCACAGGGGTGTAACTGGGTGGCACAAGCTTGTGGAGCTGGAAGGTCCTGTTACAGAGTGGTATATTTAATTAAACCTAATTACTTAATTAAGGATTACAACTATTAAGGCAACCCCAGGCTATCACTAAGGAAAGGCTAGTTGTCCTTATCAAGGGAACTTGAGTAACGTTGATCTCTCTTCAAGAAAGTCAAGATGACGCTGAAAATTGATGTCCTGGCTCAGAGTAAATTATATTTTAGGTTCAAAGGGAGCCAAATAAATGAACCTGAATCAGATTGTCTTTTTCCCCTCTGCATTCTGTCTATTTATGTCAACCAATTGTCTCTTGGAAGTTTGAGTCACTGTCGTCAGGGTCAGCCCCAGTTCCTGATCACAACTCCTAAAAAGTAGTCTCAATATTTACCAGGACTCCTTGATACATCTCTTTCAAGGTTCAAGATAGATTCAAGATTATTTAATGTTATTTCTAGTCTGTAACTGTAAAGGAGAACGAAATAATAGCTATTCCAGCGCCAAAAAAAGCAGCACAAGAAACACAATAAGGTAAAGAACCCAATAATAATTTTAAAAAACACAAATATAAATACATAATGTAACTTATATTCACAGATCGATTGCATGTCCATAAAGTGACACTGGGCACAGGAGTGTCTGTACATAATTAACTGACAGGAAATGATAAAGAAGTGGGGGCTGGGTATGTGGAGGGGTGGAGGTGTTGATCAGCCTTACTGCTTGGGGAAAAACACTGTTTATGAGTTTGGTGGTCTTGGCCTAGATGCTACATAGCCCCCTCCCTGATGGGAATGGAACAGACAGTCCATGAGCAGGGTGGGTTGGATCCTTCATGACATTACAGGCCCTTTTCTGACACCTTTCCGTAACTATATGTCCCTGATGGTGAGTAAGCTGGTGCCGATGATGCGTTGGGCAGTTTTGACTACGCCTTGTAGAGCTTTCCTGTCTGTCACAGGCTTTTCTTCAAGGAACACAGAGCTAAAAGGAGACTGGTGTCCATCTTTTCTGTTCTCAGTTCATCTTTGGTATGAGGGCACATGTGAGCTGGTGATAATTGGCCCCTATAGTCACTATCAGTTGAAGACCCCTCCTCACAACCCCTCCCAAATAAATGCTGCTTCAAGCATGCAGGCTCACCTGTTAAACAATCAACAACCCCAATTGTTACCTCAACAAAACGGATTCCTGTTTGCATTCAACTTGGACAATTCAACAATTTCCTACCCTCAAAGACTGCTCACACTTGACCTTCTCGTGTTCAAAGCAGTTAGGGATGGAGCTTGTTCTACCTCGGGCAATGGTTTGGTTCAGCGTCATTTCTCTCACGTCCCATCTGTCTCTCCAAATAACCTGGAGTTTGAAGCTCTGTATTTTGCGCAAGAATCTGTCCCTGCTTGTTCAGCAGGCTCCACGTCCTCTCAGGAGCCACCTGCCCCTGCTTTAAATGTCCAGACAATCTATCAACATGCCCAACTTTATTACACAATCTCATTGCAATTCCTTTCTTACTTCCAGCACTTCTGTTGATAGAACCCGCAAGAGGCAACAAATCACATCCTTTCTTTAACTTCTCAATTTTAAGGTTGCTCAATACCTTTCAGCAAGTTTATCAAACGCATGCTCAAAGCAGTCACCATAGCTGTCTGTATAAGTTCTGGATCATCTCTTATGCCAGCAGAGCCAGCCTTTTCCCACCGGCTGTTTACCTACATATCCCAGTGGTATGACAATGCTATTTTCTCTGGTTTCATCATTAAGTCACGCAAACTACCTCCGATCTCAGGAGGAGTTTTAAACTAAACACTCCCCTCTCAAGAGTTCATTTTAATTGCCATGTAACTCCTCCCTACTTGGAGTTCCTACCTTTCCCTGGTATTTTAGAAAATAACCCCACAGTTTCCTTCTCAGAAGTGACTTAGAAGTTACTTGGTTACAGTTGTGTTCAGCAGTATATTAAAAAAATTTAAAAATCATCTCTCTATCACTCTCTTTCAGGTCACCTGCTTGTCCTCTGTCCCTTTTCTCTCCCTTCCTGATTGACTCAGTTCATCCCTCACCCAATTCAATCTCAGTTCTCTATCACCCTCTTTCCTTCCCTTCGTCCACCACCCACTCAATCTGCTCGATGTCCACACACTCCTTCCAGTAGGTCCCCTTCCCCCACTGACCCCATCTGCCCACAACACCTTCCTGACTCGGATCAATGATCTTTCTCCATCTCCGATCAGAACCCATCATCTGCAGTCCTTTGTTGCCTCTATCTATCACCGCCCAGTCTCTGTCACAACTTCTGCTCCTCTCTCCTCCATCTGCCTATCTCCTGCCACCTCTCCCACATTCAAAGTACATTTATTACGGAAGTATGTATATTTTTACAACCTTGAGATTCATCTCCTAACAGGCGGCCACAAAACAAAGAAAACCAAAAGAATCCACTAAAAAAGATCATCAAACACCCAATGTGCAGAGAGAAAAAAAACAAACCATGCAAACAGTAAAGGTAAGCCAACAGAGTTATGAACTGAAGTCTACAGGGAGAATTTATCATAGAACATAGAACATAGAATAGTACAGCACAGTACAGGCCCTTCGGCCCACAATGTTGTGCCGACCCTCAAACCCTGCCTCCTATATAAACCCCCATCTTAGATTCCTCCATATACCTGTCTAGTAGTCTCTTAAACTTCACTAGTGTATCCGCCTCCACCACTGACTCAGGCAGTGCATTCCACACACCAACCACTCTCTGAGTGAAAAACCTTCCTCTAATATCCCCCTTGAACTTCCCACCCCTTACCCTAAAGCATGTCCTCTTGTATTGAGCAGTGGTGCCCTGGGGAAGAGGCGCTGGCTATCCACTCTATCTATTCCTCTTATTATCTTGTACACCTCTATCATGTCTCCTCTCATCCTCCTCCTCTCCAAAGAATAAAGCCCTAGCTCCCTTAATCTCTGATCATAATCCATACTTTCTAAATCAGGCAGCATCCTGGTAAATCTCCTCTGTACCCTTTCCAATGCTTCCACATCCTTCCTATAGTGAGGTGACCAGAACTGGACACAGTACTCCAAGTGTGGCCTAACCAGAGTTTTATAGAGCTGCAACACGCGACTCTTAAACTCTATCCCTCCACTTATGAAAGCTAACACCCATTAGCTTTCTTAACTACCCTATCTACCTGTGAGGCAACTTTCAGGGATCTGTGGACATGTACCCCAAGATCCCTCTGCTCCTCCACACTACCAAGTATCCTGCCATTTACTTTGTACTCTGCCTTGGAGTTTGTCCTTCCAAAGTGTACCACCTCACACTTCTCTGGGTTGAACTCCATCTGCCACTTCTCAGCCCACTTCTGCATCCTATCAATGTCTCTCTGCAATCTTTGACAATCCTCTACACTATCTACAACACCACCAACCTTTGTGTCATCTGCAAACTTGCCAACCCACCCTTCTACCCCCACATCCAGGTCATTAATAAAAATCACGAAAAGTAGAGGTCCCAGAACAGATCCTTGTGGGACACCACTAGTCACAATCCTCCAGTCTGAATGTACTCCCTCCACTACCACCCTCTGCCTTCTGCAGGCAAGCCAATTCTGAATCCACCTGGCCAAACTTCCCTGGATCCCATGCCTTCTGACTTTCTGAATAAGCCTACCGTGTGGAACCTTGTCAAATGCCTTACTAAAATCCATATAGATCACATCCACTGCACTACCCTCATCTATATGCCTGGTCACCTCCTCAAAGAACTCTATCAGGCTTGTTAGACACGATCTGCCCTTCACAAAGCCATGCTGACTGTCCCTGATCAGACCATGATTCTCTAAATGCCTATAGATCCTATCTCTAAGAATCTTTTCCAACAGCTTTCCCACCACAGAGTAAGGCTCACTGGTCTATAATTACCCGGACTATCCCTACTAACTTTTTTGAACAAGGGAACAACATTTGCCTCCCTCCAATCCTCCGGTACCATTCCCGTGGACAAGGAGGACATAAAGATCCTTGCCAGAGGCTCAGCAATCTCTTCTCTCGCCTCATGGAGCAGCCTGGAGAATATTCTGTCAGGCCCCGGGGACTTATCTGTCCTAATGTATTTTAACAACTCCGACACCTCCTCTCCCTTAACATCAGCATGCTCCAGAACATCAACCTCACTCATATTGTCCTCACCATCATCAAGTTCCCTCTCATTGGTGAATACCGAAGAGAAGTATTCATTGAGGACCTCACTCACTTCCACAACCTCCAGGCACATCTTCCCACCTTTATCTCTAATCGGTCCTACCTTCACTCCTGTCATCCTTTTTTTCTTCACATTATTGAAGAATGCCTTGGGGTTTTCCTTTACCCTACTCGCCAAGGCCTTCTCATGCCCCCTTCTTGCTCTTCTCACCCCCTTCTTAAGCTGCATTCTTGCTTCCCTATATTCCTCAATAGACCCATCTGATCCTTGCTTCCTAAACCTCATGTATGCTGCCTTCTTCCTCCTGACTAGATTTTCCACCTCACTTCTCACCCATGGTTCCTTCACCCTACCATTCTTTATCTTCCTCACCAGGACAAATTTATCCCTGACATCCCGCAAGAGATCTCTAAACATCGACCACATGTCCATAGTACATTTCCCTGCAAAAATATCATCCCAATTCACACCCGCAAGTTCTAGCCTTATAGCCTCATAATTTGCCTTTCCTCAATTAAAAATTTTCCTGTCCTCTTTGATTCTATCCTTTTCCATGATAATTATAAAGGCCAGGGAGCGGTGGTCACTGTCCCCCAGATGCTCACCCACTGAGAGATCTGTGACCTGACCCGGTTCATTACCTAGTACTGGATCTAGTATGGCATTCCCCCTGGTCGCCCTGTCCACATACTGCGACAGGAATCCATCCTGGACACACTTAACAAATTCTGCCCCATCTAAACCCTTGGAACTAATCAGGTGCCAATCAATATTAGGGAAGTTAAAGTCACCCATGATAACAAACCTGTTATTTTTGCACCTTTCCAAAATCTGCCTCCCAATTTGCTCCTCTGTATCTCTGCTGCTACCAGGGGGCCTATAGAATACCCCCAATGGAGTAACTGCTCCCTTCCTGTTCCTGACTTCCACCCCTATTGACTCAAAAGAGGATCCTGCTACATTACCCACCCTTTCTGTAGCTGTAATAGTATCCCTGAGCAGTAATGCCACCCCTCCTCCCCTCTTTCCACTCTCTCTATCCCTTTTAAAGCACTGAAATCCAGGAATATTGAGAATCCATTCCTGCCCTGGTGCCAGCCAACTCTCTGTAATAGCCACTACATCATAATTCCACTATATCAACAGACCATGGATCCATCTGTCATTTTCCAGCTGTTGCCCCCCACCTCTTTGTATGGCCAGATGAAGGGCCTTGACCCAAACAATTAACTGTCCATTTCCCTCCACGGATGCTGCCCGATCCATTGAGCTCCCCCAGCGGCTCATCCTTGTAACCAAAATGCTGGAGAAACTCAGCAGGTCAGGCAGCATTCTATGGAGGCGAATAAACTGTTGATGTTTTGAGCCGAGAATCTTCTCCAGGATTGTTTATTCTTCTCTATAGATACTGCCAAAGCAGCAGAGTTCCTCCAGCATTTTGTGTGCCCTAAAGAAAGCGCTGAGAGTCGCAGGGTCTGCCCAGTGCATCACAGGCACATCCCTCCCCTCCATGGCAAATAGCTATAGGAAGCAACATCCATCATTAAAGACCCCCACCATTTGGGATGTGCCATCTTCTCGCAGACACCATCGGGCAGGAGGTACAGAAGCCTGAAGTCCCATGCACCAGGTTCAAGTATAGCTACTTCCCTTCGGCCATTTGGTTCTTGAACCAACAGGCACAACCTGAATCACGACCTCACCACGACCACTTTGATCAAATGGACTTGGCAAATGTTTTTTATTCAGACTATGTCCTTGTAAAAGTAACGGCATCATGATAGCACAGTGGTCAACGCCACGCGATTACATCATGGGGCGTTCCAGAGTTCAGAGTTCAGGTCCGGCACCGTTCCATAAGCAGTCGCTATACGGCATCCCCATGGAATGCGTGGCTTCCTCTAGGTGCTCTGGTTTCCTCCTACAGTCCAAAGACGTGCCAGGTAAGGTAATTGCTCATCGTGATTAGGTTATGGTTAATCAGGATTGTGGCATTGCTGGGGAGGTGTAGCTTGAAGGGCCAGAAATGCCTACTCCATGCTATATCGCTAACTAACTAACTAAATAAATTCTGTTCACTGTGTGTTTTTCCTGTGACCGCTGCTTATGTGATGCTGTTGCAAGTTAATTGTGCCTGTTCTCACATGTACCTGTGTGTCTGACAATAAACTCGATTTGGACTTTAACTCTGATTTTGACAGCTAAAATTTGCCAGCTTTTATAGAGCAGACGGTCTGCACAAGGTTCTATTCATTCACTGTGAATTCCACAAAGAGGCTTCACAATTTTTTTTCCCAAAGATCACTGATTACTCCAAGAGTCAAGGAACAGAGAGTGGGTTTAATTGATTTATAAAGAAATGACAGCTGCCGAGAGACTGCTAGAGGGACGGAATCAGACACAATTATTAAGTTTAAGGGACTTGACCAGTATTGGGCTCCTACTCTAAGAAAGGATGTGCTGGCCTTGGAGAGAGTCTGGAGGAGGTGCACGAGAATTATCCCGGAAATGAAAGGGTTAACATGTGATCAGCATTTGATGGCTCTGGACCTGTACTTGCTGGAGTTTAGAAGAATGAGGAGAGACCTCATTGAAACTCATTGAATACTGAAAAGCCTAGATAGAGTGGATGTGGAGAGGACATTTCCTACAGTGGGGGAGCCTAGGACCAGAGGACACAGCCTCAGAACAGAAGGACATCCCTTTAGAACAGAAATGAGGAGGAATTTCTTTAGCTGGAGGATGGTGAATTTATGGAATTCATTGCCACAGGCTGCTGTAGAGGCCAAGTTCGCTGGGTATATTTAAAGCGGAGGTTGACAGGTTCTCGATTAGTAAGGGTGTCGGTGGTTTTGGGGAGAAGGCGAGGGAAAGAGGTTGAGAGGGATAATAAATCTGAGGTCTCCATTGTTCAGGGTGTAAGGAGTTTGTACATGAATACATGGGTTTCCTCCAGGTGCTCCAGTTTCCTTCCACATTCCAAAGACATATGGCTTGGGTTAGGATTAGAGAGTTGTGGGCATGACATGTTGGCACCAGAAGCATGGTGATATTTGTGTGCTTGCTTACAATAATCCTTGTTGATTTGATTTGACACAGATGATTAATTTCACTGTATGTTTCAAAGTACATGTGACAGATAAAGCTAATCTTTCTTTCTCTTAATCTTCCAAATAAAATCTTAATCTTCTTTCTCTTAGTGAATAGTGCTTTGATGTATGTCATGAGCTACAATGGTTAACTTCTGGTTAAGATGGCAGTACTGAATGGTTGCAATAGCTATCTGGTAGTTAAAAAGCAAAGAAATCTGACCAAAAATATCACTAAAAATATCTTTTCTGAGGCAATTTGTTTTAAATTATTGCCGCAAACATTGAAGGGACAAGCGATAGCGAAGTGAGTCTGCGGGATGAGCCGAGATGGAGTTCCGATGATGGAGTATGTGGGTGAATCTCTCTGGGTGCCGAGGAGAGCTGCGGCCCGGGCAGTGGGGATCTGGTGCTGATACAACTGGCCCGGGTATGATATTGGACTGCTCTGGGTGCTGCGCTGATTCGAAGAGCTTGAGAGCAACTTCAGGCTGGCTGGCGAAATCTGGGCCCGGAGCGAGTCGCTGGGTGGCGTGGTCTAGGCCCAAAGCCTTTTGCTGCAGCTGGGTCCTAGTGCAAGGTATGATTCATTGTTTAGACAATTTAAACGTTAACCCAAATCGGAGGTGAGAACCAATTTCACTTGCTCTCCACGATGTTCACTCCTCTTTCAAGGGTGCCGTAGTCTTTTGCTGTTCCGTTGTTTGGTCAACTTAAATGCTGGCCCAGACAGACCGAAAAGACAGGGTGTTGGGATCTGGGGTGAGAGCCGATTTCACTTGTTCTCCGTGATGGTCACTCCTCTCTCCATGGTGCTGAAGTCTATGAAGACTCCCCCGGCTGCTGTGCTCTGCGCCCGCTAATATGATGAACTGATAAGTGAGGCTCTGGGCCTACTCCGGGCTGCTCCACAGTTTGGATCTGAGGACTCAGTTTTGGCTCAGAATGTTGTTATTCGCTTTATTTATTTGCATGATTTGTATTTTTTTCTTTCTCTTGCGCATCGGGTGCTTATCTTATAGTTTTATTTTTCTTTCTTTAATTGGGTTATTTCAGGTTTCTTGCTTGATGGCTATCTGTGAGCAAGCAAATCTCAAGGCAGTATAATTTATACATACTTTGAAAATAAATCTACTTAGATCTTGAACTTGGTCTTTCTTTTATTTTCTTCTTTTGCTTAATCGCTATCCTTCCCAGATGGCCAAGTTGCCAAGGCCAGACAAGCATGAAGGACTTACCATGTGGAACTCTGGGGCATCCTCAGTGATTAAAATTAAACATCCCTCTAAAGGCTATTGGCAAGTTCTCTCTGTCCAGCACCTTTCTAGTTACCTTTCTCCATCGGTAAATCAATTGCAAACATAATTTCACTCACCGCAGATGGATGGATGGATGGATAGATAAATAGATAGATAGTCAGGCAGATGGATAGATGGATAGATAGATAAAAAGATGGATAAACATTTGGATAGATAGATGGATAGACAGATAAACAGATGGATAGATGGATAGATGGAAAGATAGATAGATAGACAGATAGATAGATAGATAGACAGATGAACGGATGGGTAGTTGGATAGACAGAATGATAGAGAGATAGATGGAGAGATAAATGGATAGACAGATAGATAGTCAGAGAGATAGATGGATAGACAGATAGATAGTCAGAGAGATAGATGGATAGACAGAATGATAAAGAGATAGATAGACGGATAGGTAGAGAGATAGATCGATAGACAGACAGATAGATAGAGAGATAGACATAGACAGATAGACAGATGGACAGATGGGTAGATGGATAGACAGATAGATAGAGAGATAGATTGATAGACAGACAGATAGACAGATGGACAGATGGACAGATGAGTAGATGGATGGATAGATAGATAGAGAGATAGATTGATAGACAGAGAGATAGATAGACAGATGGACAGATGGATAGATGGATAGACAGAATGATAGAGAGATAGATAGATGGAGGGATAAATAGATAGATAGACAGATAGATAGCCTAAGAGATAGATAGAGAAATAAATGGATAGGTAGAGAGATAGATGGATAGACAGATAAACAGATGGACAGAGCGATAGATCGATAGACAGACAGATAGATGGAGAGATAGATAGATAGATAGATAGACAGTTGGACAGATGGGCAGATGGATAGGTGGATTCACTGTAACTCTGTACTGATTCTACAATCTACAGACTCACTTTCCAGGACTCTACAACTCATGTTCTCAGTATTTTTGCACAATTTGTCTTCTTTTGCACACTGGTTATTTGTCTTTATGTAGAGTTTCCATTGTATTTCTTTATTTTCCTGTAAATACCTGCAAGAAAATGAATCTCAAGGTAGTATGTATATGGAAACATATACATATTTTGACGATAAATTTACTTTGACTTTGGCCAACTGCAAACTCCTCATGGATTAGGTAATGTAGCTGTGATCCTACCTCACCTCCAGCTTTATGGAATTAGTCTTGGGTAAGCAGGTTACAGGTAAGCCTCTCCAGTGACAGTAACTTCATAGATGCAGCTTTTTTTTTGTCTGCAAAATTGTCATCAGGGTCACTCTTTAACTTATCAGCTGGCACAGCACATTTTATTTTCTCAGAGGGACAAGTGGCCTGGCTTTGCCCAGGTACAAGGGAAACAACTGTTGCTTGTTGAAGATTTTAAGTTAAAGAATAAACACAAGAGATTCTGCAGATGATGGAACTCCAGAGTAAAACACACAAAATAGTGGGGGAAGTCATCAAGTCAAGCGGCATCTATGGAGGGAAATTAAGAATCTGAAGAAGGATCCCAGCCCAAAATGGCGACTGTTTATTCCTTTCCATTGATGCTCCCTGACCTGCTGAGTTCCTCCAGCATTTTGTGTGTTAGTTAGGTTAAAAAATACTTTCTTCACAAACTTCTGTTCCTTCTCTGCTTTGTATTTATCAGAATCAAAATCAGGTTTAATATCACCGAAATATGTCATGAAATTTGTTGTTATGCGGCAGCAACACATTGCAATACGTAATAATAAAAATCTATAAAACACAGTAAATATATATATATACACACACACACACACAGTGTATATACGAGGGGTGATTGATAAGTTCGTGGCCTAAGGTAAGGCGTCAATTTTAGAAAACCTAGCACATTTATTTTTCAACATAGTCCCCTCTACATTTACACACTTAAGTACGGATCTTGGACCTCCAGAAAGTGTCCACAGCAGGGGTGTTTGATAAGTTCGTGACCCAAGGTAGAAGGAGATGAGTTATTAACTTCAAACTTTCTGCATAATGACTCAAAGAGTTGAACTGCATGTGTGTGTAACAAGAGCTGTTTACGACCGCTGGACTAAGTGTGTAAATGTAGGAGGGGACTATGCTGAAAAAGAAATGTGTTAGGTTTTCTAAAATTGACTCCTTCTACTGTAGGCGACAAATTTATCAATCACCCCTTTTGTGTGTGTGTGTGTATATTTTCTATATATATATGAAAATTGTGAAATAAATAGTGCAAAGAGAGAAAAGGAAGTAGTGAGGTAGTGTTCATGGGTTCAATATCCATTCAGAAATCGGATGGCAGAGGGCAAGAAGCTGTTCCTGAATCGTTGAGTGTCTGCCTTCAGGCTCCTGTACCTCTGCCCTGATGGTGGCAATGAGAAGAGGGCATGTCCTGGGTGATAGAGGTCCTTAATGATTGATGCCGCCTTTTTGAGGCATCACTCTTTGATGTCCTGGATGCTGAGGAGGCTACTGCCCATGATGGATCTCACTGAGTTTACAACTTTCTGCAGCTCCTTTCGGCCCTGTCAGTGACCTCCCCACACCCCACCCCCATACCAGATGGTGATGTGGTCAGTTAGAATCCACAAGAAATTTGCGAGTGTCTTTGGTGACATACCAGATGTCCTCAGACTCCTAATGAAATATAACTGCCGTTGTGCCCTTATTTATTTATTCAAATATTTATTTATTTGTATACTTATCACATCTACCTACATCAAAACATACTGTGAAGTGTGTCATTTGCATGAACAACCAGCACGACCTAAGGATATGCAGGGGGCAGCTCACAAGTGTCGCCATCCATTCATGCGTGCTAACATTGCACGCCAGCATTACACAACAGAACACAACAAGCAACAAAACAACAACAGCAAAACAAGCCCCTTTCCTACCCCAAGACTGGCCTCTAGTCTCCATTCTCAAGTTTCCAGGATTCAGCCAATCAGGCTTCGACCTCCGGACTTCCAATTGACCTTCAGCCTTCGACCTTTGGTGTTGACTGACTGTCTGTTTATTGTTTGACTTCCTCCCTGACCACAGTACCTTGAGTAGTGTTATTACATTATGTAGCTAATACTCTAGTGTAATGACTATCTCAGACTCCCAATATATGATCAGCAACTTAACCTGGAACATATTAACGATGATGTATTGAAGACAATATAATGCAGCACTTCTAACTTTATAAGGAAGTGGTTTTATTATTCATAAATATGAATGCTGCCTTCAATGTTGAAGAACTGTTGATGAAGATGGGACATCCAAACAACATCCCCCAACTAATTCATTATGATTTTGTACTTTGTCGTTTACCTACACTGTACTTTACAGCTTTTATACTGTATACTGCATTGTTATTATTTTACCTTGTTGTATCTCAATGCACTGCATAATGATGTAGAACACAGGACATAGAACAGTACAGTACAGTACAGGCCATTCGGTCCACAATGTTGTGCCATTTTTTATCCTATTCCAAGATCAATCTAACCCTTCCCTCCCACATAGCCCTCCAATCTTAGACCATAAGACCATAAGACAAAGGAGCAGAAGTTGGCCATTCGGCCCATCGAGTCCGCTCTGCCATTTTGTCATGAGCTGATCCACTTTCTCCCATTTATTCCCACTCCCCCGCCTTCTCACCATAACCTTTGATGCCCTGGCTACTCAGATACCTATCAATCTCTGCCTTAAATACACCCAATGACTTGGCCTCCACTGCCGCCGTGGCAACAAATTCCATAGATTCACCACCCTCTGGCTAAAAAAATTTCTTCGCATCTCTGTTCTGAATGGGCGTCCTTCAATCCTTAAGTCATACCCTCTCATACTAGACTCCCCCATCATGGGAAACAACTTTGCCACATCCACTCTTTCATCCATGTGTTTATCTAACAGTCTCTTAAATATCCCTAATGTATCTGCCTCTACCACCACCCTTGGAAGGGGATTCTACCCACCAGTCTCTGTGTAGAAAATCTACCTCTAATCTTTTCAAAATTAGTTAAAATTTCTCTCTTGCATTATCCACTTCCACTCTGGGAAAAAGTCTCCGGCTATTCACCTTATCTACGACTGTTATAATCTAAATTTAATCTCTATGACGAGTACATAGACAAGCTTTTCACTGTATCTTGGTACAGTTGACAATAATAATAATAATAAATTAAATCAATCCAATCCATTAACCTGCTACCAGTAAACCAGACAGTTAGCAGCACGTCTTTATGTTGGTGGAGTAAGGGGGATGAAAAGAAGACCTGAGTGAACTGGAGATTCTTGGGAGAAAGCAGCTGACAGGGTTCTCCCCACTCTACCTTTTCTCTTCTTTTGTTCCCCATTCTGGCTCCCCTCTCACCCCTTCTCTTCTCCTCACCAGCCCAACGTTTCAGAGGACCTGTCCTGGGCCCAGCACATAAGTGCGATTACAATGGAACAGGTTAGCACCTCTACTTCCTTAGAAGTTTGCAAAGATTTAGCATGACATCAAAAACATTGACAAACTTCTATAGATGTGTGGTGGAGATTATATTGAGTGGCTGCATCACAGCCTGGTGTGGAAACACCAATGCCCTGAAGTGGAAAATCCTACAAAAAGTAGTGTACATGGCCTAGTCCATCATGGGTAAAGCTTTTCCAGCCACTGAGATCATCTGTAAGGAGTGCTGTCACAGGAAAGCAGCATCTGTTATTAAAGACTCCTGCCATCTAGGTCATGCTTTCTTCTTGCTACTGCCAGGAGGATGGAAGTACAGGAGCCTCAGGACCCACAGAACCAGGTTCAGGAACAGTTATCACCCCTCAACCATCAGGCTCTTGAACCAAAGGGGATAACTTCAATCAACATCACTTGCCCCATCATTGAAATGTTCCCATGGCCTATGTATTCATTTTCAAGGACTCTTCATCTCATTTTCTCGATATTTATTGCTTATTTATTTATTATTATAATCATTTCTTTCTTTTGTATTTGCATTGCTTGTTGACTTTTGCACGCTGGTTGAACATCAAAGCTGGTGAGGTCTTTCGTTGATTCCATTATGGGTATTATTCTATTATGGACTTATTAAGTATGCCTGCAAGAAGATTAATCTCAGAATTATAAATGGTGACATTTAATGTACTTTGATAATAAATTAACTTTGGATCTCCTGGTGCCCCTTCTCCTTCTCTTTCTCCATGGTCTTCTCTCCTCTCCTATTAGATTCCTTCCTCTTCAGCTCTTTTCATAGAAAACCAACAGCACAATACAGGCCCTTTGGCCCACAAGGCTGTGCTGAACATGTCCTTACCTTAGAAATTACCTATAGCCTCTATTTTTCTAAGCTCCATGTACCTATCCAGGAGTCTCTTAAAAGACCCTATCGTATCCGTCTCCACTACCGTTGCCGGCAGCCTATTCCACGCACTCAACACTCTCTGCGTAAAATACTTACCCCTGACAACTCCAACTTTTCCTTCCCACTTATCACCCGCCAGCTTCTCACTTCATGCCCTATCCCCCACCCACCCTCCCATCTTCCCCCTCATCTGGTCTCAGCTATCACCTTCCAGTTTGTTGTAATCACAAGAAAGTCTTCAGATGTTGGAAATCCAGAGCCACACACACAAAGTGCTGGAGGAACTCAGCAAGTCAGGCAGCATCAATGGAAATGAATAAACAGTCAATGTTTTGGGCCGAGACCCTTCTTCAGGACTGAAAAGGAAGGGGGAAGACACCAGAATACTTCCTCTGCCCCCCCCCCACCCCACACTTCTTCTTATTCTGGTCTCCTCACCCTTCCTTTCCAGTCCTGATGAAGGGTCACGGCCCAAAACATTGACTGTTAATACCTCTCCATAGGTGCTGCCTGACCTTTAGCATTTGGAGTGTATTGCTCTGAATTCTGCAGAATCTCTTGTGTTTATGACAGAGCATCTTCTCCAGCTTTTGTTGAAAGATCCCAATGTAGGGATTATTCAGAAATTGCTTTCATCGTACACATCAGTGACTGCCAATTCATGACAAGACCTAGGGCATGGGCTGGAACTTCATTCATTCTTCATACCAGCACAGAGGTGTTGCTTACCAGAAATGATTTAACTGGGCAGGGTGCTTTTGACGGCTGCTGTCCAAAAGATAAATAGATTTTTCAACTTTCTTAAGCACTTTACAATTAACACTTCTGCAAGGATTGTCACCATGTCGTGGTGGAGAGGTTGGTGAGTTCCTGAAATCTCCAGAGCAAAATGCTGTCTGGGGTTCAGTCATCTGGTGCCTAACTCCCGGCAGGGTCACCCACGGCAATAGTGTCAAGGGGGAGGGTTCTGACAAAGAGCAATCCAACAATGGAGCTGGGGGAAGGTGATGAAGGTGGAGGAAGGCTGTAACAGTGAGAGGTCCCCCGTCGCCTTGCATGCCACACCACTAGACCTTGACCCTGTTCTGCCAAGCACCGTGTGGTGACTGCCTAGGCATCAGAATCAGAATCAGGTTTATTATCACTGGCCCGTGTCGTAAAATTTGTTAACTTAGCAGCAGCAGTTCAGAGCAATACATAATATAGAAGAGAAAAAATAATAATAATAAATAAATCAATTACAGTATATGTATATTGAACAGATTAAAAATTGTGCAAAAAACAGAAATAATACATATCAAAAAAGTGAGGTAGTGTTCAAGGGTTCAATGTCCATTTAGAAATCAGATGGCAGAGAGGAAGAACCTGTTTCTGAATCACTGAGTGTGTGCCTTCAGGCTTCTGTACCTCCTTCCTGATGGTAACAGTGAGAAAAGTTCGTGTCCTGGGTGCTGGAGGTCCTTAATAATGGACGCTGCCTTTCTGAGACACTGCTCCTTGAAGATGTCCTGGGTACTTTGTAGCCTAGTACCCAAGATAGAGCTGACTAAATTTACAACCCTCTGTAGTTTCTTTCGGCCACATACCAGTGATGCAGCCTGTCAGATTGCTCTCCATGGTACATCTATAGAAGTTTTTTAGTGAATTTGTTGACATGGCAAATCACTTCAAACTCCTAATGAAGTATAGTCGCTAACTTGCCTTCTTTACAACAGCATCGATATATTGGAACCAGGTTAGGTCCTCAGAGATCTTGACACCCAGGAACTTGAAACTGCTCACTCTCTCCACTTCTGATCCCTCTATGAGGATTGGTATGTGTTCCTTTGTCTTACCCTTCCTGAAGTCTACAATCAGCTCTTTCGTCTTACTGATGACACCACTCTACTGGTTGGCATATATTGTTCCTGTACGTCCTCTCGCTATCAGCCTCCCCGTATATCAAAGTTATGCACAAGCATTCTCCATTAATGGAATAATAGATAATCGCTTGGGATTGTACTTGACTTGAGTGATCACAATAATACTGATAGTTGCTCAGAAGTCGTTGCACATTCAATGATAGCAACAATCTTGAGCATTGAGACTTCATCTCTATAACCCTTGGTGACGGTCAGTTGCTCAGGACTCCAGAACAGACTATAAGTGTGTAAGAAAACCAGTGACCCAGAACTATACAAGAAGTCCAGGTATGACCTACAGAAGGCAATTTTAAGGGTGAAAAACAATTCCGGTTGAAGTTAGAGATAGAATTGGGTGCACGTCAGCCCTGGCAGGGTTTGCAAATCTTTACCTCTCACAAAGGAAATCCTAACATCATGAACGTCTGTGATGCTTCACTTCCAAGTGAGCTCAATGCATTTTATGCGTGTTTTTCCGCCTCTGTGGGAATTCCTGAAGCATTTGGTGACCCTGTGATCTCTACCTTGGATGCTGACATCAGAACATCTTTCAAGATGACGAACCCTCCCAAGGTATCAAACCCTGATGGTGTACCTGGTAGGGCACTGAAAACTTGTGCCACCCAGCTGGCAGGTGTGCTCAAGGACATCTTCAATCTCACACTGTTGCAGTCAGAGGTTCCTTCAAAAGGGCGGGAATCATAGCAGACCCAAGAAGAGTAGGGTGAGTTGCCTTAACAACTATCGCCCAGTTGTACTCACATCTGTTGGGATGAACTACTTTGAGAAATTGATCATGGCCAGAATCAATTCCTCCCGAAGCAAGGGCATGGACCCAATGCAACTTGTGTATCGGACAATAGATCTACAGTGGATGCCATCTCACTGGCTCTCCACTCTGCCTTGGATCACCGAGACAATAGTAATACTTACATCAGGCAGCTGGTTTGTGACTACATCTCAATGTTCAACACAATCATTCCCTCACTTCTAATCAACAAGCTCCAAAACCTGGGCCTCTGAACCTCCCTCTGCAAATGGATCCTTGACTTCCTCATCAGGAGACCACAGTCAAAGATTCAAAGTACATTTATTATCAAAGTATGTATACAGAACACAACCCAGAGATACGTCTTCCCGCAGGCAGCTAAGAAACAAAGAAACACCATGGAACCTGTTCAAGGAAACAGCAAACCTCCAATGCATAAAAAAATGAACAAATGGCGCAAATGGCAAAAAGCCAGCGAACAACAAATAGAATGTCAAACATCAAACCAGTAGTGTTCAGTTTAATGCCGTGCTGCTAGCCCGTGCAGGCCGCAGGGCCATTCTTCGCCGAAGCGGCCCAGTCCGCGTCAATCGTCCCAGTCAAACTGCTCAAGAACAGCGAACAAAAAAGAGTAACCAGAATCCAGGAACACATGCAACATGAACCACAAAGTCCCCCAAAATGAGTCCAAAACCTCGCCGATCAGTCCTGGCAACGTGGATCCCAAGACTCCCGCACTTTCCTCCGACAACAGCTAGTGAGAGGGAGAGGAAGACCGGTCGAATGCAGGCAGACTGCACTGAATAACCGTCCGCCCTCCGCTCGCGTCCTCGTCGACTTCAACCTTGTTCCACACCCCGATCAGAGAGAAGTAACGGAGTCGATCATGGGCTTGTACCCCGTCTCCGGGCTTCCAGGCTGCATGCTCTGCTCCAAACCTCACCGAACTCCCTCAGAGAGAGCAAAGCGCCAGATCGCTCAACCAGCCCAAAAACGCACCAACAAAATGTAAACCATAGGTTCCAAACGCATGCAGCTTGGTGGTTGATTTACATTTGAGTCAGTGAGGATCAGAAATAGCATCTCCTCCTCGCTGGGCAATCAAGAGTGGAACACCTCAGGGGTGTGTGCTTAACCCACTGCTCTACTCTCCATACCCACGACTGTGTAGCTAGGCACAGCTCAAATGCCAACTATAAATTTGCCAATGACAACTATTGCTGGCAGAATTTCAGATGGTGATGAGGAGGCATACAGGAGCGAGGTAGATCAGCTTGTTATGTGGTGTTGCATCAACAACCTTGTACTTAGTGTCAATAAGACCAATGAACTCAATGTGAAGTTCAGGAAGGGGACACACCAGTCCTCAATGAGGGGTCGGCAGAGGAAAGGGTGAGTGGTTTCAAGTTCCTGGGTGTTAATATCTCTGATGATTTATCCCGGGCCCAACATACTGACAATTACAAAGAAGGCATGACAGTGGCGATATTTCATTACGAGTTTGAGGAGATTTGGTATGTCATCGAAGACTCTCGCAAATTTCTACAGATGTACATGGAGAAACATTCTAACTGGCTGGCTGCGTCACAGTCTAGTCGGAGGGGCCACTGCACAGGATCAGGAAAAGCTGCAGACAGTTGTAGACTCAGCAATCTCTGTCATGGGCACTAACCTCCGCAGCATCAAGGGCACCCTCAAAAGGCAATGCCTCAAGAAGGCAGCGTCCATCGTTAAGGACTCTATCGTCTCAGACATGCCCTCTTCTCATTGCTACTATCAGGTAGGAGGTACAGAAGCCTGAAGGCACACACTCAATGTTTCAGGAACAGCTTCTTCCCCTCTGCCATCAGATTTCTGAATGGACAATGAATCCATGAACACTACCTCACTACTTTTTTTCTGCTCTTTTCTCACCACTTTAATTTAATTCTTTAAAATATTTTTTACTGTAATTTATTGTTTTATTATGTATTGCACTGTACTGTTGCTGCAAAACAACAAATTTCATATCATATGCCCATGATGTTAAACCTGAACCTGATTCTCATAGGAAGGCTCTGCAATGTGTAGTCAGACCTGCATCACCAGCACCTTCCTACCCATCATCAAGGACATATACACCGAAAGGTGCCGGAAAAGGGCCTGTAACATCATGAAGGATCCCACCCACCCTGCTCACGGACTGTTTGTCCGATTCCCATCAGGGAGAAGGCGATGTAGCATCCACCCCAGGACCACCAGACTCACAGACAGTCACTTTCCCCAAGCCATCAGGCTGATCAACACCTCCACCCAGTAACCCAACCCTCCACACCCCCCACCACCACTACTTTAGCATTTCCTGTTAGTCACCTTATGTACAGACACTCCTGTGGCTAGTGTCACTTTATGGACACACAGTCAGTCTGTGTATGTAAGCTATCATATGTATTTAAATTTATTTATCTTTATTATTGTGTTCTTTATCTTACTGTGTTTTCTTTTGTGCTCTAACGGATCCAGAATAACAATGAGTTCATTCTCCTTTACACTTCTGTGCTGAAAATGGCATTAAACAATCTTGAATGCCCCCTCCGCCCCTGGCTTTCTCTCATCACACAGCTCCTCACTCAGAACGATACATTGACCTCTCAAAACATTTTTGCCATTCAACTGGACCTTGGCTAATTACCTACCTCATCTCTATTCTTCCACCCTAACCACATATCCTTTAATTCCTCAGGTCAGCTGCAAGACATGCAAGTGTCCAGGACAAAGAAATGGGCAGGAGGAATCATTGCGGACAATACCCACCTGGTAAACTGCCTTTTCCAAATCCTCCCTTCTGGAAAGTACTATTGGGCTATTAAGACAAAAGCCTCATGCCACCTTAAAAGTTTTTTCCTCCAGGCTGTAATCTATAACTTCAGACATTGCACTGTGTTGTAAACAGTTCAAGCTACTTTTTATAATGCTATTTGCATTGTAAATATATTGATGCACTATCAATTACTCCAAAAGACTGGAAGTAGAGTAAATACTGAAAGGCTTGTATTAATAGTAAAATGGGTCCTCGTCCATGCTGTGTCTGTCCTGGACTGAGGGAGGAGAAGTGGTACAATCGCCTTTATTCAGGGGTCTGTGGGAGCAGTCAGCAGAGGAGTAGGTCCAGACAGGTAACCCAGTTACAACCTATATACATGGTTTACCACATATATGATGGTTCCTTACTGTTGTTATAGCTGGGGGTGGAAGTGGGGATAAGCTCCCACTACCTATTAAATGCTCCCAATGGCATACACCTCAAATAGCCTCTGACAACCAAGTCCAGCTCTTGGCCTTCATATGTGGTTTAGCTACTAAGCCCAGTGGAACTATTTCTACTGACAGGAGAAGGGGCAAAGGCGGGTTACTGGCGCCTTAAAACCCCTCACTTCAGGCAGATGGGGCTTGTCAGCTGTAGTTGGCAGCTCATCTAGGAGAAGGAAACTCTGATCTCAACCTGCCACTGCCCTGCGGCTATACCGACTCTTGGGGAAGGCTTCAAGAGTAAACCCCGAAGAAAAATCCGGAGCTGGAATCGCGAAGACAGTCCTACATTGAGTTCAATGCTGACTGGCAACTCCTGTGACACTGCTGGTGCCAAACTGTATCGGTCCCTGCTGTTCCTTTGGGTTCATCAGATACGTGGAGAGGGGGAGATTGCCACATGGGCAATATCTTGCTCTCCATATCGTGCTACTCAGGCTTGCGTATCTAGACAGCCAGGACACAACATCCATCGTCGACCCTGATCGACAGAGGCCCATACATACATATATATGATGGTATTTATGTATTTATGCCCATTTTATTCCGTAGCTGTACTTTAACCTCTACCTTACATTATTATACAATTCTTTATTTTTATCATTGTGGAATGTTGTTTTTTGTTTTACGTCACGCCAACCCACCACAGCAAATTCCTAATACATGTAAATCTATATGGTGAATAAAGTTGATCCTTGAATTCTCTGTTCCCTCTAAGCTGCGCAGGTGCACGGCCATGAAGTAACTGAAATGCTCCCGCGCACAAAGAGTTTGTTGCTACGCAGCTGGAATTTTCTTCACATGTAAACTTTTAAAGTGACACGCGTCTTTCAGGCCGTGTAAAAAAAATTCTTACTCAGAGCAATGTTTGGCTTGTACGGCTGTAAAAAAAATGAGAGGGAACGTTGTCCTTCAACCTTCAAATTTGCGCTGAATGTGCTCAGCATCTGTGCAGTTACGTCCTCCTCACAGAGAAGAGAATTCAAAACCAGTCTCCAACTGGAGTGTTTCCTTATCTGACTCCTAATCCTGACACTTTGACGCCGAATTATAAACTCTGCACACAGGAGAAAACAGACTTACAGCTGACCTGTCAGAACTGGTAAGAATATTTAAGATATTTACTAGATTCACCTCCCTTGTCCACCAAACTCCAGGATGCAAAAAGACCTACTTTACATTCACTCAGTGGCCACTTTGTTAGGTACCTCCTGTACCGAATAAAGTGGCCACTGAGTTTACAGTGAGAAGGTGATTAACTGTTCTTTAGAGTTTGTGAAGTTTCAAAGATCCTTTGATCACATCTGAAGACTGTGAAGCAAAGATCATATCTGGACCACAGAGATTTACAAGTAAAGCTAATTAAATCTTGTGATACTTTTCAAGGAGGGTTGTAGCATTTGATTCAGCATAAGCAAGCAAAAAAAAAGACTTCTTTCTTTCATCCATCTCAGGAGAGTTGGCTTTGAATTACGAACAACTTCCTGTTCCCTCCTTTCATTTTCTAACAGTTCTGCAAGAGGCTTTCCTCAGGAGAAATTTGTCATCTTCCATCTTCTGATCAAGTACAATGGTTTGCTCTGGGTTATCTTTAGGGTATAATAATATACATTTTGTAAATGTACTTCCTGTGATTACTGAGTGGTGGTATCTGGAAAATCGTCCTTCTTATGATATTAATTCAGTAGGCTCTTTTTTTACAACTTAGCATTTAGACTCATAAATATGCATATCTGTACCAACATTCCAACTGGCCTGATATACATAAATTGAAGAAACTGTCAATACACCTCATCTGGTGGAGATCAAAGGGATCTTTCATTTTGAAAATATTATTGAAACTTATTCCATTTATTTAAATGAAGCAAGTTTTAAATTTGTTATCTGCTCAATGCTTTTAGCAGGTCTGACCAGTACATCTGCAGTATGTGATTTTAGTCACTTGCTTAGTCTCATCATGCAGATCAGAATCAGGTTTAATATCACCAGCATATGTCCTGAAATTTGTTTTTATGGCAGCAGTACAATGCAATATGTAATAACAGAGAAATAAACATGAATTGTGTGTATATAAAAAAATAGTTAAATTAAATAAGCAGTGCAAAAATGGAAATAAAAAAGTAGTGAGGTAGTGTTCATGGGTTCATTGTCCATTCAGAAATCTGATGGCAGAGGGGAAGAAGCTGTTCCTGAATCATTGAGTGTGTGCCTTCAGGCTCCTGTACCTCCTCCCTGATGGTAGCAATAAGAAGAGGGCATCGCTTGGCTGATGGAGGGGTGCTTAGTGATGGATGCTGTTTTTTAGAGACACCGCTCCTTGAAGATGTCCTGGGTGCTGGTGCCTATGATGGAGCTGACTGAGTTTACAACTCGCTGCAGCTAACTTCGATCCTGTGCAATGCCCCCACCCACCAGACCGTGATGCTGCCAGTTAGAGTACTCTGTACAGTACAACTGTAGAAATTTGCGAGTGTTTTAGCGATGTGATAGCAAATCTCAAGCTCCTAATGAAATATAACTGATTTAATTTTGGAGGTACTCTCAGCAGCCACTTTATTAGGTTCAGGAGCAGAATGCAATGTGGTCTCCTGCTGCTGTAGTCCATCCACTCCAAAGTTCGACCTGTGGTGAATTCAGGGATGCTCTCCTACACTCTGGTGTGGTAATATGAGTTACTGGCACCTTCCTGTCAGCTTGAAGCAGTCTGCCCATTATCCTCTGACCTTTTCCATTCACAAGATGTTTTTACCTACAGAGCTGCCTCTCACTGGATATTTTTTTTTTTGCTTTTCATACCATTCTCTGTAAACTCTAGAGACTGTTTTGTGTGAAAATCCCAGATCAGCAGTTTGAGATACTCAAAACAACTGCGTCTGACACCAACAATCATTCCACGGTCAAAGTCGCTTAGATGACATTTCTCCCCCATTCTGATATTTGGTCTGAACAACAACTGAATCTCTTACCCATGTTGGCATGCTTTTACACATTGAGCTGCTGACATGATTGGATATTTGCATTAATGAGCAAGTGCTCAGGTATACCTAGTAATGTGGCCACTGAATATATGCTCAGTCTGCATATGGGGTATTTAAACATCCATTAATGTTCCTGTGTGATTAATATCTAGATACAATAAAGGAGAATGAATTTCTAGACATTTAAGCCATGTTTCATTTTATTTATTTAGAGATACAGCTCGGAACAGGCTCTTCTGGCCCAACAAGCCTCACCACCCAGCATCCCACAGATTTAACCCTAGCCCAATTACAGGGCAATTTAACCTGTTAACCTACTAACTGGTACATCTTGCAGAGCACCCGGAGGAAACCTACACGGTTATAGGGAGAGAGTGCGAACTGCTTACAGATGGTGATGGAATTGAACCCCAAACTCTGGAGCGCTCTGAATTGTAATAGCTTTGCCCTAACCACTATGCTACCATGGCACCCCCACAAACTTTAGTTGGGTATTTTTTCCCCCCCAAGCCTCAGAAGAACATGAAATAAAACAATATCTTGAACAATTACCATACAAAATGCTGGAGGAAGACAGCAGACCAGGCAGCATCTATGGAAAAGAGTAATGTTCAATTCAATTTATTTATTTAGCGATGCAACATGGAACAGGCCCTTCCATGGGTTGCTTGTTGAGCTGCATCTAAGTTAATTAAATTAAACATGACTTAAATGTCTAAACATTCATTCTGTTATATTCTATCCAATTATTAATTGCACAGGAACATTAATGTATGTTTAAATATCCCAAATGCCAAGTATATACTCAGTGGCCACTTTATTAGGTATACCTGAGCACTTGCTCATTAATGCAAATGTCCAATCATATGGCAGCAGCTCAATGCATGAAAGCATGCAGACACGGTCAAGAGGTTCAGTCGTTGTTCAGACTAAACATCAGAATGGGGAAGAAATGCAATCGAAGTGTCTTTGACCGTGGAATGATTGCTGGTGCCAGACACAGTTGTTCGATATTTCGGGCCGAGGCCCTTCAGAGGGACTGGAGGGAAAAAAAAATGGACAATTACATTATGTTCTAAACTATAATTAAAAAGAATCAGATTTAGATAACAATCATATTCGGATATGGTAAGAAAATAGAGAAAAAAAAATGCAACAAAATTTTGGAGGAAAGGTCTTGGCCCGAAACATCATCTCTACTCTTTTCCACAGATGCTGCCTGGCCTGCTGAGTTCCTCCAGCATTTTGTGCATGTTGCCTTGGATTTCCAGCAACTGCAGATTCTCTTGTTAGATTAAAAAAGGTTCTTTTTCAACATCTTACTCCTTCCTCTTCTCTATTTGGGACAGAAAGTAGCTCAGCAGCTGGCAGAACGCTATTACTGGCGCCAGTGACCTGGGCTCGTTCCCAGCTGCTGTCCATGAGCAGGTTATACCTTCTCCCCATGTCCGCATGGATTTCCTATGGATGCTCCGGTTTCCCCCCCACATCCCAAAGGCATATGGGTCACATGGGTGTAATTGGGTGTCAGTCTTGTTGGGCCGTAACAACCTGTTACCATGCTATATCGTTAAATAAAAAAAACAAATCCATTGGATGGTTTAAAGAGGTTTCCTTGTTTTTTTTTTAATATAAATAGATTTTTTTTAAAGCTCATTAACATAAGACATGCACAAAGAAAAATTATGTATTCAAATTGCTGATGCATTTATCGACTTTGGAAATTTTGAAAGGATGATTTTCTGGTTTGTGATGTTAGTTTGCAAGCAGTATTGTACGCTTGTGTGGATGAAATCATTTTACATTACTAAGCTTGCTTTACAAATCATCTTGGCTCAGTTCAGCAGATCTCAGTTCCCTGTACACTCACTGGGCAAAGTTCAAGTGTCAGCGATATTACAGTAGACTGAGAACCAGGAGATAGACAAAGGAGTCTGCAGATGTTGTTTGCTTGGATCTTCAGAAGACCTTTGACAAGGTGCCACTTGTGAGGCTACTTAAGTTATGAGCCCGCGCTATTACAGGAAAGATACTAGCATGGATAAAGCTGATAGGCAGGAGGCAAAGAGTGGGAATAAAGGGGGCCTTTTTCTGCTTGGTAGCTGATAACTAGTGGTTGTTCTACAAGGGTCTGTGTTGGGACCACTTCGCATTATATGTCAATGATTTGGATGATGGAATTGATGGCTTTGTAGCCAGGTTCGTGGACAACACAGAGATAGGAGGAGGAGCAGGTGGTGTTGAAGCAGGGAGTCTACAGATGGATTCAGAGAATGGACAAAGAAGTGGCAAATGGAATATAGTGTAAGGAAATCTATGGCTATGCACTTTGGTAGAAGGAATGTAGATTGCTTTCTAAATGGGGAGAAAATTCAAAAATCAGAGGTGAAAAGGGATTTGGGAGTCCTTGTGCATGATTCCCTAAACGTTACCTTGTAAGTTGAGTGTGGTGAGGAAGGCAAATGCAATGTTAGCATTCATTTCAAGAGGCCTAGAATAAAAAGCTTTGGTCAGACCATCCTTGGAGTACAGTGCGCAGTTTTGAGCTCCTCATCTAAGAAAGGATGTGTTGGCATTGGTGAAGGTTCCAGAGAAAGTTTCTGGGAATAAGTGGGTTACAGTATGAGGAGTGTTTTTATGGCTCCAAGCCTGTAATTATTGGAGTTTAGAAGAATGAATGGGGATCTCATTGAAACCTACTGATTACCTCACTCCAAATATATTAAGAATAACACCTTTTTTAATCATAGGCTCAATCCTAGGTTCTGTCATGACTATAAAATGTCTTGACAATCTTTCCATCAGGAGCCCTCAAGATCTTGTATATTTCAGTAAGAACACCTTTAGCTCTTCAAAGCTCCTTTATACTGAGAAAGAATCCAGTTTATCTTCTCTAACAACCTCCAAGCAAATACTTTGCTTCATATATCAAGTTCCTAAGCAGGCACACTAACTGACTGAGGGTGTGGATGGTATGGTATCCAACAGCAACATTCTATACACAAGGCAACATGGACAGAATTCAATGACCTATCCTCCCCTGCTGGAGAGATTGGGAAAATGCTCAAATACATAACTGGGGGATCTCCAAGGATATTGACAGTGGGGGAAGATGAGGACAAGCTAGCAGCTACTATCAGATCAAAGGTTAACAGCTAGATTATGAACCCAGAAGGCAGGTCTGGTAGAACCAGACCTCCACTCTCTACCACACTAAAAGAAATTATTCTACAATTACAGTGCTATATATACACACATCTTAGGCACATATATACTGTATTTGTCAACACAGAGTGGAGAGTGCATTTGTAAATCTGGTGGGAGCAAAGGATGCTGGGAACAGTGAGGGCAGAGCACAGTGGGAGCAGGGAGGCACCAATGGCAGAGAAGGAGTGCAAGAGGCGGGGGGGGTGGAAATAAGAGGCAGAGAAGGAGCAGGGGAGGGGGTGGGGAAACAAGGGTGCAGACACACCCAGCCCTGCGACTCCAGACAAGGTCACATGATTCCAAATAATTGGTTTATCGATCAATACAGAATGTCTTTGTCTTTTTTGTGCTTCATGCTCCCTCCCCACATTTACAGAAAAATAAAATACAATAGAATTTATGGAAACTACACATGAAACTACACAGACTAACAAACTAATGTGCAAAAGACAAATTGTGCAAATAAAAAATAAGTAATACTGAGAACACGAGTTGTTGAATTCTAGAAAGCAAGTCCATAGATTGTGGTATCAGTTCAGAGTTGAGGCAAGTGAAGTTATCCACACTGGTTCAAGAGCCTAATGGTTGTAAGGTAATTACTGTTCTTGAACCTAGTGGTGTGGCACCTAAGACACTTCTCACTGGTAGTAGTGAGGGGAGGACATGGTCTGGATGGTGGGGTCCTTGATGATGGATGCTGCTTTCCCATGGCAGTGCCATTTGTAAATGTGGTCAAAGGAGGGGAGGAGATGGACAGGGCTGCACCCCCACTTTGGTATTTCTATTCCAGGCCCGAATGCATCCAGTCAGGATGCACTCCATTTTACATCTGTAGATGATTATCAAAGTTTTAGATGACATACATACAGAAGGTTTTAAACCAAACTTTTATCAGAGGAAACAATACCTTAAATGAACCATTCCTGTGATTATTGAGCTGGAAGCAGCATTTTCCATTTTATAAATCCCACAATTTCCTTCATTTGGTTCAACTCCCATCAGTGCAGTACATACTTACTAACTACTTGTTGCACCACTGGCATTTGAGACAGGATTGAAGGTCCTCTATCTCTGGCAGCATTCAGGGCTTCCTTCAGTATGTCAGTAGCTTTATCTTGGTTTTCACTACTGCCAGTCATGCAAGTCCCAGGTGGAGACTCAGGAATACTGTCACACTCAGATGTAGAAGGAAGTTTCATTGTTGTATCCATAACAATTTTGTTTTTACCATTCAGTTTTGTCAGCCCTAAGCTGAACCCTCAAACCTGGAGGACCAGTGGATCACTCTTAGTCTGGCCTCCACACATTGACCTGTTTGGCATGGGTGACCCTACCAAGAGCCAAAGCATAAAGCCCCAACTCCAGCCAACTATCAGGGCGCTGGAGCAGGGATCCAATCGCAGTCCCAGTACTGTGCACACAGTGATATTAATTGAGTAACAAATCCCAAGGTGCAAACTAAGTCAGTGTCAAAGTTCAGGCAGAGATCAAAACATCCAGAGAAATCCAAAAACCAGAATCAGGAAACAGGCAGCATACAGATACTCTAGAAAGGCTCAGGAAAACTCACTGGCATAATCCAGGGACAAACAGGTAAAAACACAGGACTGAAATACACTGAGCAATAAACAGAGAGGCAGTTGATAGGTGGATCACAATGAGACACAGGTGGCAGCAATACAGGTAATAATGAGAAACAGGTGAGAGGCGGAGTACTCAGTAATACAGGGGCCGGAGTAGAGCAGGAGCCGGGAAAGGAGCACATGGGGCATGAAAACAAACAAGAGCACATGGCAATACAAAACCACAGACTGACGGCTAGGGGGAAAACACACAAAAAAACAAAGTTCAACTGGAGGTGCTGACACCAACTTAGCTCTTCGGGTCATTGAGGTACGCAAGCCTCTAAACCCTGCAACAAGGTTATGGTCCTCTTGGCCAATCAATGCAAGGTTAATCGGTAATAGTCCACCTCAGCAAGGAAGACCAATACTTTACAAGAGGGTATGAATGGTATGAGTCAGTTCTTGGTTTACCCAAATTCAGTTAGTAATGTTAATTTCTCTAAGCCAGTGTAACTTTAATTATTATTCATGAATTCCATCATTTTGCTTTCTTATTGTTAAAGAACAATATTATAATCAGGTTTCTCAAGCTCTGAAAAGTGATTTGAATTTAAAATCAAGTTGCTGAGGCATATATGTTGCTAATCTTGTCAATGTTTTGAGTTATTAGATATTACTTTTGCCAGAGGGAGGTGAATCTGTGGAATCCATTGCCACAGTCTGCTGTGGAGGCCGAGTCTTTGGGTACATTTGAAGCGGAGGTTGACAGGTTCTTGAGTAGTCGGGGTGTCAAAGGTTACGGGGAGAAGGCAGGAGAATGGGGCTGAGAGGGACATGCTCCAGCCATGATGCAATAGCAGAGCGGACTCAGTGTGTCAGAAGGCCTAATTCTGCTCCTAAGTCGTATGGTCTTACTTCTAAAAGTATTTCTTTGCAAAAAACACTTACTTTGGTTTGTTATATTTGCTGTCCCATGTCACACTCAGTGACCACTTTATTAGGTACACCTGCACACCTGCTCATTAATGCGAATATTCTGATCAGCCAAACATGCGGCAGCAACTCAATGCAGAAAAGCATGCAGACATGGTGAAATGGTTCTGTTGGTGTTCAGACCGAACAACAGAATGGGGGAAGAAATGTGATCGAAGTGACTTTGGTTGTGGAATCATTGTTAGTGAGAAAACAGTTTCTCTCATCTCTGTCCTAAATCTATTCCCTTGAAAACTGAAGTTATGTCCTCTAGTTTTAGCCTCGGCTATCAGTGTCTCTATCTTATCTATCTCCAAATGTAATTTTATATATTTCTACAAGCTCCGCTCTAGTTCTTCTGAATTCCAGCGAGTATAGTCCCAGGTGACTCAACCTCACGGAATTTGTGGAGAAAATATTGGACCTGAGATGTCATGTGGTGTATGAAGTGCCCATGGAGGGCTAGCACCCCTGGGAAAGGAGCTTGTTGTAGCCATTCCAGGGCAGCTCACTCACCTTTGATCCCCACCGGACACTCAGCACTTACCTGTGGCTCCAAGTAACAGTTTCCATGCAACAGTGGGTAGGCAGTGGGCCTCGTACCCCAGTTCCCCGGTACCCCGGTATCCCAGCCGCCTCATAACCCAGTGGGGATATGCCTGTCCTAGCCTGCAACGTGAGCTCTGGCAGACTGGGCAGATGAGATCTACAGTGAGATCCAATGGCCAGGAAGGTGGTTCTTCAACGCTTTGTGGAGAGCAAAGGGCATATCGAGGCACAGAAGAAGTCGTGGCCATCCAATGCAACCAAGGAGAAACCCCAGTTGTGATGACTAGTCGTACCACTGGACCCAGACTTCCCAATTTGAGAGAACTGCCACAATGCGATGGCTTTTCCACTTTAAAAACTCTCCCGCGCAGGTGTTCCTGTCTTTGTCGGATAGGAAGTACAACCAATCTTTTTGAACATGGTGTAAAGGACTGCTGAAAAGGTAAATAACAAGGAAAATGCATCATAAAGCTATCAATTAAAGGAATGTCAACACCCTGACCTGGGGAGTTACAGGAAGAAGGTAGCCACTCCCAAAACATGGAGAAATTGACAGCAATCTGCTGTCAAATGTCCTGAGGCTCTTCATAGGGCGTTTTTCAAATAACACCGAGCTGCATTAGGAGACAAGAAATAAGTTAGGGAAAGCATCTTAAAAGGAGGAAGGAGAGGAAGCAAGGAGGAGTGGTTAAGGGAACAGGGAGCTTTGAAAGCAGAAGGCACTTCCAATGGTTTGGACTTATTCACCCCTTCAAGTCAGTAATTAGTAGATGCACCTTTGGCAGTAATTACAGCCTGTAGTCTGTGTGGATAGGTCTCTATCAGCTTTGCACATCTGGACACTGCAATTTTTCCCCATTCTTCTTGACAAAACTGCTCAAGCCCTGTTAGATTGCATGGGGATCACGAGTGAATAGCCCTTTTCAAATCCAGCCACAAATTCTAAATTGGATTAAGATCTGGACTCTGACTTGGCCACTCCAGGACATTAACTTTGTTGATTTTAAACCATTCCCGTGTATCTTTGGCTTTATGCTTGGGGTCATTGTCTTGCTGGAAAACAAATCTTCTCTCAACTTGCAGTTCTCTTGCAGACTGCATCAGGTTTTCCTCCAGGATTTCCCTGCATTCATCTTACCCTCTACCTTCACAAGCCTTCCAGGGCCTGCTGCAGTGAAGCATCCCCACAGCATGATGCAGCCACCACCATGCTTCACGGTAGGGATGGTGTGTTTTTGATGATGTGCAGTGTTTGACTTATTCCAAACATAGCGTTTAGCCTGATGGCCAAAAAACTCAGTTTTGGTTTCATCAAACCATAGACCCTTCTTCCAGCTGACTTCAGTCTCCCACACACCTTCTGGCAAATGTTAGTTGAGATTTCATGTTCATTTTTTTTTGAACAGAGGCTTTCTCTTTGCCACTGTCCCAGAAAGCCACAACTGGTGAAGCACCCAGGCAACAGTTGTTGTAGGCACAGTCTCTTCCATCTCAGGCTCTGAAGCTTGTATCTCCTCCAGAGCTGTTATAGGTCTCTTGGTGGCCTCACTCACTAGTCCCCTTCTTGCATGGTCTGCTTTTGAGAACAGCCTGCTCTAGGCAGATTTACAGTTGTGCCATATTCTTTCCATTTCTTGATGATTGACTTTACTGTACTCCAAGTGATATTCTTGGAAATTTTCCTGTATCCATCTCCTGACTTGTGCTTTTCACAGAATTGTTTGGAGCGTTCTTTGTCTTCATGGTGTAGTTTTTGCCAGGATACTGACTCACTAACAGTTGGAACTTCCAGACTCTAAATGAATGCTCAATTCTATAATTATTTTAACAAGAAGGTCTCCTCTACTCTAGAACTGATAATGATTCCCTTCTGTTTTAAACAGCATCCAGAAATCTTGAAAGAGGAGACCAAAGGGGTGGATAAAGCCCAGTCTTCAGACATCTCTGGGCCTGTATTCACTGGAATTCAGACGAATGAGGGGTGACAGCATTGAAACCTATCAAATAGTGAAAGCCCTTAAAAGAGTGGATATTGAATGGATATTTCCTACGTTCGGAGAGTCTAAGACCAGAGAATACAGCCTCAGAAAAGAGGGGCAAACTTTTAGAACAAAGCTGAAGAGGAATTTCTTCAGCCAGAGACTGGTGAATCGTGGAATTTATTGCCACAGGCAGCTGCGGAGGCCAAGTCTGTTTATATATCTATAGCAGAGGTTGATAGACTCTTGATTGGTCAGGCCATGTAGGGATATAGGGAGAAGGCATGACATTGCACTGAGAGGGAAAATGGATCAGCTATGATGAAATGGCAGAGCAGACTCGATGGGCCAAATGGCCTAATTCTGCTGTTATGTCATATGGTCATATACAGGTATATTTTTACTACAATCAGTTGAAACACCTTGACTGCACATGGTCTCCAAAAACAGACCTCCATATAACCATTTAACTAATAATTCATCTTCTAAAACCAATTTTCTATAGCAGTGATGATTTGGTGTGTCATATTGGGGGGGGGGCTGTGAATACTTATGCAATCAATTATTTTGTGTTTTATATTTGCAATTAATTTAGCTTACTTTGCAGAGATCTGTTTTCACTTTGACACATAGAAACATAGAAACATAGAAAATAGGTGCAGGAGTAGGCCATTCGGCCCTTCGAGCCTGCACCGCCATTTATTATGATCATGGCTGATCATCCAACTCAGAACCCAGCCTTCCCTCCATACCCCCTGACCCCTGTAGCCACAAGGGCCATATCTAACTTCCTTTTAAACATAGCTAATGAACTGGCCTCAACAGTTTGCTGTGGCAGAGAATTCCACAGATTCACCACTCTCTGTGTGAAGAAGTTTTTCCTAACCTCGGTCCTAAAAGGCTTCCCCTTTATCCTCAAACTGTGACCCCTCGTTCTAGACCTCCCCAACATCGGGAACAATCTTCCCGCATCTAGCCTGTCCAATCCCTTTAGGATCTTATACGTTTCAATCAGATCCCCCCTCAATCTTCTAAATTCCAACGAGTACAAGCCCAGTTCATCCAGTCTTTCTTCATATGAAAGACCTGCCATCCCAGGAATCAATCTGGTGAACCTTCTTTGTACTCCCTCTATGGCAAAGATGTCTTTCCTCAGATTAAGGGACCAAAACTGCACACAATACTCCAGGTGTGGTCTCACCAAGGCCTTGTACAACTGCAGTAGTACCTCCCTGCTCCTGTACTCGAATCCTCTCGCTATAAATGCCAGCATACCGTTCGCCTTTTTCACCGCCTGCTGTACCTGCATGCCCACTTTCAATGACTGGTGTATAATGACACCCAGGTCTCGTTGCACCTCCCCTTTTCCTAATCGGCCAGATGTCTTCTTCTTTTGATCAGTATCAGAAAAGCCAAATTAAATCCACTGTAATTCAAAGTTGTAAAACAATAAAACATGAAAACTTCGGGGGGGGGGTGGTGAATACTTTCCAAGGAATAGAGTCCTTACCCATTCCATATTTCCATATAACTCAAGTCCTCCAGACCCTGCAATATCTTTGCAAATTTTCTCTGTAGTCTTTCAACCTTGCTTACATATTTCCTGGAGGTGGGTGACCAAAACTACACACAACACTCCAGATTGGGCCTCAGCAACGTCTTGTATAACTTCAACAGCCCTGGTTGGTCCTACCAAAGTGCAACACCTCACACTTGTCTGGATTAAATTCCGTCTGCCATTTTTCTGCTCATGTTTAAGGTGAGAAAGGAGAGATTTAACAAAAACTTGAGGAGCTTTTTTATACACTAAGAGTGTATGTGAAATGCTAGAAGTAGTTGAGGCAGGTACAATAATAAATTGTGAAAGACACTTGGATGGGCACGGGATGGGAGGTTTTTGGGCCAAAAGCTGGCAAATAGGACTAACGGAAGTATTTCTGGTTGGAATGGATGAGTTGGTCAAAAGAGTCTGATTCTGTGCTGCAGCATTCCATGACTGTATGATTGATCTCAATCTTCCCTGAAATGAGAATCCTGCTATTCCCAGAAATTAGTCCAGTCAGCCTCTATTGCACCCTACCTGAGCCAGGTGTATTATTTGTTCAGTATAACACCGGAGGTGTGTACAATATTGAAGGTGTGGTCTCACCAAGGCGCTGTGTCATTGGGGAACAAAAAAAAACAACGCTGGATTAATTCAGCAGGTCAAGCAGTGACTGTACAGGAGAAAGGCGGATGTTGGCGTGTCCAGTCAAGATCATGCACGGGCAGTGAGGGGAAGGAGGAAAGATTGCTGGCGTATAGGAGGGTGAGGGGGGCCAGAGGCTGGTAGGTGATAGGTGGAAACAGGAGGTGGAGAAGGGCAAGAGAACTTATTCTGAAGATAAGAGCTGAGATATGTTGTCAGACCGATCATAGAGAGGTTTGTCCGTAGGTTCATGCACTGAGCTTTAAGCTGGGTTTCCTGATGCTATTTTTGACCTTGTAAAAACACCTTCACCAAATGTGGTCGTGGTGGTTGTCCATCGTGTCTGACGATGACAGGAAACCTGTGCGGGAGAGTTTTTAAAGTGGAAATCCATTGCTCTGGGCCAGTTCCACTCTCTTGACCTCTGAAGACTGGATCCAGTGGGCCAAGCATCACAACACATGGGGTTCCTTGGTTGCAGTAGATGACCATGACACCTTCTATGCTTTGTTGTGCCCTTCACTCTCCACAGAGCTTTGCAGAACTGCCTTCCTGGGCATTGGATCTCTCTGAAGCTCTCATCTGCCCAGTTTTCAGAGCTGACTTCTCATGCTAGCACAGGCATGTCCCCATCACACTGGGGTATAAGGCCTGCTGGTTACCCTCACCTGGTTTAGCCTGCCTGTTGAACCATGTACCAGAGTGGGGCCACTGTCGCATACCAATAGCTGCTTGGAGCCACAGGTGAGAGCTGAGCATCCGGTGGGGACCAAATGTGAGTGAGCTGCCCTGGAATGGACAGGACTAGCTCCCTTCACTAGAGGTGCTACCCCTCCCTGGACACCCCATACACCCCACTTCACCTGAAAGGAACCTTAATATAATAATATACAGGATTAGACTAAAAACAAGCTTTCCTGTTGCAAGTAGTTGCAATGGACAGTTCTAACAAATCTCTGGGAAAACACAGCACCTTTACTTGGTGAAGAGAAGTGGTGAAGACTTTACTAACACTGACATACAGTATGTCTTCAAATCTGTTGCTTTGTAGCAGCAGAACAGTGCAATGCATAAAATTGCAATGAGAAAATATTAACATAAATAAATGCAGTACTGTGCAAAAGCCTTGGGCACCCTGGAGTTTTATATGGTTTCAGACGGTGTGGCCTCCACAGAGCCCTGATCAAATCATCATCCAGGCTGTTTGGGATTACCTGGAGAGACAGCCAAAAACTGCCAAAGAACTGTGGCAAGTTCTCCAAGATGTTTAGAACAACCTACCAGCCGATATTCTCATAAAACTGCACAACTGTGTACCTAAGAGAATTAATGTAATTTAAAAGGCAAAGGGTGGTCACACCAAATATTGATTTGATTTAATTTTTTACTATTTACTGCTCTTTATAATTTTTTTTGTTATTTAGAAACCTTTCCTATCATTAGTTTTGAAAGCATCTTCACTTTACAGATTTCTTTACACGTGCCTAAGACATTTGCACGGTACTGTGCACAGATAAACAAACAAACAAACGAGTCAATAGTGCAGAAAGAGAGCAAACGAGTTTTCTTGGTCCACGTGCTCCAGGTTTAGGATCAGAGGCAAAGCTGGAAGACTGAACTTCAAAACCATAAGATCATAAGATATAGGAGCAGAATTAGGCCATTTGGGCCATCGAGTCTACTCTGACATTCCATCAGGGCTGATCCATTTCCCTCTCAATCCAGTTCTCCTGTCTTCTCCCCATAACCTTTGACGTCACTGTTCCCTCTACACTGCACGGGTGCGTGGCCCTGGAGTAACTGAAATGCTTCCATGTACATAGCTTCCGTTGCAGTGCAGCTGGCATTTTCTTTTACAAAATATTTTATTAAAGTGCCGCACAGTTTTCAAGCTGTGTTAAGATTTCCAGCTCAGAGGAATGGTTGGTCTGTGCAGCTATACTAATCAGGAACCTATCAACCTCCACTTGAAATACACCCATTGACTTGGTCCCTATAGCCATCTGTAGCAACGAATTCCACAGATTCACTACACTTTGGCTAAAGAAATTCCTTCTCATTTCTGTTCTAAAGTGATGTCCTTATATTCTGAGGCTGAACCCTCTGGTCCTAAACTCCCCCACTATAGGAAATATCTTCTCTATATCTACTCTTTCTAGACCTTTCAATATTTGATAGGTTTCAATGAGATTACTCCTCATTCTTCTAAACTCCAGCGAGTACAGGCCCAGAGCCACCAAACGCTCCTCATATGTTAACCCTTTCATTCATGGGATCATTCCTGTGAACCCCTTCTGGACCCTCTCCAATGCCAGCACATCCTTTCCTTGATAAGGGGTGCACGACTGCTCACAATACGCCAAGCGTAGTCTGACAAATGCCTCAAGAGAAGATGGCGGTGCGATGTAGCGAGCGCGGCCGTTCTGAATGATATCATATCTGTGAAGTAGGATGCCATGCACAATCCTGATTTGATAGAGACAGACGTGAAGAAGCACGGGGGAACATCTGGAGAAACTTCTGAAATGCCTGCTTCGCTGCTGCTGCTACTGTGCGATCGAGAATCTCTGGAGAGGAAGGCCCTAAATCCTCGGCTTTGCCTATTGCCTGTTGCCGGGGTCAGGGTCGAAGTGCTCGGCACAGATGGTGCTCAGTGTTGGAGAGCTGGTCGGAGGCTCGGAGTTTTTCGGATGGACTCGGAGTCGGACTGTGGTCGGATGCTTCTGGGATGCTGCATCGGCAAGTTTGCGGCACTGGAGGTTCACCGTCTGCGTGAGATGATGGGACTTTCGAGAGACTTTGAGATTTTACCGTGCCCGTGATCTGTTCTTATCAAATTACGGTTTTGCTTTGCGCTGTTGTAACTATATGTTATAATTATGTGGTCTGTCAGTTTTTCAGTCTTGGTTTGTCATGTGTTTCTGTGATATCATTCTGGAGAAACATTGTATCATTTCTTAATGCATGCATTACTAAATGACAATAAAAGAGGACTGTGTGTCCTCATAATCTAAATCTAAAAAAAAAACCCTCAGGTAAGGACAGGTCACCCACACAAATGGGCTGGGTATCTCGTGCCACTGGGCTCCCTTCAGTGTCCGACTGGGAGGCACAAATGTTCACACATTTTCCAGCTCTGAATGAAAACTGAAGCAAAATGGAGTTTCCTTTGGAGGTGTGGCACTGTAGTGTAGCAGTTAGTGTTATGCTTTACAACGCCGACTGTAAGATTAGGGTTCAGTTCCACTACTGTCTGTTGAGTTTTAACCATCTGTAAGCTGTTTGAATGTTCTTTCCAAGACTGTGTGGAGTTTCTCTAGATGCTCCAGTCCACCCCCCCCCACCCCCTCCCACCTTCCAAAGACGTACAGGTTAGGGTTAGTAAGTTGTTGGTATGCTATGTCAGCTTTGGAAGCATGGCAACAGTTGCGGGCTGTCTCCAAAACATCTTGGACCATGTTGGCCACTGGCACAAATGACGCGTTTCACTTTATATTTCAAAGTTTATGTGACAAGTAAGCTAATCTTCATCTTAATCTTTAAAAATTTACATGGAGAAAGTGCAAAGTAAATTCTTGTTATTTATATTCCATTGAGTTGACCTTACTTATAGCTCCAAAATGGCTTTATGCTTTCCTTTTAAGATATTTCAGATGGTGTTAATTGATTATCAATCCTTTTAGAATTGTTCATATCAAAGAGTAAAGTCTACTTTGTTAGTTTTCTACTGTGGTTACATAATAAATGTAGAAAACTGATTTCATTCTATCATCAACAATAAATCGTTTCAAGAAAATACACATTGATGTTAATCCTTTCCATGTTTTGTTTTGTATTAATTAATAAAAGAGTACATTTTTTGTGGTCTACATTGCCTTTCTTATCACATATAGAGAGCTATATAAACTGTAATGAGCTCTGTGGGCTTGTGTGGGAAACCAGAGAGTGCTCAGATTTTTACAGTGTGTCGTAACTTAATTTGAAGAAATGTACATAATTCACAACAACTGACATTAAGTTGGTGCTTTGCTTTAAGAGGTTGGTCTGTGGTGATGACGTTGTTATGTAAAAGATTTTTAACATGTTTTTGTGTTTAAGTTTTAGAGTACAATAGAATGTGTTACGGGTTTCATTTAAACATAAAATGTCTCACTTAGTTTTACTTGCAAAAACCTACACTGGTGACCCTGATGCTCTGGGACGATTCCAGAGTTATTGAACATGTTGGCCAATGCAGTCACTTTGAAACTGCTGGAGTTTTGGGAGCAAAATACCATCGCTTGGTTTGTACAAGCTGGGGCCCAGTTCACCCTGCGAGAAATCTCCACTGGCGACACCAAATTCTACTATGTGGTAGTGTCGCTCAGCAACTCCATGGCTGGGAGAGTGGTGAGTCTGCCTGAACACCTGCACGAACACGACTGAGTACCGATTGCTGATAACTCACCTATTACAGACTTTTGGACTATCGGAGTCTGAGCGTGCCAAACAGTTGTTCTCCTTACCCGGTCTCAGCAATGCTAGACCTTCAGAGCTAATGGACCACATGTTGTCTCTCCTGAGAAATCACCATCCTTGTTTTATTTTTAAAGAACTCTTCATGCAGCAAATCCCTGATCAAGTTTGCATAGCCCTCGCTAATGCAGCCGTAATGGACTACAGGGAGCTTGCTGAAATGGCTGTTAGTCTATGCTCAGCTAGGCAGGAGTACATTATTCCTCCTCCTTTCCCTACCTCAGGAAACCTGGTCAGCAAGGCCCCCAATATAAGGATGCCCACGGCTGTGAAAAGGACAATGCAGGGTCTGTGCTTTTACCTCACACGCTTTGGTAGGACGTGCAGCCTCGACAGTGACAATGCATCGGCACATCAGAGGTCCGGGCTCCAGCTGCCAATGTACCACAACTTTGTTTCTTTTTGTCTGTATTGTGTTCTTGTATAATTCTGTACAATTTACATTTTAGAAACATAGAAAACCTACAGCACAATACAGGCCCTTTGACCCCCAGAGTTGTGCCGAACATGTCCCTACCTTAGAAATTACTAGGTTTACCTGGAGCCCTCTACTTTACTAAGCTCCATGTACCTATCCAAAAGTCTCTTAAAAGACCCTATCATATCCGCCTCCACCACTGTTGCCGGCAGCTCATTCCACTCACTCACCACTCTCTGAGTGAAAAACTTACCCCTGACATCTCCTCTGTGCCTACTCCCCAGCACCTTAAACCTGTGTTCTCTTGTGGAAATCATTTCAGCCCTGGGAAAAAGCCTCTGACTATCCACACGATCAATGCCTCTCATCATCTTATATACCTTTTATGCTGTAAGCTTTCCATTTCCCTTGTGCGTACCTGTACCTGTGCATGTGACAATAAGATTTGACTTTGTGTTGAAACTTGATAGAGAGAGATTAGCTCTATGGAACATCAGATACCGGCATTTGAACCCTTCCATCCCTTGGCCACAACTCTAAGTAATGTCCGGACTCCTACACGGCTGCCACTCAAACTAGATGCCTTGGCCTAGACATTCAAATGGCAGTCCATCCTCAAAGAGCATGCCCAGGTTAGTAGCCATGGCAACCAGAAGGAATATGGTGAAGGAATTTGGGGAAGTGGGAACTCTACCGAAAAGGACGTCCCCCCATCCTGCCCTTATAACCAATACCCAGATTCTCCTCTTGAACAAGAATCGTCTCTCAGAATAGATTATGAGAAAGCAAGGAGGGAGGGGGAAGAATCTGGAAAGTCATAGGAATGTTCCTGACATTTTAGTGGCTCAAAGGGTACCTCTAATGAGACCCAGAGCTATGATGCTGCACTCCATTTTGTTATCCCAGATCTGCGATTCTTTTCCTATTGTGCTAAGTGGGTCACTCAATGTGTCTTCATTCCATGGTGAAAGATGGCTTCACTAATACAGTCACAGAGCAAGTACTCAATAATGTTAACAAAACCATCACACCCTACCCCATCTCCATGAATTCTGAGTAAATTATACACCAAAAAGGAAGATGTTAGAATATAATGATCGAAGTATTTTAAACTAGATTTTCTTACTTAATCTACATTCACAAGAGCTAGACTTCACGTGTGGCTTAGCTATTTAACCTGATGGAACCATTTCTACTGACAGGGAAGGAACAAAGACAGATTCCTAGCACCTTAAAACCAGTCGCTTCAGGCAGATGGGCTCGTCAGCTGTGGGTGACAGCTCATCCCGCAGAAGGAAAACTTTGATCTCAACCTCCGCTGCCTCGTGGCTACAGCCACTCACGGGGAAGGCCTTGGGAGTAAATCCCGATAAATAATCCGGAACATGAGAAATTCTGCAGATGCTGGCAATCCAAAACAATACGCACAAAATGCTGGAGGAACTCAGCAGGTCAGGCAGCATCTATAGAAAAAGGTGGACAGTCAATATTTCAGGCCATGAGCCTTCACCAGGGCTGGAAAGGAAGAGGAGCAGTCAGAGTAAGAAGGTGAGGGAGGGGAGGAAGAAGTGCAAAGTGATAGGTGAAACTGGGAGGGGAAGGGGATGAAGTAAAGAGCTGGGAAGTTAATTGGTGAAAGGTAAAGGGCTGGAGATGGGGGAATCTGATATGAGAGGATAGAAGACCGTGGAAAAAGGGAAGGGGGAGGAGCACCGGAGGGAGGTAATGGGCAGGTAAGGAGATAAAGAAAAGAAGATCTGCAGATGCTGGAAATCCGAGTAACACACACAAAATGCTGGAGGAACTCAGCAGGCCAGGCAGCATCTATGGAAAAGAGCACAGTTGACATTTCAGGCTGAGACCCTTCATCAGGACTGGAGAAAAAAAGATGAGCAGTCAGGGTAAGAAGGTGAGTGGAGGGGAGAAAAAACACAAGGTGATAGGTGAAACTGGGAGGGGGAGGGGTGAAGTAAAGAGCTGGGAAGTTGATTGGTGAAAGAGATACAGGGCTGAAGAAGAGGGAATCTAACAGGAGAGGAAGGCCATGGAAGAAAGGGAAGGGGGAGGAGCACCAGAGGGAGGTGATGGGCAGCTAAGAAGATAAGGTAAGGAGGGGAAATGGGAAAGGGGAATGGTGAAGGAGGGGGACATTACCAGAAGTTGGAGAAATCGATTTTCATGCCATCAGGTTGGAGGCCTACCCAGACAGTATATAAGGTAACATACGTAAAAATTGTGGTGAACACAGCAGGCCAGGCAGCATCTATAGGAAGAGGTACAGTCGACGTTTTGGGCCGAGACCCTTCCTCAGGACTAACTGAAAGAAGACAGAGTAAGAGATTTGAAAGTGGGAGGGGGAAGGGGAGATCCGAAGTGATAGGAGAGCAAGTTTGAGTCAAAATGTGGTTGAAGGGCTGAAGAAATTAAAGTTGGGGAGCAGTGAGAGATGGTAAGGTGTTGTTCCTCCAAGCTGAGTGTGGCCTCATCGCGACAGTACAGGAGGCCATGGACTGACATGTCAGAAAAGAAATGGGAAGTGGAATTAAAATAGCTGGCCACTGGGAGATCCCATTTTTCTGGCAGATGGAGCGTGGGTGCTTGGCGAATACCGGAAGTTTGAGAAATCTGGAGCTGGAGTCTCTCACGGCGGTCCTACATTGAGTTCAACGCTGGCTGGCAACTTCTGCGATGCCACTGGTGCCAGGCTGTATCGGTCTCTGCCGTTCCTTTGAGTTCATCAGCTGCGTGGAGAGGGGAAGCCTGCTGCACGGGCAACAGCCTGCTCTCCATATCGTACTGCCCTGGCTCGCGTATCATGTTGACAGCCGGGACACAACAGCCATAGTCGACCCCAACTGATGGAGGGCCTCTTTCTCTATATATTCATAACAAAAGACAACATCAGTGCAAAAGACATGACATATGTACTTTAAAAATGTTTATTTTGTTCATTTTTCTGTCAATGGTATGAAATGAAATGAAGAATTCTGGACGGTTTAGATTTTGAACTGATACTAAATGATCATGAGACCATAAGACACAAGATAAAGCCATTCAGCCCATCCACTCTGCTCTGTCATTCCATCATGGCTGATTTACTATCCCTCTCATCCCCATTCTCCTGCCCTCTCTCTGTAACCTTTGATGCCCTGACTAATCAAGAACCTATCAACTGCCATTTTAAATATACTCAGTGACCAGGAAATCATACATCGGTCATGAAATATTCTCACAACTTCCATTTGATGCCAGTCTGATTGTTGGAAAGAAAACATGATTCTAATTAATTGAGCAAGAATTAAGGTGGTGGAATTCAAACACAAGTTCACTGGAGGGTCAAAATAAATTCTGTTCCTCTAATCCCAAAGAAGCACTGTCACCCCAAATCCTAAATTAGTGCTGTCATTGATTCAATATACGCAGAGGGAGGGGGCAGAGAAAGAAAAAAATGTTTCTGCTGCAAAGTGATGATTTCTCACTGCAATCATTGACATTAAAACTTTACTAACCGTCTCACCAAGAAGAAAGTGGAACACTTTGTCCAGGCAGAGGGCAATAATCAAGGTTCTTGAAGGATTGACAAGCACTGCGGTGAAAATATTGTTTAAAACCATTAACTGGATTGTAGCTTTAACATATTATAAATACATGCGCTTGTGCATTTTGGAAAATATGAATTGCATCTGTATGGATGTTTGACTGGTCTATTTTTTAGAAGACTGAATACTTACAACATAGATATTCTGAGAAAATGCAGCTACCTTCACCTTCACATCTTCTGCAGTAAACTGGTGAAATACAGTGCTCACCAATTATAGAATTGACCCGATTTTCATTTCCACAAATTTCTTCCACTAGTTTACTGCCCAAAACTACTCACATCATTTCAATTTCTACATTTTTCAGTATGTGTGTGTATTTTTTGAACAGATTCCGAAATACTGACTGCATTTAAACACGAGTGCTCACTCTGCACGTTCACAGGGTAGATTAATCTTATAAACTGATACACCATCCCATTAAAATTATGAATCTAATTTAGTCTGACATTTCGTTCAATTCCCTTGTGTGCCCATTCCAAAAACCAGCGTCGACACGGTGTGCGGAAAACTATGGATTCAAGTGGGAATTAGAGGCTTCTTGTCACAGCTCCAGCTTTGTTATAGTGAGCAGGTATCTGCAGGCCTTCGAGTTCTGTATCGCTACTGATTATATTAATGTTACACCTGTAAGGTGCCCCTGAAACGTGAAGCAGAATAGGGTCAACGTTATGAAAAAGAGAAAAGGCAAATCAAAATTATTCATAGAAAAGCTTACACTAAAGAGCAACAACCCAATTCCTGTTTCGGAAATACAATGTTATTTCATCTAAATGTCTCCTGAATTATATTCTACCATCCTCACAGCGATGTGATCTGTTATACTATGACAGTACTTTAGGCTTCTTGGCAATCATTCATTAGAGTATCGCTGTGACATACTTTTCCATAAGTAAACACAAGAGAGCCTGACATACTTAGCAACTTGGAAGTGAGTTAGCGCTTGAGACTGACTGAACACGTAAGGAGGATGGAGGACTGCACTATCTGGAGTGGCGGAGGCTGAGGGGAGATCTGATCGAGGTTCGTAAGATTTTGAGAGGCGGAGGTGAAGTAGACGGACAGTATCTTTTCAGAGGGGTTGAAATGTCTAGTACCAGAGGGCATGCATTTAAGGTGGGGGGGGGTAATTTTCAAAGGAGATATGAGAGGTAAGTTTTTATACAGAGAGTGGTGGGTACACAGAGTCTGGGGCAGAAACATTAGAGACTTTCAAGTGATGGTTAGATAGGAACATGTTTGGAAGGATATGGACACTGTGTAGACAGAAGAGATTAGTTAAGTCAGCCATTTGATGACTAGCAACACACATAAAAGTTGCTGGTGAACGCAGCAGGCCAGGCAGCATCTCTAGGAAGAGGTACAGTCGACATTTCGGGCTGAGACCCTTTGTCAGGACCAACTGAAAGAATCTCTTACTAGCTCTTCTTTCAGTTAGTCCTGACAAAGGGTCTCGGCCCGGAATGTCGACTGTACCCCTTCCTATAGATGCTGCCTGGCCTGCTGTGTTCACCAGCAACTTTTATGTGTGTTGCTTGAAATTCCAGCATCTGCAGGTTTCCTTGTGTTTGAATTTGATGACTAATTTATGTGGTTCCGCACAACATTGTGGGCCAAAGGGCCTGTTCCTGTTTCATGTTCTATGAGGTACAGAGATACAATTTCTCGAAGTGAGAGGAATTTAATCTAACCGCTTCATGTTAATGCTTCTCTTTTATTGCCCAAGAATCAAAATTAAATCTGGGTTGGATATTTATTTACTTATTATTTATTTGGAGATATAGCACGGTAACAGGCCCAATGAGCCAGGCCTGCTCAGTTACACTCATGTGATCAACTAACCGACTAACCTGTACGTCTTTGGAATGTGGGAGGAAACCAGAGCACGTGGAGGAAACACAGTCACAGGGAGAACGCACAAACTCCTTACAGGCAGTGGCAGGAATTGAACCTGGGTTGCCTGTACTATAAAGTGATGTGCTAACCACTACACTAACCTATCACACCTAATAGTTAATAAAATGAAGTAAGACTATAGCCCAGGTTCAAGATTCTAGATTGTTTAATGTCATTTCCCGTACACAAGCGTAAAAGAGAACAAAATAATTGTTGCTCCAAATCCGATGCAGCACAAAAAAAATTTTTAAAAGATAAAGAACACAATATTTTTTAAAAAAGCACGATAAATATACAGTACTGTGCAAAAGTCTTAGGCACATACGTACAGTAAGTTTGTAAATCTGGTGGGAGCAAAGCATGTTGGGATTGAATGGCGAGGGTGGAGCTCTGCGGGAGGGTTGAGAGACAGGTGACTGACCAGGAGTGCCGGGGCAGGGGGTGGTGTGGGTGCAGACTCACCCATCCTTGAGGCACAAGGCAAAGTCATTTCATTCCAAACAATTGGTTTATTGATCATTACAGAGTGTCTCTTGGGTGCTTTCCACTCCCTTCCCCTTTACCCAAGGTGATTCCCTCTCTCTCCCTGCCCCCTTCCCACTCTCAGTCCACAATAGACACCCATATCAGAATCAGGCTTATCATCACTCACATATGTCATAAAAATTATTTTCTTTTTGCAGCAGTACAGTGCAATACATAAAATTACTATAGTACTGTGCAAAACCCTTAGGCTGCCTAGTTTTATATATATATAAAATAGCTTATATACATAGATTAATTGTGTGTCCATAAAGTAAGGCTAGGCACGGGAGTGTCTATACATAAAGGTGACTCTGACAGGAAATGATAAAGTAGTGGTGGTTGGGGGTGTGGAGGGGTGGGTTAGTGGGTGGAGATACTGAAAGTGCTCTGTTTCATTCATATACAATGGTTTAGAAATGTCTAGCTGCAGAGTGTTCAGTATTGACAGATCGCTGCAATGTCCAGTTGGCCACCTGTTTGAATTCTATTAATGATCATTTATTATTTCATTGACACCTGCATCTCGGTCAACGTTGGGAAGAACTTCCGTCTTCTCCTGTCCTTCCACGTCGGGACTGAGCAGCACTGTGCCAGGTAGGTTTTCAGTACAGGCTCTAGTTTAGACTGAGACGTTCGAAGGTTGGGAAAAAGGAGACGAATTCAATGCCAGAATACAAGAGGAACTATGGATGCGGTCTGTTTCAGGTGATGCATTAATTTTATGCAAAGCTGTAAGGACTGTCTTCAGTAACACACACAAACCGGTGGAGGAACTCAGCAAGTCAAGCAGCATCCGTGGAAATGAACAAACAGGAGACGTTTCAGGCGGGACCCTTCATTAGGACTGGAAAGGGAAGATATTTTTTCCCTCTCCCCCTTACCTCTTCATCAATTCCCCACTCTGCCCTAACCCCTCTAACCTCTTCTCAATTGCCCATCACCTCCCTCTAGTGGCCCTCTTCCTTCCCTTTCTCGCATGGTCCACTTTCCTCTCCTATCAGATTCCTTTTTCACCAGCCCTTTACCTTTTCCACCTATCACCTTCCAGCTTCTTACTTCATCATGGCTTCACCTAACACCTTCATGTCTGTATTCTTTCCCCTTACCCCACCTTCTTATTCTGGCATCTTCCCCCTTCCCTTCCAGTCCTGATGAAGGGTCTCGGCCCGAAACGTCGACTGTTTATTCACTTCCATAGATGCTGCTTGACCTGCTGAGTTCCCCCAGCATTTTGTGTGTGTTGCTCTGGATTTCCAGCTTCTGCAGAATCTCTCATGTTTATTTATTGTGGTACAGCGTAGAGTGCGCTGGCCAACAACCCCCAATTAACCCTACCCTAATAACGACTTACAATGACCAATTAACCCTACCCCAATAACAACTTACAATGACCAATTAACCGACGAACCTTTGGACTGCGGGAGCAAACTAGAGCACCCAGAGAAAACCCACACATTTTCCAAAGGGAGGACATACAGACTTTTTACAGGTGACTCCAAATGCCGACGTCCCAAGCTGTAATAGCGTCACGCTAACTGTGGCACCGATTTAAGAATGTCTTCCACGTATTTTTGTTATATTTCTGCCAGCGCGCACTTAACATTGTTAATTTTTCACATGGGAAAGTGCCAAGCCACATACTGGATGGCTAACGGGAGTATTTTAGCTCTGTACCTGGTTCATCACCACAATAACCAGTACCTTGCTCTCAGACTGGGCCAAACGGGACTTTCTGTCACGGGTTGCATTTGGCAATTTATTTATTTGTTTATTTACAGATACAGCACAGTAACTGGCCCAGTTACACCCATGTGACTAATTAACCCACTAACCCATACATCTTTGGAGTGTGGGAGGAAACCAGAGCCCGTGGAGAAAACCCACACAGTCATGGGCAAAACGTATGCATCCCTTACAGACAGCGGTGGGATTGAATCTGGGTCACTGGTGCTATAATCGTGTTACACCAACCACTTTTCTACTGCGTAATTAGTTTACTACTCTCCAAAGTACTGAGATAAAGCGAAAAGCTTCGCTTGCATGCCATCCTGCTGGATCCTTCTGAACGTAGGTACGTTGACGTAGATCAAAATGAAAAATAATAACCGAGTGTAGAATACAGTGTTACAGTTACAGAGAAAGTGGAACAGAAGGTGTCTTTGGACCTGGCGATACGTGTTCTCATGCTTTTGTCAATGGAAGTGGGGCAAAGAGAGAAAGGCCAGGATAGGAGGGGTCTTTGATCATGTTGCCTGACTTCCTGAGGCCGCAAGAATTGTGGGCAGAATTCATGGAGAAGGGGCTGGTTTTCGTAATGGACAGAGATGTGTCCACAGCCCTCCGAAATTTCTTGTGGTCTGGGGAGAGCAGTTATGATACCAGGATGTGGAGCATTTGGTAAACTAATTCCCCCCCACCTTCCTCTGTTCCCCACTCTGACCTCTTACCTCTTCTTTCTTTCTTCCTTGTGGGTCCTTTCCCCTTCCCTTTCTCCCATGGTCGACTCTCCTCCCCTATTATATTCCTTCTTCTCTACCCTTGACTTTTCCCACCTATCTGGCTTCACCTATCACCTTCCAACTTGCCTCCTTCCACTCCCTTTTTACTCTGGCATCTTTTCCCTTTCTTTCTCAGTCCTGAAGAAGGGTCTCAGCCTGACGTGTCGACTGCTTATTCATTTCCATAGATGCTGTCTGACTTGCTGAGTTCCTTCAGCAGTTTGTGTGTGGTGCTCTGTTTAGGATGCCTCATATAGTTCCATCTGTAAAACTTGGCGAGGCTCAATGGAGACTTGCCCAATTTCCTTAGCTTCGGAAACAGAGGAAGAAAGCTGCCTTTTGGCCATAGCATCTACACTCAGTGGCCACTTTATTAGGGACACCTGTACACCTGGTCATTAATGCAAATACCTAATCAGACAATCACGTGGCAGCAACTCAATGCATAAAAGCATGCAGACATGGTCAAGAGGTTCAGTTGTTGTTCAGACCAAACATCAGAATGGGGAAGAAATGTGATCTAAGTGACTTTGTCCATGGAATGATTGTTGGTGCCAGACGGGGTGGTTTGAGTATCTCAGGAAATGCTGGTCTACTAGGATTTTCACACGCAACAGTCCTAGAGTTTATAGAGAACGGTGCAAACAAAAACATCCAGCGAGTGGCAGTTCTGTGGATGAAAGTGCTTTGTAAGTGAGAGAGGTCGGAGGAGAATGGCCTGACTGGTTTAAACTGACAGGAAAGTGACAGTAACTTAAATAATTACACATGGGGTACAGAAGAGCATCTCTGAACCCACAACACATCGAACCTTGAAGTGGATGGGCTACAGCAGCAGAAGACCGTGAACATACATTAATAAGTACCTTGTGTACCTCATGAAGTGGCCACTGAGGGTATATGGCTGGACCAGAACAGGCTATTCAGTGATGTTTCCATCCTGGGTCTTGAAGCTCTGAACCATCCCCACCTCAGCGACATTGATACAGACTCAATCTTATCCAAATGTCAACGATATAAATTTAAAGGCCATAGAGTGAAACAGCATAGAAGCAGCCCCACCTCATCCCGGCTGGCCATTTTCATAGAGTCATAGAGAAGTACAGCACAAAAACAGGCCCTTCAGCCCATCTAGTTCATGCCAAATCCAATTAAACTGCCTACTTCCATTGGACCATAGTCCTCCATACCCCTCCCATCCAAGTACCTATCCAAACTTTGTTTAAATTTTAAATTGAGCTTGCATGGACCACTTGTGCTGGTGGTATATTCCACACTCTATCGAGCCTCTGAGTGAAGAAGTTTCCCCTCATGTTCCCCTTAAACTTTTCACCTTGCACCCTTAACCCAATAGTCCCACCCAACCTCAGTGGAAAAAGCCTGCTTGCATTTACCCTATCTATACCCCTCATAATTTCGTATATCTCTATCAAATCTCCTCTCAGTCTTCTGTGTTGTAAGAATACAGTCCTAACCTATTCAATCTTTCCTCATAACTCAAGTCCTCCAGACCCGGCAACATCCTTGTAAATTTTCTCAGCACTCTTTCAAGCTTGTTTACATCTTTCCTGTAGGTAGGTGATCAAACCTGCTCACAATACTCCAAATTAGGCCTCACCAATGTCTTATAAAACTTCAATATAATATCACATCTCCTGTACTCAATACATTGATTTATGAAGGCCAATATGCCAAAAGCTTTCTTTATGACCCTATCTACCTGTATCACCACTTTCAACGAATTATGGACCTGTATTCCATCTGCCATTTTTCGGCCCATTTTTCCAGCTGATTTAGATCCCTCTACAAATCATGATTGCCCCCTCGCTGTCCACCACGCCTCCAATCTTGGTGTCATCCACAAATTTGCTGATTCAGTAAACCACATTATTATCCAGTTTGTTGATATTGATGGCAAGCAAAAAAGGACCCAGAACTTATCCCTGCAGCACACCACTAGTTACAGGTCTGCAGTCAGAGAGGCAGCCTTCTATCACAGCTCTCTGGCTTCTCCCACAGAGCCAACGTCTAATCCAATCTGCTACCTCATCTTGAATGCCGAGTGACTGAACCCTTTTGACCAACCTCCTATGTGGGACCTTGTCAAATTCCTTGCTGAAGTCCATGCAGGCAACATCCTCTGCCTTTTTTTCCGGTCCTGATGAAGAGTCTCGGCCCGAAATGTCGACTGTACATTTTTCCATCGATGCTGCCTGGCCTGCTGAGTTCCTCCAGCATTTTGCGTAGGTTTCTTGGATTTTTACAACATCTGTAGACTTTCTCTTGTTTGTGATACCTTTTTTATTTCTCAGTTCCACACATAACGCCTCAATAGACAAGCTCTCCAGTCTGTCCTGGTGGAACACTGCTGTGATATTTTCCCCTCCTCCTTTAATCCCTCCCGCTCTGTAAGTGAGTAAAACAACAGCAACATGGAATATTGAGCAGCCAGTCCTACCCCTCCTGCAACCAAGTCTCCCTAACGGCTTCAGTATCATAATTCCAGGTGTTGATCCATGCCCTGAGCTCATCCGCCTTTCCTATGATACTTCAGACATTGAAATATATGCAACTCAGGACACTGGTTGCACCATGCTCAACCTTTTGATTCCTGTCGTACCAACGTCTGTCTCCATAACTTCATTAACTGGCCTGGCACTCTGGTTCCCAACCTCTGCCACTCTAGTTTGCCCAGCTACACCTGTGGAGAGTGCACAACTTTGCTTAAGTTCCTTTTATATCAGTTTTCAGACTCAAGGGTCAGAATAAATTTGAGGTCGAATCGTTTGGACAGAGATGGCACTCAGTACTCAGTGTTGGAGAGCTAATTGGAGGCTCGAAGTTTTCTGATAACTCAGAGTCGGGACTGTGGTTGGGCATGGCAGGGAGAGTTTTTCTTCCTTCTCCCGTCTGCGTGAGATGTGGGACATTTGAGAGACTGTGAACTTTTTACTGTGCTCATGGACTTCTTCATCAAGTTATGGTATTGTTGCACTGTTGTAACTATATGTTATAATTATGTAGTTTTTTTAGTTTTTTAGTCTTGGTCTGTCCTGATATCACACCGGAGGAACTATTGTATCATTTCTTAATGCATGCATTACTAAATGACAATAAAAGAGGACTGCATGTCTTCATAATCTAATCTAATTATCAAAGTACATACGTATATCCTCCATATACTACCCTGGGATTCATTTTCTTGCGGGCATTCGCCGTATATGCAAAGAAAAACAATCTGAAAAACCGCACACGATAAGACAGACCAACAACTAATTTGCAAAAGAGAAAAAAAATTATGCAAATACAAAAGGGGAGAAAACAAATATAAATACATAACTGGGCAATAAATAAAGTTGAGAACATGAGTCCTTCAAAGTGAGTCTATAGGTTGTGCGAACAGTTGAGGTAAGTGAAGTTGACTGGAGTTATATGAAGTTAACTACACTTTTCAGTGACTCAGTATAGCCTCACTCCCCAGAGTCCAAGAAACCACACCAGCTTTTTGATTTATTTTTGGATGCTATGCTTCATAATGAACAGCAAATTATAAAGAGACAACTAATATATAAATTGTCCGGAATATTGAAAAATAACCTGAGGTGTTTTGACGAAGTGTAATAAAAATAGATCACAGCGAATGAAGGAAAATGCGCAGAAACTTAATCAAAAGAGGTAACATTTAAAGAATGTCTTAGAAGAGCGATCTAAGAGTATAGGAGGCAACTTCAGAGCACGAGTCTTTGACGTTTGAATGCACAGCAGCCAATAGTAGATCCAGTGGAGGTGTAGTTGAGAGCATTTGGAATGGTTGCATCACTATCTAGTGCAGAGGTGTACAGGATTGGAAAAAGCTGCACAGGGTTGTAAACTCAGCCAGCTGCAGAATGAGCACTAGCCTCCCCACCATCTGGAACATCAAAGGCTTTGACTCAAGGAGACGGCATCCATTATTAAGGACCCTCATCAACCAGGACATGCCCTCTTCACATTATAACCATCAGGAAAGAGGAGCAGGAGCCTGAAGAGACACACTCCTTCACCTCCGCTACCAGATTTCTGAATGGTCTATGAACCATAAGACCAGAATTAGGCCATTCGGCCCCATCAAATCAGCTCTGCCATTCCATCATGGTTGATTTATTTTCTCTCTCAACCCCATTCTCCTGCAATCTGTGATGCCCTGACTAATCAAGAACCTACCCATGAACACTCTCTCACTATTTTGCTGTTTTTTTGCACTACTTACTTTTTAAAATATTTCTTATTGTAACTCATAGTGAATTTTTTATGTATTGGATTTTCCTGCTGCCTCATGACATTTGCCAACAGTAATAAACCTGATTTTGATTCTGATTTTCAGTGTCAGGTGAAGCAGCACCGATTTGGTGTGAGAATTAAATAATTACAGAGAAAGGAAGGCCTGGGGGCAAATCGATGTTAGGTGCTGCATAACTTAATATCAAAATGGGTCAGCAAAGTAGGTCAGGCAATGCTTGTGAGGAAAGTGGTGCATGCTGGGATATGGGACATTTATTTGAGGGCAGAGGATCAGAAACTGGTCAGGAGGGTGGTGTATAGGAATCACCTGAACTTGACTTAATTTCACACAAAGATTGTGTGGCCTGGGGTAATATCAAGGTAGAGAGGAGGCAGGCTTGGTTTCTTGCCATAAATAATAACTGGACTTACTGTGGAAAATCAAATTAAATTTGGCTTGTGGATGATCTGCATCAGATCGATTGCAAGAACGTGGGCATTCAATATGCTTACAGCTGATAGTTCGTGCAGAGGTTTGATTGGGCCTCCTCTGCGCAGAGGGCTCTTTCTCTTTTCCATGCGGGCTTTCCAGCGCACATGGAGATGAGGAGAAATTTCTTTAGCCAGAGAGTGGTAAATTTGTGGATTTCTTAGGCCAAATCTTTATGAATATTTAAGACAGAGGCTGATCGATTCTTGATTGGTTGGGGCAAGAAGAGATACGGGGAGAAGGCAGGAGATCAGGGCTGAGAGGAAAATTGGATCAGCCATGGTGAAATGGCAGAGCAGACTTGATGGGCCAAATGGCCTAATTCTGCTCCTATATCTCATGACAGGTCCAGTTCGTCGCTCCCACGCTGTGAGCTCCCCAGTGCGTATCGTTACTAATGCGACTCAGTAAAAATGTTTAATCATGCTATTCCACTGTCATTCTTTTTCTGTGCCTATGTAACCATGGTGACCATATTGAGAGTCCTATTCAAGATGTTTGACACTGTGGGTAAGGAATTTACTTGTGTTATATTATGTCTTTGCTTGAGTGGAATACGATACTAGTGATTTGTGCCTTTGATTGTGCAGCTCCAGGGATTCGATTAGATGTTTCCAAGTACAGGTTGCATTTGTGCAGATGATGTATTTGTGCATTAGGATCTGAAGCATGTCTGCCAGTGGGCGTGTCAGTACATTTGGTCGCCTGCTCACTTTGCTGCCTCAGTCTTGCATGGAAATGGAAAGCCAACTCATTATACTGAGTGGCCACGTAATTAGATACACCTGTGCACCTGCTCGTTAATGCAAATATCTGATCAGCCACTCGTGTGGCAGCAACTCAATGCATAGAAGCACGTTGGCATAGTAAAGGGGTTCAGTTGTTGTTCAGACCAAACATCAGAATGAGGAAGAAATGTAATCTCTGTGACTTTGACTGTGAAATGATTATTGGCGCCAGATGGGGTGGTTTGAGTATCTCAGAAACTGCTGATCTCCTGGATGTCTCTAGAGTTTACAGAAAATGGTGTGAATAACAAAAATAAACATTGAGTAAGTGGCAGTTCTGTAGGTGAAAATGCCTTGTAAATGAGAGAGGTCAGAGGAGAATGGCCAGACTGGTTCAAGCTGACAGGAAGGCGACGGTAACTCTAATAACCATGCTTTAAAACAGGAGAAACACAAACACGAGGAAGTTTGCAGATGCAGAATAAACATTCAACATTTTGGGTTGAGTTCTGAACAAAGGGTCTCAGCCCGATATGTCGACTGCCTGTACTTTTCCATAGATGCTGCCTGAGCTGCTGAGTTCCTCCAGCGTTTTGTGTGTGTTGCTTTCAAACTGTGGTGTGCAGAAGAGCATCTCAGGATGCACAACATGTCGAGCTTTGAAGTGGTCGGGCAAAGCAGCAGAAGACCACACTGGCTCCCACTCTGGCACTTAATAAAGTGGACACTAAGTGTAAACTCCTTCACTACCTCTGCTTCTTTTTGGTCATCTACCCCATGTTAATACCCCAGGATAATCAAGGACACGACCCACCCAGCCAACACAATTGCGTCCCTCTTCCCTCCGGGAGAAGGCTCAGGAGCTTGAAGACTCATACGGCCAGATTAGGGAACAGCTTCTTTCCAACTGTGATAAGACTGCTGAACGGATCCTGACCTGGATCTGGGCTGTACCCTCCAAATATCTGGACCCGCCTCTCGGTTTTTTGCACTACCTTACTTCCCATTTTTCTATTTTCTATTTATGATTTATAATTTAAAGTTTTAATATTTACTATCGATTTGTAATCCAGGGAGCGTGAAGCGCAGAATCAAATATTGCTGTGATGATTGTACGCTCTAGTATCAATTGTTTGGCGACAATAAAGTAAAGTTACGAGCTACCTCCAGCACTCTGACCTCATGAACCGACTCAGCAAAGGTCCCCTTATCCCTGCCTGCACCAAACCCGTGATCATCGCCAGCTAACCTTTGCCCTGACCTCCTTTACAATTGTTAACTGCCACCCCCCACACACACCTGGCCTGCACGTCACTGCTTTTCTATAAAGATTAAGGAGATTATGCTTCATGTATATCGAAACATGTAGTAAAGCGTGTCATTTCCATCAAACCAAATCAGTGAGGCTTGTGCTGGGCGCAGCCCGCAAGTGTCACATTGTTCCTGACGTCAACACAACATGCCGACAATTTCCTAACCCACGACATGTTCAGTGTGCGGGAGGGCACCGGAGCACCCAGAATCCCACGTGGTTACGGAGAGAACGTACGAGCTCCTTACAAACAGTAGCAGGGATCGAGCCCCGGTCGGCGATCATTTGCACTCTGAAGTGATTGTGCTAGCCGCTATGCAACTGTGCTGCCGTTTTACTCTGAGTCAAGGATGATCTGCCGAGGACTTGGGCAGGTGGTCCTGTCGAAGAGTTTACCTGTTTACTCAGTTTAATGAAGGGTCACAGCCCGGAATATTGACAGCTTATTCCCATCCGGAGATGCTGCCTGACCTGCTGATCTCCTCCAGCACCTTGTGCGCATTGCTCCATTTGGAAGCCACTAATACACCAATTCATTTCAGAATTCAGAGAATTGGAATTACTATTAATCTGAAACTTGAGGCTCTAACGATGAAATACTCAACAAGCTGGTAGTCAGAAAAAGGTGCCAAGAAGATTTATGATTCTGCTTTCCCAGATAATGAGACCCGTGGATAAAATTGAGGGAAAACATGATATTATTCTGTTTATAAATGCAGAACAAGGGATGAGAACAAAGTTAGCAAGGTGCAGCAAACACCTAAAGATTTAACTCTCAAAGTTACTGTCCATGATATTAATAGCTGAGAGTCTATAACTGCGGTATGACATTGTTATTTCTCCTTCAGTGGAAGTGCTAGCTCTTAACTAGGTTGACAAACTGCATTAAAATAGCACAAAATGGTACAGCAGGATCGGAGGTCATTTGGCAAATCGCGTCTGTGACAGTCTGTTGCTCATCAATCCAGAACCAATCCAACTGTCCAAGTCTCACTGAACAGCCCTGTATCTTCCCCCGATCCATAGACTTCTCCAAGTTTCCCATAGAAGATGCAGCCATCCCCAGTAACACACACAGAAGACGTATGAAGTCGTGTGGTGAAAGCGGAACCCACAGGGCCGATAAACTTCTGGCCCAGGACTAAGGATGCTGGCGAGCTGCTGTCGGCGGACCATACCCCAGTAGCACTGACGGGCTTAAGAAGAGGACCATCAAAACAGATGCAGAAACTTTGTTGAAAAATCATGGCAATTTACGATGTAAATCTGAACTCTCAGAGTCTGGAATTTAGCTTATTCTCTTTGGAGAAGTAAAATGAAAGACCAATCTTACTTAAATTTTAAGAAAAATCAGATACTTTGTCTAAGTGCACCACTAATGTGTATTGAAAGAAAAACAAAAGAACACCATTGTGGTGAATAAGAATAATTCAAATCATAAACACAAGAGATTCTGCAGATGCTGGAAATCCAGAGTAACACACACAAAATGCTGGGGGAACTCAACAGGTCCGGCAGTATCTATGGAGAGGAATAAACAGTTGACGTTTCGGGCCGAGACCCTTCATCAGGACTGGAAAGGAAGGAGGAAAAAGCCAGAATAAGAAGGTGGAGAGGAGGGGGAGTAGTACAAGCTGGCAGGTGATAGGTGAGACCAGGTAACAGGGGAAGGTCGTTGGGTGGGGGAGAGGGGAATTGAAGTAAGAAGCTGGGAGGTGATAGGTGGAAAAGGTAAAGGGTTGAAGAAGAAGGAATCTGATAGGAGAGGAGAGTGGACCATGCAAGAAAGGGGAGGAAGAAGAACACCAGAGGGAGGTGTGGAGAAGAGAAGGGGTAAGAGGGGTGCCAGAATGGGGAATGGAAAAAGGGAGAAGGGGGCGTGAGAGAAATTACCCTGGCCTTCTCTACTGCCACAATAAAGCCACTCACAGGTTGGAGGAGCAACATTTCATATTCCATTTGGGCAGCCTCCAACCTGATGGCACGGACAACAATTTCTCAAGTAAAGGCCATGTCAGAACGGGAAAGGAGAGTGGAATTAAAATGGTTAGCCACTGGAAAACCCTGCTTGTTGTGAACATAGTGAAGGTGGTTCTGTATTTCTCCTTGCCACTGTATTGCACGCTACCTGGACATTTAGTGGACTCCCAATCTCCATACAGCAATACATCCTTGACAATGACTCCACGAGAGGTAATATTTTTTCCTAAATTGCTGATAGGACGGGGCATAAATTTCAGGTGATTGGAGGCAAGTGCGGGGGAATGTCAGGGGTCATGATTTTACACAGAGCATAGTGGTTCCAAGGTTGTCAAGCCGAGGAGTGGTAGTGGGGACAAGCTCCCACCATCTAAAAGTGCTCCTCATGGCATGCGACTCAAATAGCCTCTGACAACCAAGTCCAACTCCCGGCCTTCTCGTGTGGCTTAGCCTCTAAGCCTGGCGGAACTGTTTCTACTGACAGGAGAAGGGGCGAAGGTGGGTCCTGGCACCTTAAAACCAGTGCTTCGGGTAGATGGAGCTCTTCAGCCTGGGAAGGCAGTCCATCTAAGACAGGGAAAACTCTGATTTCAAACCTCCGCTGCCTTGCGGCCATACCCACTCATGGGAAAGGGTTCTGGAGTAAACCCTGAGGACAAATCCAGAGCTGGAGTCCCTAAGGCAGTCCGACGTTGCCTTCAACCTCGTTCTGGCAACTCCTGTGACGACATCGGTGCCAAGCTGTATCAGCCCTTGCCCTCCCCTTGGACAACGTCGGTGTCATGGAGAGGGGAGACTTGCTGCATGGGCAACTGCTGGTCTTCCATACAACCTTGCCCAGGCCTGTGCCCTGGAGTTCCAGGCGCAGATCCATGGTCTCGCGAGACTAACGGATGCCACTACCAGTGGGTGCATGGACCACCCTGCCAGGGGTGGTGGTGGAGACAGATACATCAGGAAAATTTAAGAAATTTTTAGATAGGCACATGGAGGAGAGAAAAATGGAGGGCTATGTAGGAGAGAGGGGTTAGATTGATCTCAGAGCAGGTTAAAAGGCCGGCACAACATTGTGGGCCGAAGAGCTGTACTGTGCTGTGATTTTCGAAGTTCTAATGTTGTTCTGTCTACTTGAGATTCCCGATTATTGAGCCTGTAAATGGGGGATGCATCCATTCTGAACTTCCATTATAAGGTTAAAAGGTCAGCGCACATCGTTGGGTGAAGGGCCTGTAGGAGGCTGCAATGTTCTATGTATGTTCATCATATTCCTTTGTAGATCTTAATTAAATCTCCACTCTGTTCCATTGCCCTCGTACCTTCTGCCTCTCTTCATAATGCATTTGCATCTCTAAGACCACCCTGGCAGATTTACATATATACAACCAAAGGAAAGTCATAAGCTCTCAAGTACTCCTCCCAACAATGCCCGAACAAACCATGTGACCTGCATTTTCCATTGACCCTCTCTCGTTTCCCTTGATTTCTATGCTGCTCCTCACATTGCATGAGACTTCTTGTCTTTCAGGTAGACGAATAATTCCATAATGAATCAGTGGGTTGGCCAGATGTATACTCGATTTGTATAAAGTCTTATGATCTGTTGAGTGCGATAACTTACAATATTCCCCTCAGACTAGTTCACCACTTACAGTGTTTTAGAGTTCAGTTTCCTGAATTGCTTCATTTTAAAATCATTATTGTACCTATGACCTGGGTCTGAAATACTTACTGACAAAGTTACAACTCCAACGTTGTTGTTTCTGCCGTTGAATTATTTTGAATAACTCGTGGTTTTGCTCAAGGCTTTTCCCACTGTGATGATGCAGTCGATCTTTCACAACCCTCCTTGTTTACAATGCCGTTCTCAAAGCCAAGTGCAGCAAAGAGTTCTCTCAAACCAGCACAGACAACTTCAGTCTTTCAAGCATGCAGCTTTTGTTCATTAGTAATGTGTATAATAGCAATGGCACAGTCATAGAGCCGGAGAGTTATAAGACCATAAGACAGGAGCAGAATTAGGCCATCAAGTCTACCCTGCCATCCCCTCACCCCATTCCTCTCACCCCATTGCCCTGCCTTCTCCCCATTACCTTCAACACCCTCACTAATAAGTCACTTTGTCGTCGGTGGCAGGATTGAGATATGTCTCTACCAAAGAAGGTGTAAAGCATTCCTTCCCTCCGCTAGCCTGTAGATCGCCCTTGGGCAAGGTGTAGCACCTGCTTAGCCCCCTTCCCCCAGTCAGAGTCACATGAAGCCATGGCAGCAGGTGTACGAACAGCCGGTGCATATAAGACCATAAGACATAGCAGCAGAATTAGACCATCTGGCCTATCGAGTCTGCTCCGCCATTCAATCATGGCTGATCTTTTTTATCTATCTCCTCCTCAACCCCAGTTCCCAGCCTTCTCCCCGTAACCTTTGATGCCATGTCCAATCAAGAACCTATCAATCTCTGCCTTAAGTACACCCAATGACCTGGCCTCCACAGCTGCATGTGGCAACAAATTCTATAAATTCACCACCCTTTGGCTAAAGAAATTTCTCCACATCTCTGTTTTGAAAGGGTGTTCCTCTATCCTGAGGCTGTGCCCTCTTGTCCTAGACTCTCCCACCATGGGAAACATCCTTTCCATGTCTACTCTGTCTAGGCCTTTCAACATTTGAAAGGTTTCAATGAGAACCCCCTTCATCCTTCTGAATTCCAGCAAGTACAGACCCAGGACCATCAAATGTTCCTCATGTGATAACCCTTTCATTCCTGAAATCATCCTTGTGAGCCTCCTCTGGACCCTCTCCAATGCCAGCACATCTTTTCTAAGATAAGGAGCCCAAAACTGTTCACAATACTCAAGGTGAGACCTCATCAGTGCTTTATAAAGCCTCAGCATCACATCCTTGCTCTTGTATTCTAGACCTCTTGAAATGAATGCTAATATGGCATTTGCCTTCCTCACCACCAAATCAACCTGCAAGTTAACCTTCGGGATGTTCTGCACAAGGACTCCCAAGTCCCTCTGCATCTCAGATTCCTGAATTTTCTGCCCGTTTAGAAAATAGTCTGCACATTTATTTCTACTAACAAAGTGCATGACCATGCATTTTCCAACACTGTATTTCATTTGTCACTTTCTTGCCCATTGTCCTAATCTGCCTAAATCCTTCTGCATCCTACCTGTTTCCTCAACACTACCTGCCCCTCCACCAATCTTTGTATCATCTGCAAACTTGGCAACAAAGCCATTTATTCCATCATCTAACTCATTTACATACTGCATAAAAAGAAGTGGTGCCAATACCGAAACCTGTGGAACACCATTAGTCACTGGCAGCCAACCAGAAAAGGATCCTTTTATTCCCACTCACTGCCTCCTGCCAATCAGCCGATGCTCTAATATCACAAGTCCTGGTTATATCACAACCGCTGATGCCAGGCAGACAATCTCTGAAGAGTATTGATAATGGCCGGGGTCACCTGTCTTATAAAGACACTGCTCAGAAGAAGGCAATGGCAAACCACTACTGTCAAAAAATTTACCAAGAATAATTTGCATGAATTGACAGTCACATAAATTAAAGACCATGATCGGCCAAGTCACACAACATGGCACATAATGATGATGATCATATCCAGTGACGTGTCCTCCAGAGCTGTCTGTGGCAAAGAATTCCACAGATCCACCACTCTCTTGCTCCTCATCTCTGTTCTAAAGGGATGAACTTGTATTCTGAGGCTCTGCCCCCGGTTCTAGACTTTTCCACTGTAGGAAACATCCTCTCTACATCCACTCTATCTAGATCTTTCAATATTTGATAAGTTTCAATGAGATCTCCCCCTTATTCTTCTAAATTCCAGCGAGTACAAGACCAGAGCCAACAAACGCTCCTCATACATTAACCCAGTACATCACGGGCACAGGCTCTCCACCTCAATGAATTAGTACCAACCACAGTGCATATCTAGCTATTCCCAATTTCCTCCAATTGGCCAATATCCCACATCCAAGTGCTTCTTAAAATCTACTACAATACTTGCCTCAACCACTTTGTTATGATATGTGGGTTATGACCAAAGAAAAGATGGCTGGAGTCACTTAGCACTTCCATGTGATGGTGTTTGTTTGGTGTGTCAAAAAATCAAACTTACAAAAATAGCAAAATGAAAACTGCTAATACTTACAAAAACACAATAATAACTCTGTACTTTGTCCAGTGTGAACCCCGGCAGCTCGATGTCCCTCTCTCTGTTACTGAGGGTGAACCGCCCCCTGTTCGTAGACACCTGGACGTACCATCTTTAGTTACCCACAAAGTTAACTTAAAGCTACACATGAATTAGAATATAATGCGCCCCACAGTGTAGTTACAATCATATTACAAAATAAGCAGAATATCTACCTTAAATACAGTATACCAACAATATATACACATCTACACATCCCCATCACTAAAGAAATAGAGTATTCCACTGCGTATGGTGGGAAAGGCCCCATAAACCAACCAGAGTGTATCAGCACGACTTAGGACCCATTATGAGAATATACCAGGGGTGGGGGAAGACATTGAAGTGCAAACATTTAGCACAACGATAGTAAAATGACAAGACAATGTTTGTATGTGTGCATAAATGTGCATGTATACAGAGTGCGTTTACTGAACACTCTCCATCACACTCTTCCTCTGGCAGCTCATTCCATATACTCAACAGCCCCTGAGTGGAAGAAGCTGCCCCTCAAGTTCCCTTTAGTCTTGTCCCTCTAGCACCACTCTCTCTTACCTCTCCCAAAAGCTCCCTCTGGAAAGCGCTATAGGGCTGTTAAAACCAAAACTTGATGCCATCTTAAAAGTTTCTTCCTCCAGGCAGTTAATCTGATCAACCATTCTAGTTCACCCATCACCCTTTCTATCTATTACCCTGTTACAGCATTGTCACACTTCAAACCACTTTTTATAATGCTGTTTACATTGTAAATACATACTGGTATTTGTATTAATACATATTTTATTCCCTATCAGGACTTGAACATTTAACTTACTGTTATATAATTCTTCATTGTTTAGAACTGTTGAATGTTGGTTTTTGTTGCATGTCATGCCAACACACCAAAACAAATGTGATCTAAGTGACTCTAACTGTGGAATGATTGTTGGTGCCAGACGGGGTGGTCTGAGTATCTCCCAAGTTGCTGACCTCCTGGACTTTTCACATACAACAATCCCTAGAGTTTATAGAGAATGGTGCAAAAAAACAAAACAAAAAAATCCGCTGAGCAACCGTTCTGTGAGTGAAAGTGCCTTGTTAATTTGAGAGGTCAGAGGAGAATGGCCAGACTGGTTCAAGCTTGTAGGAAGGCGACACATTACAACAGTGGGGTGCAGAACAGCATCTCCGAATGGAAAACACATTGAACCTTGAAGAGGATGGGCTACAGCAGCAGAAGGCCACGAACGTACACTCAGTGGCCACTTCACTGGGTGCTGAACAAAGTGGCCACTTGAGTGTGTGTGGAGAATAAAAGTTGATTTTTAAGAAGATAAGAAATAAGAGCAGGAGTAGGCCATCTGGCCCGTTGAGCCTGCTCCGCCATTCAATAAGATCATGGCTGATTTTGCCATCGACTCATCTCCACTTAGCTGCCTTTTCCCCATAACCCTTAATTCCCCTACGATGCAAAATTCTATACAACCTCCTCTTAAATATATATAGCCTCCACTGCTTCCTTGGGCAGAGAATTCCAAAGATTTACCACTCTCTGAGAAAAGCAGTCCTTCCTCATCTCCGTCCTAAATTTGCTTTCCCGAATCTTGATACTACGTTCCCGAGCTCTAGACCCCACTACCAGTGGAAACAACTTTCCTGTTTCCATCTTATCTATCCCTTTCATAATTTTATATGTTTCTATAAGATCTCTCATTCTTCTGAATTCCAGCAAGTACAGTCCCCAGGTGACTCAATCTCTCCTTATAGTCTAACACCCTCATCTCTTGAATCAACCTGGTGAACCTCCTCTGCACCACCTCCGAAGCCAGTATATCCTTCCTCAAGTAAGGAGACCAGAACTCACACAGTCCTCCAGGTGTGGCCTCACCAGTAACTTGTATAGTTGCAGCATAACATCCCAGCTCTTAAATTCAAACCCTCCAGCAATGAAGGCCAATATTCCATTTGCCTTCTTGATATCTGCTGCACCTACAAACCTTTTGTGATTCATGCACAATCACTCCCAAAGTCCCTCTTCACAGCAGCACGCTGCAATCTTTTACCATTTAAATAATAATCTGATCTTCCATTTTTCCTTCCAAAGTGGATTACCTCTGCACAATTTGCTCTTCCGCTCAATTTAATGTCATCAGCAAACTTAGATACACTACACTCGGTCCCCTCTTCCAGATAAATTGATTGTACAAATTGACAGTCACATAAATTAAAATTATTACATTATTTTCACTTGGAGCGAAGTCTCCACCAAGGTGATGAAATACAATTGCTGGGGCAAGAGTTCTTTAGTATTCATCCTCTTCAATAGGAAGAGGAGAGCAGGGACGTATTTCTTGAATGGTGAGAGTTTGTATGGTGTTGGTGTTCAGAGGGACTTGGGTGTCCTTGCATACAGAATATTGAAAGTTACAATGGAGATTCAGCAATTATAACATCAGTAGGTCAAAGGCTTTTATTATGAGAGGATTTGATTACCAGTTAGTGATTGTTTACTGAGTAACATGCACAAAATGCTGGAGGAACTCAGCAGATCAGGCAGCATCTATGAAGGGGAATAAACAGTCAATATTTTGAGTTGAGAACTTTTATCAGAACTGGAAGAGAAGGGGGCAGAAGCCAGAACAAGGAGGTGGGGGGTGGCTCGAGGAGTACAAGCTGGCAGGTGTTGGGTGGAACCGGGTGAAGGGGAAGGTGTGGGGGCGGTGGGGAGGAGAATGAAGTGAGAAACTGGAAGGGGAAGGGCTGAAGAAGAAAGAATCTGATAGGAGAGGAGAGTGGACATATGGGAAAAAAGGAAGGAGGAGGGGCACCAGATATGCAAATGAGAAGAACAGGGGTGACAGGTGAGCTAGGATGGTGAATAGAAATAGAGAGGAGGGGAAGGGGGAGAAATTACCGGAAGTTAGATAAATTGATGTTCATGTCATCAGGTTGGAAGCTGCTGGATGGACTATGAGGTGTTGCTCCTCCAACTGGAGAGTGGCTTCATTATGGCAGCAGAGGAGGACATGGACCAACACGTTGAAATGGGACTGTGGAGTAGAATTAAAATGGTTGGCCGCTGGGGAAATCCTGCTTGTTGTGGACAGAACGAAGGTGCTTCAGAGTTTCTTCCTGCTGGCAGGTGAGGAAAAGCGAAGAGGTAAGGTGGGGGGGCAGATTGGGGAATGGAAAAGGAGAGGAGGTGGGAGGAGAAATAAGTAAAAGTTAGAGAAGTCAATGTCAATGCCAAAAGGTTGGGGGTCTTCCAGACGGGATATGGTATGGGGTGAGTGATGCTGTTGCAAACAGACGAAAATCTGTGGGTACTGGTGCTGAGGTGATCCTTGGGGACACCCATCGTAAATTGGGGGCTGCCTCGTGGAGCACCTCTGCACCACCTGCCACAAGCAGGACGTTCTGGTGGCTAAACATTTTAATTCTGATTCCCATTCCCATTCTGATATGTCGGTCCATGGCCTGATCTAGTGTCACGATGAGGCCACTTCATGGTGGAGGAGCAGCACCTCATAGTCTGGGTAGCCTCCAACCTGATGATATGAAGCAACACACATCAAAGTTGCTGGTGAACGCAGCAGGCCAGGCAGCATCTCTAGGAAGAGGTGCAGTCGACGTTTCAGGCCAAGACCCTTCGTCAGGACTAACTGAAGGAAGAGTGAGTAAGGGATTTGAAAGTTGGAGGGGAAGGGGGAGATCCAAAATGATAGGAGAAGACAGGAGGGGGAGGGATGGAGCCAAGAGCTGGACAGGTGATAGGCAAAAGGGGATACGAGAGGATCATGGGACAGGAGGTCCGGGAAGAAAAACAGGGGGGGGGACCCAGAGGATGGGCAAGAGATATATTCAGAGGGACAGAGGGAGAAAAAGGAGAGTGAGAGAAAGAATGTGTGCATAAAAATAAGTAACAGATGGGGTACGAGGGGGAGGTGGGGCCTTAGCGGAAGTTAGAGAAGTCGATGTTCATGCCATCAGGTTGGAGGCTACCCGGACGGAATATAAGGTGCTGTTCCTCCAACCTGAGTGTGGCTTCATCTTTACAGTAGAGGAGGCCGTGGATAGACATGTCAGAATGGGAATGGAATGTGGAATTAAAATGTGTGGCCACTGGGAGATCCTGTTTTCTCTGGCGGACAGAGCGTAGATGTTCAGCAAAGCGGTCTCCCAGTCTGCGTCGGGTCTCGCCAATATATAAAAGGCCACATCGGGAGCACCGGACGCAGTATATCACCCCAGTAGACTTACAGGTGAAGTGTTGCCTCACCTGGAAGGACTGTTTGGAGCCCTGAATGGTGGTAAGGGAGGAAGTGTAAGGGCATGTGTAGCACTTGTTCCGCTTACACGGATAAGTGTCAGGAGGGAGATCAGTGGGGAGGGATGGGGGGGACGAATGGACAAGGGAGTTGTGTAGGGAGCGATCCCTGCGGAATGCAGAGAGAGGGGGGGAGGGAAAGATGTGCTTAGTGGTGGGATCCTGTTGGAGGTGGCGGAAGTTATGGAGAATAATATGTTGGACCCGGAGGCTGGTGGGGTGGTAGGTGAGGACCAGGGGAACCCTATTCCTAGTGGGGTGGCGGGAGGATGGAGTGAGAGCAGATGTACATGAAATGGGGGAGATGCGTTTAAGAACAGAGTTGATAGTGGAGGAAGGGAAGCCCCTTTCTTTAAAAAAGGAAGACATGTCCCTCGTCCTAGAATGAAAAGCCTCATCCTGAAAGCAGATGCGGCGGAGACGGAGGAATTGCGAGAAGGGGATGGCGTTTTTGCAAGAGACAGGGTGAGAAGAGGAATAGTCTAGATAGCTGTGAGAGTCAGTAGGCTTATAGTAGACATCAGTGGATAAGCTGTCTCCAGAGACAGAGACAGAAAGATCTAGAAAGGGGAGGGAGGTGTCGGAAATGGACCAGGTAAACTTGAGGGCAGGGTGAAAGTTGGAGGCAAAGTTAATAAAGTCAACGAGTTCTGCATGCGTGCAGGAAGCAGCATTGCTGAACATCTACGCTCTGTCCGCCAGAGAAAGCAGGATCTCCCAGTGGCCACATATTTTAATTCCACATCCCATTCCCATTCTGACATGTCTATCCACGGCCTCCTCTACTGTAAAGATGAAGCCACACTCAGGTTGGAGGAACAATACCTTATATTCCGTCTGGGTAGCCTCCAACCTGATGGCATGAACATCGACTTCTCTAACTTCCGCTAAGGCCCCACCTCCCCCTCGTACCCCATCTGTTACTTATTTTTATGCACACATTCTTTCTCTCACTCTCCTTTTCCTCCCTCTGTCCCTCTGAATATACCTCTTGCCCATCCTCTGGGTCCCCCCCCCCTTGTCTTTCTTCCCGGATCTCCTGTCCCATGATCCTCTCGTATCCCCTTTTGCCAATCACCTGTCCAGCTCGCGGCTCTATCCCTCCCCCTCCTGTCTTCTCCTATCATTTTGCATCTCCCCCTCCCCCTCCAACTTTCAAATCCCTTACTCACTCTTCCTTCAGTTAGTCCTGACGAAGGGTCTCGGCCTGAAACATCGACTGCACCTCTTCCTATAGATGCTGCCTGGCCTGCTGGGTTCACCAGCAACTTTGATGTGTGTTGCTTGAATTTCCAGCATCTGCAGAATTCCTGTTGTTAACCTGATGATTATGAATATAGATTTCTCACAAATTTCCCCACCCCCTCCCTTCCTTTGTTCCCCACTGACCTTTTACTTCTTCTCACCTACCTGTTCCTTCCCCCGGGTCCCCTCCTCCTTCCCTTTCTCCTATGGTCCACTCTCCTCTCGTATCGAATTCTTTCTTCTCCAGCCCTTGACCTTTCCCACACATGTGGCTTCACCTATCACCCTCCAGCTAGCCTATTTTCCCTCCCCACCCCCAAGTTTAATTTGGGCATCTCCCCAACCCCCTCCTTCCATTCTGAAGAAGGGTCTCTGCCCGAAAAGTCCACTGTTCACTCTTTTCCATAAATATTGAGCTCCTCCAGCGTTTTGAGTGTGTTGTAGTTGTATCTGTACGTGACTGTACACAACAATAAACTCCACCAGACATGGAGAGTTGCTCATGAATAATAATCTTATTAAACGGTCGATCGGGAGCAGGGGATTAAATGGCCTACTTCTTCTTTGATTTCTTATGGTTGCATGTACTTATGGGATATGGGCACCACCGTGAAGGGCAAACTATAGTGTCCATTCCTAATTACCCTAAGGTGGGTAGTGATAAGCTACTTTCTTGATTTGCTGCTGTCTATGTGGTGGACTCACAGTGGGACTGAAATTGGTGTATTATTGTCATATGTACTGGGATATATTGGAAAACTTGTCTTGCATAAAATTAGGTAAAACAGTAACGATGCAGAAGAAAGTGTAACAGCTACAGAGAAAGTGCAGTGTTGGTAAAGAGTAAAGTACAAGATTGTCAGCTGTCCTCTGTAGAACTGCCCAGTCTCTATGTTTTAAATAGCTATGGTTAATTGGCTTATGGACAATCGACCACACTGAAACTTATGGATGGTTAGCAGATAATAGACAATGACAATGAGAGGAGCTTCTAACTTCCAGGAAGTAGTTGATCAGAAGTCATAGAGTCATAGAGAACTATAGCATAAGGAAGAAGCCCTTCAGCCCAACTAGTCCATGTCAAGTGGGGAGGAGAAGATGGCGACGTGATGCAGTGTGCGCGGCCGTTCCGAAATAATATTGTATTTGTTAAGTAGGTACCGTGCACAATCCCGATTTGATGGAGACAGATATGAAAAGCACGGAGGAACATCTGGAGAAACTTCTGAAATGCCTACTTTGCTGCCGTTGCTACTGTGCGATCGAGAATCTCCGGAGGGGAAGGCCTCAAATCCTCGGCTTTGCCTATTGCCTGTTGCCAGGGCCGGGGTCGAAGCGCTCGGCAGAGATGGTGCTCGGTGCTTGATGTCGGAGGCTCAAAGTTTTCGGAGGGACTCAAGAGTCGGCTGTGGTCAGGTGCTTCCAGGGTGCTGCATCGGCAAGTTTGTGGCGCTGGAGGTTCATGGCAGGAAGAAAGTTTCTCCCTTCTACCGTCTGCGTGAGATGATGGGACTTTCGAGAGATTTTGAGACTTTTTTTTACCGTGCCCGTAGTCTGTTCTTTATTAAATTGCGGTATTGCTTTGCACTGTTGTAACTGTATGCTATAATTATGTGGTTTTTGTCAGTTTTTTAAGTCTTGGTTTGTCTTGTGTTTCTGTGATATCATTCTGGAGGAACATTGTATCATCTCCTAATGCATGCATTACTAAATGACAATAAAAGAGGACTGTGTGTCCTCATAATCTAATCTAATCTAATCTAATCTAATCTAATCTAATTATTCTCTCTGGTCCCATCAACCTGCACCTATAAGACATAGGAGCAGAATGAGGCCATTTGCCCCATCGAGTCTGTTCTGCCATTCCATCATTTGTTGTTGTTCAGTCATTAAGTCGAGTCCGACTCTTCGTGGCCTCATGGACTCCTGTACACTAATCCTTCTTGTTGGAAGCTGCCTCTCTAAGATCCCCCAAGGTCATTCCATCATAGATGCTGTATTATCCCTCTCAACCCCATTCTCCCTGTAACCTTTGATACCATACTAATCAAGAACCTATCAACCTCTGCTTTAAATATACTCGATTGGTTTGTCTCTACAGCCATCCGTAGCAATGAATTCCACAGATTCACCACCCTCTGGCTAAAGAAAATCCTTCTCATCTCTGTTCTGAATGGACGCCCCTCTATTCTGAGGCTGAGCCCTCTGGTCCTAGACTCACCCACTTTAGGAAACATCCTCTCCACATCCACTCTACCTAGATCTTTTTAGTCCTCTTGAGATAATGCTAACGTTGCCTTTTCTTTGGACTCTGACATTTTTAAGTAGCCTCATGTGTGGCACCTTGTCAAAAGCCTTCTGAAAATCCAAATACACAACATCCACTGATTCTCATTTGTCAGTCCTGCTTGTTATTTCCTCAAAGAATTCCAACAGACTTGTCTGGCAAGATTTCTCCTTAAGGAAACCATGCTGACTTTGGCCTAATTTATTGCATATCTGCAGGTACCCTAAAACCTCATCCTTCACCTTCCCAACCACTGAAGTCAGGCTAACTGGCCTATAATTTCCTTTCTTCTGCCTCCACCCTTCTTGAAGAGTTGAGTGACATTTGCTATGTTCCAGTCCTCTGGAACTATTCCAGACTCTAGTGATTCTTGAAAGATAATAGCTAATGTCTCCATAATCTCTTCAGCTACCTCTTTCAGAGGCTGGATCGCTCTGGGCATCGAGCTGATCTGAAGAGGTCGAGAACGGTTCCTTCAGCAGTGAAACCAAGGCCCAGAACGATTTGCTGGTGGTGGGGCTGGGTCCTAGTGTGAGATTTGGACAGTTTAAATGCTGGCCCAGATAGTCTGGAGGCTTCTTCTGTGACGCTAAGGCTGTGAGACTTCCCCCGACTGCTGTGCTTCATGTCTGCAAACTTTGCGGCTATTTGCCCAGCTGATATGATGAACTGAATACCAAGGCTTTGGGCCTACTCTGAGCTGCTCCAGGGATTTGGATCTGAGGACTCGATTTGGTTCGGAATGTTGCTGTTGTTGCTTGTTTCTATTGTTTACATGATTTACTTTGTGTTTTTTCTCTTTCTCACTGGGCGCTGGGGGGGAGTTGGTCTTGTTTTTTTTCATTGGGCTCTTTCGGGTTCCTTGCTTTGCAACTGCCTGTAAGCAAACAAATCTCAAGGTTGTATAAGATGATGAGAGGCATTGATCGTGTGGATAAAGAGGCTTTTTCCCAGGGCTGAAATGTCTAACACGAGACGGCATAGTTTTAAGGTGCTTAAGGTACAGAGGAGATGTCAGGGACAAGTTTTTTACTCAGAGGGTGGTGAGTGCGTGGAATGGGCTGCAGGCGATGGTGGTGGAAATGGATACGATAGGGTCTTTTAAGGGACTCCTGGATAGGTACATGGAGTTTAGAAAAATAGAGGGCTATGGGTAACCCTAGGTAATTTCTAAAGTAAGTACATGTTCGGCACGGCATCGTGGGCTGAATGGACTGTATTGTGCTGTAGGTTTTCTATGATTCTATGTTATATAATCTATACATTCTTTGATAATAAATGCTCTTTGAATCTTTAAGCTCCCAACTATGATTTTCTTTCAGCCACGACTCAGTGATGCCCACAGCGCCATACCTACCAATCTCTAACTGAGCTATAAGATCATCTACCTTATTCTGTACACAGCTTGCATTCAAGTATAACACCTTCAGTCCTGTATAGATCATCCTTTTGAACTTTTCCCCCATGTTACTCTTCAACTCATCCCATTGACTGCAATTTTTCCCGATCATCTGCCTGTCCGTCCTCACAGTTTCACTGCACAATGCATTGGCTTGTATACCAACAGCCCTATCACTCCAGTTGCCAAATTAGTCTAAACCTGGACCATAGCGCTCCATGCCTCTCCTCTCCATGTACTCATCCAAGCTTCTCTTAAATGTTGAAACTGAACCCACATTCATCACTTCCGCTGGCAGCTCGTTCCGCTCTGCACTCTCACCACCCTCTGAGTGAAGAGGTTCTTCCTTATGTTTCCCTTAAACTTTTCACCTTTCACCCTTAGCCTATGACCTCCAGTTCTAGTCTCAGCCAACCTCAATTGAGAAAAAAGCCGTGCTGTCATTCATCCTGTCTATGGTCCTCATAATTTTGTACACCTCTATCGAAGGTCCACCCATTCTCCTGCGCTCCGGGGAATAAAGTCCGAACTCAGGTTCTCAAGACCCAGCAATAACCTTGTAAACTTTCGCTGTACTCTTTCACTGTTATTGATGTCAGTACAGAAAAATCTCCCCACTGTAAAGACGGAATACTTTGACTTGTCATTTGTGCTTTGGAGTACTGAAAATGGTGTTGATGAGGTCCAGTTGTAGTTGCAGAGATATTCAGCACAGAAGTAGGCCCTTCAGCCCATCAGATTCATGCAGATGTTTTCATACATCTACACTAGTCCCATTTGCCCACACTAGATGTACTTCTTTCTATGTCTTGCTGTGTCTAAAAGCCTCAACTATAATGATTACATCTGATTCCACCACTTCCTCCGGCAGAAAGCTGCAGACACTCTGTATAAATACCTGCACCTCAGATAACCTTTAAAACCCTTGTCCCTTGCCCTAAGCTAATGTCCTCTTGTCTTCCCTACCATGTGAGTACCCTATCCAAGCCTTCATGAATTTTACATATCTCTATCAAATCACCTCTTGGCTTCCTTCACTCCAGGAAAAATGACCCCAGCCTATCCAATCCTCTGCCCCCCACAGTTGAAAGTCCACCATTCCTGGTAACATCCTAATGAATCTCATCTGCACTCAGTCCAATGCAGTCACATCCTTCTTAAAGTGCAGTGACCAGATACTCACACCAACTCCAAACATGTTCTAACCCACGTTTTGTGAAGCTGGAACATAACAGGCCAATGTTCATATTCTACGCCCTGACATGAGACAGTGGGCAAGCCCTAGGTCTTCTTCACCTGTGGTGTCACCTTTAGAGAACTATGAACTTGAACCCCCAAAGTCCCTCTGTTTATTGACATTCCTTGGGACTCTACAATTTACCTCCTTCCCTTATTTGACCTCCCAGAGTGCATCACCTTGCGATAGTCAGGAATATTATTGTAAATGAATTACACTTCCTTGTTTTGTAGGCTTCCACTGATGAAATTTCTCCGAGTCTACAATTGCACTCATTCTCACACAAAGAACTTCTTTATTTTAACTTACATTCTCTCTGCATCTCGGTAATAAATTAACACAGCATTTCCTCAATCAAGAGAGAATTGTTAATCTTCTAAGGATTTAATTGTGACTTCACAAAGATCCTTTTTATCGATGGATGACAAAAGGTAACTATTAAAAAAAAGAGTTATTTCCACTTGCTAACAGGGATTTTCATTTACAATTCTCAAAATGGATAAAGTATTTTTTTTAATGAATCCACATCGTTTTGAAATGAATTTTTTTTCTACTAAATGTTTCTTCAGAAAAATGTGATCTATTTTTAAGTGAGCATGCGTAATTCACCTCCAAGAGGACCACAACCTTGTCATTGGGTCTGGAGGCTTGCATGTCTCAGTGACCTGGAGAGCTGTGTTGGCTGGAGTCAGGGCTTTATGCTTTGGCTCGTGGTAGGGTCACCCATATCAAACAGGTCAAAGGGTAGAGGTCAGACCCTCAGGTAGAGGGTAGTGGTCCAGCGGATCTTCGGGTTCAGGGACTCAGCTCAGGGCTAACGGCCATGACTGGTAAAACAAAATTGTTGCGGAAACAGCAATGGAGAATCCTTCTACACCTGAGAGTGAGGGTATTCCTAAGTCTCCACCCGGGACTTGCATGACTAACAGTAGTGAAAACCAAGAAGAAGCTATCGACATGATGAAGGAAGCCCTGAACAATGCCAGAGATGAAGGACCTTCATTGGAAGCATTTAATAGTTAGTGGGAGCTTATCTCCACTAACACCCCAGCTATAACAACATTAAGGAACAGATGATAAGTCAGTCATGATGGAATGGCGGAGCAGGCATGATGGGCTAAATGGCCAAATTGTGCTTCTATCTCTTATAGTTTTATGGTCTTATATACGCTTCTTCCAGTAATAACCTCTATATGAAAAATATTTGATAACAGTATCAGCAATATCTATCACTTCACAGGCAAAAGACTTTAATACAGGGTTTCCCAAACTCCTTTATGCCATGGGCCCCTACCATTAACCGTGGGGTCCATGGACCCTGGATTGGAATCCCTGGCTGGCTTCATCAATTTAATGGGATTCTTGATGAAGTCAGCATTCCATTATATAAGTAATTAAAATATGAAAACAGAAAAACAACTTTCTTATTTCACTGATTTATAAATAGTTCATGCCCAATAGGCATCCGTTAGTCTCGTGAGACCATGGATTTGTGCCTTGGAAGGTTTCCAGGGCGTAGGTCTGGGCAAGGTTGTATAGAAGACCAGAAGTTGCCCATGCTGCAAGTCTCCCCTCTCCACGACACTGATGTTGTCCAAGGGAAGGGCATTAGGACCCATACAGCTTGGCACTGGTGTCGTCGCAGAGCAATGTGTGGTTAAGTGCCTTGCTCAAGGACACAACATGCTACCTCAGCAAAGGCTCAAACTAGTGACCTTCAGATCACTAGACAAACGCCTTAACCACTTGCCCATGCGCCAACAGTTCATGCCCAGAACCTCCATATACATATAACCGCACAGCGGTTAGCCCAATGCTTTACAGTGCAAGTGACTCGGGTTCAATTCCCGCCACTGACTGTAAGGAGCTTGGAAGTTCTCCCTGTGACCGCGTGGGTTTCCTCTTGGTGCTCCAGTTTTCTCCCACAGTCCAAAGGCATACCAATTGGTGGGTTAATTTGTCATTATAAATTGTTCTGTGATTAGGTTAGAGGTTGCTGGGCAGCGTGACGTGAAGGCCCATTCCACACTGTATCTCAATAAATAAATACTTAGTAATGTTACTCACAATAGATTGCTTCTATGCTTCAGGTAGATGAAGTTAATTTACTTGGATCTTGAAGTGATCATTGGTTTTCAATTCTTAATTTATTGATTCTCACCTCATTTGCTTCTGATATTTAAACTGAAGCCTATAAATGAATCAAAAGCAGAAGACCATGAGACGTAGGCTGAATGGCCTAATTCTGCCCCCATAGAGACAGCTCTGCCATTCTATCATGGCCGATTTATTTTCCCCCTCAACCCCTTTTAGCTGATTTCTCCAAGTAATCTTTGATATCCTTACCCATCAAGGACATAGCAACCCCCACTTTAAATATGCCCAATGATAGCCTCCACAGCTGTCTATGGCAATGAATTTCACAGATTCACCAACTTCTGGTTAAAGAAATTCCTCCTCATCTCCATTCTAAAAGGATGTCCCTCTATTATGAGGCTGCGTCCTCTAGACTTAGACTGCCCCACCATACGAAACATCCTGTCCACATCCATTCTAACATAGCTGATTTATTATCCCTCTCAACCCCATTCTCCTGCAGCCTTTGATGCCCTTACTAATCAAGAACCTATCAATCTCTGCTTTAAATATACCCAATGACTTTGCTTCCACAGCCGTCTGTGGCAATGACTTCCACAGATTCACCACCCTCTGGCTAAAGAAACTCCTCCTCATCTCTGTCCTCTCCTCTGAATCAGTATCCAAGTGGGATTTGTGTAAATGGGTCAAAAGATCTGCATAAATGGCCCATTTCTGTGGCATGCAACTCTGGGACTTTAAGAGAGTAAATCATTAAGTACCTGTATGACAAAGGCAGTCTTACAAAGGGTTATGAATTTATATTTGATGTGTTGTATTATCTTGTGTTTGAAGTACCATGTTACTTTGGACAAAGTAGAATAAGGTTTATGATTAGTCTTTCATTTTCATTAGAATGGCCACTTTTAGTAGCTTCTACATTATATTGTATTTGCAGTGTGTGGTTAACATATTATAAATGCAATTTGTGAACAAGAAGTGCAATTTAGCTAATTATCAGCAGTTGATGGATGTCGTCTATACACAAGCGGATAGGACATAATGATTGAAGACAATTATATCTTGCTACAATTAAATCTAGAACTTACTCCTTGGTGGTCTGGTTAGCTGATGCAATCCAGGTTTTAGTTGAAGTTATTACAGCTATCAATTTGGGTGTGTGATGAGGAAATTTCAATTAATTTCTCATGCCTTTCGTTTTTAAAGAGATGGATTTTTTTGGGTACTTAAAGCATAAATGAATTTGAATTTGTATTTTGCACCCTAAATCTTTCCTTCTGGGATGCAGGAAATTTGGGTGATAATGTGTTTTTTTAATTTATTTAGAGATACAGGAAGGAACAGGCTTTTATGGCCTAATGACTTGCACCATCCAGCAACCCACTTGTTAGGCTAGGGTTAAATCAGGAGATTGCGGGACAGCACGGCTCAAAGGGCCAGAAGAGCCTATTCCATGTTGTATCACAATAAATTAATAACTCTTTAAAAATTAACCAACTAACAGGTACATCTTTGGAATATGAGAGGAAACCAGAGCACCCGGAGGAAACCCATACGGTTCGTGGGGGGAACATACAAACTCCTTACAGACGGCAGTGAACTGAACTCTGCACTCCAGAACTCCCCGGCTGTGAGAGTGCCATGCTAACTGCTGGACTACCGTGGCGTCTTGTCCAGTGTTCACTAAGTTTGGAAATTTGGCCTTGAGTGAATGCTGCAAGTTGCCAATTTCTCCTGATTAATGTGACTGCCTTATTTCCCAACACTGTTCCAACTCCTTTTAACTTCCATTTTAAAGTTGGAGCAATCTCTTTTTATGTCTCCTTTTCCTTGAGCGCTTCTTTTCTATTGATCTATTTTTGAAGGTCCAAAGGTTCTCCGTCAACATTTTACAGTCGTTCTAGCCGTCCCTTTATCTTTACGTTCAGTGGCCAATTTATTAGGTACAGCTGTACACCTGTTTGATAATGGAAATATCCAATCTGCCAATCCTGTGGCAGCAATTCAATGTATTAAAGCATGCTGACGTGGTCAAGAGGTTCACTTGTTGTTCAGAATAGGGAGGAAATCTGATCTAAGTGACACTGACCATGGAACGATTGTGCCAGATGGGATGGTTTGAGTATCTCAGAGATCCTGCTCAACAGACTCTAACGTTTACAGGGAATAATGCAAATAACAAAAATCATCCATTGAGTGGCAGTTATGTGGGTGGAAATGCCTTGTTCAGAGGAAGGTCAGAGAATGGCCAGACTGGGGTTCAAGCTGACAGGAAAGCGGCAGAACTCAAATAACCAATGTTCAAAGTTCAAAGTAAGTTTATTATCAAAGAACATATAGATCACCATATACAACCCTGAGATTCATTTTCTTGCGGGTATACTCAATAAATCCATTATAAAATAATAACCTAATACAGTGAAAGACCTCAGCAACTTGGTCAGTCAACCAATGTAAAAAAATACAGCAAACTGTGAAAATAAAAAAAAGAAATAATAAATAAATAAATAAATAAATAAATAAATGGATGGATGGATGGATGGATGGATGAATAAATAAGTAAGCAATAAATATCAAGAACACAAGATGAAGAGTCCTTGGAAGTGAGTCCACAGGTTGTGGGAACATTTCAGTGATGAGGCAAGTAAAGCTGAGTGAATTTATCCCCTCTTGTTCAAGAGCCTGATGGTTGAGATGTAAATAACTGTTCCTGAACCTGGTGGTGTGACTCCTTTGTCCTGGCGGCAGCAGTGAGAAGGGAGCACGTCCTGGGTGATGGGGGTCCCGGATGATGGATGCTGCTTTCCTGTGACATCACTCCATGTAGATGTGCTCAATGGTGAGGACGGTTTTACCGTGATGGACTGGGGCGTATCTGCTACTTTTTGTAGGATTTTCCGTTTGAGGGCATTGGTGTTTCCATACCAGGCTGTGATGCAGCCAGTCAACATAGTCTCCACTACACATCTACGGAAGTTTGTCGAAGTTTTAGATGTCATGCCGAGTCTTTGCAAACTCCAAAGGAAGTGGAGACACTGCCGTGCTTTCTTCATATTCGCTCATATTTGCTGGGCCCAGGACTGGTCCTCCGAAATGATAACACTGATGAGTTTAAGGCTGCTGACCTTTTCCACCTCTGGCTCTCTGATGAGGACTGGCTCTTGGATCTCTGGTTTCCTCCTCCTGAAGGCAATGTCTTGCTGACTTTGAGTAAGAGGCCCTTCTGCACGCCACTCTAGTGTGCTGAAGAGCATCTCTGAAGGCACAACACATCAAACTTTGAAGTGGGTGGGCTACAGCTGCAGAAGACCACGAACATATCCTCAGTGGCCACTTTATTATGTACTAGCGGTACTGAACAAGGTGTATGTCTGCATTACAAGCCAGGTATTAAGGGCTGCATAGGAATGCTTTCAAGGCTTGTGCAGAATTCTTTTATTTTTATATGCTGCTGCAGTTCCAAGCCTAGAAAAGAAGGCAAGTAATTGGCTCCAGGTCTGCACTAAGAGCTGGATTGTCCCACATTTTCGCATCCCTTTGGTACAGGCAGAGTGCCACATGGTCAATGCATTTGGAGATTACATCCTCAGGGCAGGTGACTAAATCTTCCTGATGATTTATAGAGTAAACTTGCCAGGACATTTACAAGGACACCTAAATGCGCTTTTGTCATGTCGATACACAGCTGATGTACGGCACAAAGGAATGAAGGCAGTTTCTGGGTCTTCTCTTCATAGAGGCATTGTTGTACGGAACCACCTGCTTTCCTGCAAGGTTAAAGTTCAAAGTCCAATGTAAATTTATTATCGAAGTGCGTATATGTCACCGTTTACTACCCTGAGATTCATTTTCTTGCAATCACTCACAGTAGAACAAAGGGATACAATAGAATCAATGAAAAACTACACACAAAGACAAACAAACAACCAATGTGCAATAGATGACAAACTGTGCAAATACAAAAACAAAAACAAATAATAATAATAATAATAATAATAATAAATCATCATCATTTTGTGACATGTCGTGTGACAAGGGAGATCATGATCTTTCCATGACCATGATTGTTCTTGGCAAATTTTTCCCAAGAAGTGACTTGCCATTGTCTTCTTCTGGGCAGTGTCTTTCCAAGACGGGTGACCCCAGCCATTATCAATACTCTTCAGAGATTGTCTGCCTGGCGTCAATGGTCGCATAACCAGGACTTGTGATTTGCTCCGGCTGCTCGTACGACCATCCACCACTTGCTCCCGTGGCTTTGCGTGATCCTAATCGAGGGGCTAAGCAGGTGCTATACCTTGCCCAAGGGTGACCTGCAAGCTAGCAGAAGAAAGGAACACCTATCTTTTTTCGGTGGAGACGTATCTCCACCCCGCCACCCTAACAATAGATAAATAAGTAATATTGGGAACATGAGTTGCAGAAGCCTTGGAAGTGAGACTATTGGTTGTGGAATCAGTTCAGGGTTGAGGTGAGTGAAATTGTTCGCATTGGTTCAGGGGCCCGATGGCTTCTGCTATTTCTTTGTCTCTCTCTCTTTATCACAGACTGTTTCCTTTCCGACTCACCGAACGTCATAAGAGAAGGAGTCAGCATCCACAGAGAAATTTATTAATGTCTATAAAGAACAGATTTACATCACCATCATGTTCAGTTAGTACAGCGTGCAGTTGTCCTTGTCAACAGTGTACTTAGAACAGAGATTATTGTAGGCACCGCACACAGAATGCTGGAGGAACTCAGCAAGTCAGGCAGCGTCTATGGAGAGAAATGAACAGGCAACAACTCGGACCGAGACCCTTCATCTTGGCCCTAACATTGACTGTTTATTCCAGCATTTTGAGTGTGTTTCTCTGGATTTCCAGAAGCCTTTGTGTTTATAATATTGTCAGTAGCATGCTGTGCTGGGGCTGGAATATGTGGCGACACTTGCGGGCTTCGGCAAGCACATGCTCAGTTTGTGTTGGTTGTTGACGCAACACGCCACATTTCAATATTTGTTTCATTTGTTCGTGTGATAAGTAAATTAATCTGAATCTAAATGTGAATCGCAATCAGCAAGTCATCTGTTTAAGGAGAATAGGAGAAGGTTTAGGGGAGACGTCAGAGGTTTTGTTTCACACGGAGCGTGGTGGGTGCTTAGAACACGCTGCCAGTTACGGTGTAGAGGCTGATACAAGAGGGATATTTAAGGAATCCTAAATATACATATGGATGTAGAAGAATGGAGGGTTTTAGGCTGAGTAGAAGGGTTAGATTGACCATGGAGTGGGTTTATATAGATCGTCTCACTATTGTGACCTGAAGTACTGTCTATTTGTCTAACAAATACAGCGCTGGCACTGGAAATTGCAGGCTGTGGCCAGCGAGTCCTGGCATGCTTCGGTTGTAAATGCAAATGACATCCTCCAAGAGGACCACAAACTTGTCGTAGGGTTTGGAGGCTTGTGTGCCTCAATGACCCAGAGAGCCGTGCTGGCTGGAGTCAGGGCTTCATGCTTTGGCTCTTGGTAGGGTCACCCATGCCAAACAGGTCAAAGGTTAGAGGCCAGACTAAGAGTGGTCCACCGGTCCCCCAGGTTCGTGGGTTCAGCTCGGGGCTAACAATCCTGACTGGTCAAACAAAACTGTAACAGAAACAGTAATGAAGACTCCTTCTATATCTGAATGTGACAGTATTCCTGAGTCTTCACTCAGGACTTGCATGACAGACAGTAGTGAAAACCGAGAGGAAGCTACTGACACGATGAAGGAAGCCCTGAACACCGTCAGAGATGGAGGACCTTCATTGCTGCCTTAAACACCAGCGGCGTAACGGGCAATAGGCGCAAACGACACATCTTACTATATGTTTCCAAGTACATGTGATAAATAAGCTTGAATCTTGAAGAAAAAGCAATGAAATAGTTTTAGTTATTTATACCCGTTTAGTTATGAACCACTGATTTCCGTAGATCTTGCGCTTCAGTGGTAAATGTAAATGAACGTAATACTCTGGTGAAGCAATCAATTTCTCAGGAAGATGTGTATCCTGGCACCATCCATCATTTGAACAAAATCGTCCACCCCTGTCATGGCAGTCCACTGGTAGCTGTTTCATACAGTATTAGAAGGTTAAAACAAAAATAAGAAAGCCCTTAAAAGATCCATGAATAAACCTAAACTGAGAATAGATTCTGGGTCAAAAGCTTTCAGTATGCTAGCGAATATTGAAAGGCTGAGAGAGAGTAGACGTGGAGAGGATGTGAGGGAGTCTAGAATAGCACAGCCACAGAATAGAGGGAGATCTCTTTACAACAGAGATGAGGAGGAATTTCTTAAGCCAGAGGGTGGTGAATCTGTGGAATTCATTGCCACAGATGGCTGTGGTTGGGTATGTTTAAAACAGAGTTTGACAGGTTCTTGATTAGTAAAGGTGACAACGGTTACAGGGAGAGGCAGGAGCATGGAGTTGAGAGGGATAATAAATCAGCCATGATCAAATGGCTGAGGATCTTGATGGTTTAACTCTCCTCCTGATGAAGAGTTTCCGCACAAATCATTGGCGTTTTATTCCTTTCTGTAGATCTTGTCTGACCTGCTGTGTTCCTCCAGCTTTTTGTGTGCGTTACTTTAGATTTCCAGCATCTGCAGAATCTCCTGTGATTCTAAGTCTGTTCCTATGTCTTATAGTCTTATGGTACAATTATCAAGTTATCTAGATAACTTGAACTCTACATTCGCAAGCAAAACATAGTTGATGTATTTAAGAATTTAACTTTTGCCAGCTTTGGAGGGGTATGTACTTACATCCTTAATGTACATTTATATCAATAATCCATGTCCCTGCTCGATTCCACTTGTCTTATGGAAGTTCTTTGGTATTTCTTCCTGTTTTTATCTTTTTATGAAATATTTTTAAATTAAAAAGAAACGAACTTGATTCTCTGCGAGCACTATTTTATTGCACCTGTTCGGGGCTATATGTAACAAGGGTTGACGAAAGGTACGCTTCTTAGAGTAGGTAATCTCCGGGCTCCCAAATGTGATTAGAAAAACTAATAGAAAACCATCCTGGAAAAAAAAGGCCAACTCCCTTTGTGACATGGGTAATCAAGTGTAATTACTTGTGTGGGCTGGTTTGATCGCGAAGACCTCATTCGCACAGTTCTTACATTTATGTAAGAATATTTCCTTGGATACTTTATGATGGTCCCTAGCAACATAATTTGCTGAACAAATAGCTTGTACTCGTACACAGGGAAACTTTTCACTGTGGGCTAAATGAACCGTTATCAATTATGTAGCTGAAAAGGTGTCAGTAGTACAAAACTGAATAGATTGTCAGAATAAATTCCCATTTATAAATATTAAAAAAAATTGGAAGGTCAGAAATAACGCAGCTGTGAACATTTAAAAACAGAAACTGCTGCTCCCGAAATGTTACCTAACCTTCTCTGCTAATAGGTGCCTGAACCTTTCTAGTGTTTTGCATTGTGAATCCTGAATTTATGGTAAAAAAGTGTCCTGTTTCTTTTATTATCAAGCGGGTGAACTCAGGGTCAGATGTTCTATTTTAATTGCCCGTCCTGAATTGTCCCTGAACTGACTGGCTTTTCGGGCCATTCCAGAGACCGATTTATGCAGTAGGTCTGGAATCACATAAACTCGGTCCCTACTTGATTAGCTACCGCCTGTACCCAATGAGGTGGCATCCGAGTGTATGTTTGTGGTCTTAGAGTCATAGAAAGACCGCAGCACACAAACAGGCCCTTCAGCCCATCTAGCCTGTGCTATTTAAGTTGCCTACTCCCATCGACCTGCACTCGGACCATAGTCCTCCATACCACCTGTGCAAACTTCTCCTAAACATTGAAATCAAAATTGCAAGAAAAAAAAAATTCCTCTTGCATTAAGTGGTGAGGACCCGGGCAACACCCCGGACCGTTATTTTCCTTACTCGTTAGTTTAAAGCTTCTGCCGCTGTAGCCCACCCTCCGCTTCAAGGGTTGACGTGCAGAGATTTCTTCTGCACACCACTGTTGTAGCGTGTGGCTATTTGAGTTACTGTCGCCTTCCTGTCAGCTTGAACCAATCTGGCCATTCTCCTCTGACTTCTCTCCTTAGCAGGGCGTTTTCACCCACAGAGTTGCCATTCACTGGATTTTTTTTTTGGTTTTTCTCCACCCCCGGCTGCCTGGTCCAGGCACCCACCACTCTCTTTGTAAAAAATGCCTACCTCTGACATCTCCCCTTATACTTACCTCCAGTCACCTTAAAATTATGACCCCTAATATAGGGTCTTTTAAGAGACACTTAGGTAGGTACATGGAGCTTAGAAAAATAGACGGCCATGCAGTAGGGAAATTTTAGGCAGTTTCTAGAGTAGGTTACATGGCCGGCACAACATTGTGGGCCGAAGGGCCTGTAATGTGCTGTAGATTTCTATGTTCCACGTTCTATTAGCCATTTCCACCCTGGAAAAAGGTTTCTGGCTGTCCACTTTGTTGTAATGTGAGCATTATTAAAAGTAAGATAATACTAATCAGGAAGCAGTTTTTAAAGAGGGGTTGGTGGGGTTTTACTTCCGTTCTTTTTACTTCCGGTGTGCATTGTATATAGTTTCTCTGCCATGCCGTACGAGTTAGTGAAAGCCTCTGTATATATACAGTATATCGGTTTTGCCATTTCTGGATAAAGTCATTCTTTTGGGCATGAAATTGTCGAGTGGTCCTTTCCAAAGTAGAAGTTACCACACACTTGATCTATGCCTCTTATCATCTTGTACATCTCTATCAACTCACCTCTCATCCTCCATCACTCCAAAGAGAAAAGCCCCTGATCACTCACCCTATCTTCATAAGACATGCTCTCTAGTCCAGGTGGCATCCTGGTAAGTCTAAGCTCCCTCAGCTTTCCTATAATGAGGTGACCCAAACTGAACACTTGTTCACTTGGATGACTTTGTGACTGAGAAGAACCACCCAGAAACTCCGGTGACTCCGACCCTGAACTCGGAGCTCACCTGAACATCGGGAGACGTCGTTGTCCTTTGCTGTCTGCCCAGGTGAAGGAATGCAATGCTTATGGAATGGTGATGATCCAATGAGACAGAATCTTTAGAGAAGGGAGGAGAAAAAGTGGGAACCAAGTAATGTGGGAAGGGCAGAGTAGCTGCTTCCTCAAAAGACCATAAGACACAGGAGCAGAACTGGTCCATTTGGTCCATTGAGTCTTCTCCACCAATCCATCATGGATGATTTATTTTCCCTCTCAACCCCATTCCCTGCCTTCTCCCCATACCCTTAATCATCCTTGGCATCCACAGCCATCTGCGGCAATGAATTTCTGGCTAAAGAAATTCCTTTCTCTCTGTTCTAAAGCGATGCCCTCTGGTCCTAGACTCCCCCCACTACATGAAACATCCTCTCCACATGCACTCTATCAAGGCCTTCCAATATTTGATAGGTTTCAATGAATTCCCCTTATCCTTCTAAACAGCAGCGAGAACAGGCTCAAAGCCATCAAATACTCCTCATACATTAACCCTTTCATTCCCAGGATCAATCTCACCTGCGTTTGGAACTAAAAATGGCAATGGCCATTGATCAGATCTGCTTAATCCCATGGCGAATCTCTGCGAATTCGCTGGAGCAGTCAAAGCCGAATATCCGCAAGCCTGCAAGGAGACTGAAGGCTGGAAAACGATGGCCTGTCCTGGGGATGGGACAACTGTGATTGTGTACGTGCGTGGATGGGTGGGAAGGAAGAAGGGGGCTTGTTTTGCTCTTGTTGTGGTCTGTGTTGTTCTGCCAAGCATTGTATTGTAGGCTTGTTCTGTTGGCTGCAGAGCGTGTGGTAGCACTTGCAGGCTGGCCCCAGCACATCCTCGGGTGTGTTGGGTGTTAACGTATTAGATTATGAGGACACGCAGTCCTCTTTTATTGTCATTTAGTAATGCATGCATTAAGAAATGGTACAATGTTTCTCCAGAATGATATCACAGAAGCACATGACAAACCGACTGAAAAACTGACAAAAAACCACATAATTATAGCGTATAGTTACAACAGTGCAAAGCAATACCGTAATTTGATAAAGAACAGACCATGGCACAGTAAAAAGTCTCAAAGTCTCTCGAAAGTCCCATCATCTCACGCAGACGGTGAGCCTCCAGCGCCGCAAACTTGCCGATGCAGCATCCTGGAAGCATCCGACCACAGTCCGAATCTGAGTCCGTCCGAAAGCTCCAAGCCTCTGACCAGCTCTCCGACACCGAGCACTGAGCACCATCTCTGCCGAGTGCTTCAACCTCGGCCCCGGCAACAGGCAATAGGCAAAGCCGAGGATTTGGGGCCTTCCCCTCTGGAGATTCTCGATCGCACAGTAGCAGCGGCAGCGAAGCGGGCATTTCAGAAGTTACTCCAGGTGTTCCTCCGTGCTTCTCACGTCTGTCTCCATCAAATCAGGATTGTGCACGGCCCCCTAGTTAACACATACGATATCATTCGGAACGGCTGCGCGCGCTGCATTGCGCCACCATCTTCTCCTCCCTCTTCCTGACATACGACATATTTCACTGCAGGTTGCAATATACATGCGGTAAGTAAATCTGACTATTGAATTTTGATTGATTAATCCATCCACCGTTGAGTATCCAAAAAAAACTCCTTGTTTTCTTCAAAATTAATAAAGTGCTGGACTTTCAGTGGTGTAGTATTCCAAAGTGAGATTTCTGCCATTTAAGGTGAAAATCGTCCTGACATTTGAAGTATTGTCCCCACTGTCTACAAGGTTTTCTATTTATATGCCATGTACAAAGTGGAATTTCTGTCCTTGCTAATGACAAGATTCCTCAGCCACTGTGAACGGCGTGGTGTTTCAGGAACAAAGGAAGAGCTGCAGGCCAGAGCTTCAAGGCCAAGGCGTTTGCCCAATGCTTATGGCAGCTCCCAACGGATCCTTTTCACTAGCGTCCAAGTTAATTACACAGACTGTGCCCACTGCCACAGTGAGCTGCCTGTAGGAGCTCGCTTTCATGAAGACACGATTTATAAATTTGTCCACATTCTCCACAGATAATGGATTGTGATGCTTAAACCATAGTACTGCTGCATAAAAAGGCACAAAGAAAGCTGAAAAGAAGTACAATTTTGCCTTCAGCCAACCTAAAGCTTTTTTACAGTGTAAAAATACTGTGTGTTCAGCATCTTTCAAAACCATTAAACCATATGCTTGCATTTACAATGAAGAGCAGACTCTGCTCAGTTCTAGAATTTACAACCAATGGCCACTTTATTAGGTGCTCTTTAATGCAAATATCTAATCAGCCAATCACGTGGCAGCAACTCAATGCATAAAAGCATGCAGACATGGTCAAGAGGTTCAGTTGTTGTTCAGACCGGACATCAGAAAGGGGATGAGTGTGACTTTGACCGTGCAATGATTGTTGGTGTCAGTTGGAGTGAATTGGGTATCTTAGAAATTGCTGATCTCCTGGGATTTTCACAGAGAAAAAGTTTCTGGAGTTTACAGAGAATGATGCATAAAGTAAAATACATCCAGTAAGAGGCATTTCTATTGGTGAAAACAACTTGAGAGCATAAAGTAGTCAGGAGGCACCTAATGAAGTGGTCACAGAGTGTGTGTTCATGGTGATACTGTTTTTCTGTGGTGAGGGGCAATGATGGTGGATGTTGCTTTCTTGTGGAAGTGCTGCTTGTAGATGTGCTCAGTGGTGGTGGGGGCTTTCCCTCTGATGGATCCACGACGTTTTGGAGACTTTTCCATTTAAGTTGCAATGTGGAGTCAATTTGTCCAAAGTAATTATGGCCAACTTGCTCAGAAATCCCATTCCCCACCAAAATCCCATCCCTCACCTTAAAATCCCATCCCTTAAATTGCAGGAAGGTTCATTGAGCTAGGCTGGGCTGTAAAACAGAATGGGAATGGATGGCAATCGTTCCTGATTTGCTGAGGGCACAGTTTGCTTTTTTTCCCATCAGGTCCCAGGTGCGAGCAGGAGCAGGTTCTGGCACAGGGTCTCCTTAAGAGAATAAGGAGGGCAAAATTCCCTCTCTGGAACAATGCATCCGGAGGGTAACATTTACAGAGGACATCACTGTTGTTTTCTTTGCATTCTTTCCTGGTATGTGCAATTCAGTCTAATAAGAAATGCACTCCAAGCCACAGCAAGGCAGTTATAAACGGGGGTCTACCCATACGCAGACCTGTAATGCAAACACAGCCCACAGCTTCCAGGTGTGCCTCGCTTCAGGCAGATAGCTCGTATTAGCACAGAGCCAACATCTCCAAATATACCCAAAGGGAAAGCTAAGGTTTGGGCAGATCTCGGATTGTGACATGGTATGTGGATCATACTGTGTGCAGATCAATATCACTGTGCTCCGTCAAGCCTGCAGATCATTTCGGTCTGTAGCTACCATTTTCCAATTGAACTGAGCAATTCTTCATAGAGTTATAGAGTTACACAGCATAGCACAGAGTTCAAAGTTCAAAGTAATGTAACTATCTATCTATTTATTTATTGAGATACAGCATGGAATATGTCAATAAATCAATTTGATCCATGCCGCCCAGCAGCTACCTGATTCAGCCCCAGCCCAATCATGGGACAATTTACAACAACCAATTTACCTACCAACTGGTACGTCTTTGGACTGTGGGAGGAAACCAGAGCACCCGGAGGAAACCCACACAGTCATGGGGAGAACGTACAAACTCCTTAGAGGGAACAACGGGAATTGAACCCAGGGTACCTGCACTGTAAGGCGTTGTGCTAACCATGCCACCCCTCGAAGGTCATATGTCACCATGTACTGCACTGAGATTCATTTCCTTGCAGGCATTCATAGTAAGTACAAAGAAACATAACAGAATCAGTGAAAAGCTACACAGACAGTGTGCAAAAGAAGACAAACTGCGTAACTACAAAAATAAAAATAAGTAAATAATAATGAACACTGAGAACATGAGCTGTAGAGACCTTGAAAGTGAGTCAATACATCGTGGAATAAGTTCACTGTTAAAGTGAGTAAAGTTATCCACGCTGGTTCGGGGTCCTGATGGTTGAAGGGTAATAACTATTCTTGAGACTCGAGAGCAACATGGAATCCAGAGCAACAGACAGATTGTTGGAGGTGCTCAGCAGGTCGAGCAGCATCTGAAGGTGAGGGGTAAGGAATTGCCAACATTTCAGGTCATAACAGCTTGTGATGTTCCCTGAAATAGTACCCCATGATCGTGCAATAGTGTGCCAATGAGTGCAATCACTACTGGCTGGATGATGCAGCCGTTACAAATATACGTGCACACATGTGTAACTGGTGGAGCAGCGCCAGTTCTAAATGGCCTGGGGACCCAGGGCTAACTGGGGCATTTACAATTGATGGACTATTCCAGGCTAGAGGCCGTTGGTGCATATCTCAACCTGAAGGCAAGGCACGTTTCATTATAGAGCTAATAGCACAAAATAAAACAGCAGATTGAGAGCATTATTCATCTTTCACTATTATTTACAGCAATTGTTGAAACTAACACAACACTTCACAGAGTCCTTATAAGCCTATGTAATTCACTCTATTTATAATAATCTACCGCTTTCGTTATTGCAAATCCCACTGAAATGTTTCAACAGATTCTCAAAGTTCTACTAAAATGTATTTATTCTGAAGGAACCATTAGTAGTAAGCAAATCAATCAGTTTACAAGAGGCCTTTAACAACTCACTTGCATTATAAGGGCGCTTGAAGCAAAGCAATTGATCTAAGCTTTTCAGAATTTGCCTGTTGAATCTGAGAACTGATTGGATCATAACGTATGGCCATCTCCCCTCTCGGCTCTGCAGGGTTTCAGCCTGAAATCATCAACAATTCCTTTCTTCCTACAGCTGCTGCTTGGGCTGTTGAGACTGTTGTCACAGAACAACATCTGTGACCTGTTGTTCAACGTTCAAATCTATTATCAAAGTACATGTATGCCACCAGATACAACTCTGGCCTCCAAGAGGACCACAACCTTGTCGTAGGATTTGGAGGCTTGCATGTCCCAGTGACCTGGAGAGCTATTATGTCGGCTGGAGTCAGGGCTTTACGCTTTGGGTTCTGGTAGTGTCACCCATGCCAAACAGGTCAAAGGGTAGAGGCCAGACTAAGAGTGGTCCGCCGGTCCTCCGGGTTCAGGGGTTCATCTCAGAGACAACTGGTTAAAACAACTTGTTACGGGGAACAGCAATAGAGAACCTTACTATATCTGGGTGCGACTGTATGGACAGAGAGAGATGGAGGACATTCATTGCTGCCCTAAATGCCAGTGGCGTAATGCGCAGTGAGTAATACATCCCTGAGATTTATTTTCTTGGGGCATACTCAGTAAAACAAGAAACTTAATAGCGTCAATGAAAGACCACACCCAACAGTTCGGATGAATAGCCAGTGTGCAAAAGTTAACAGACTATTCAAATACAAAAGAAAAAGAAGGAAAACAAGAAAAATAATAATGAATAAATAATCAATAAATGTGGAGAAGATAAAAATGAAGAGTCTTTGAACACGAGTCCATGGGTAGTGGGAACATTTCAGTGATGGGACAAGTAAACTTGAGTGAGTCCTCACACGAAGTAATGCAGGATTTGAAGTTCAGAAGACAATGGAAATACTTCAGACTAATTTCCACACCCTAAGTTATTTCTGGCATCTTTCAATTTCTCTTCCTAACATCTGACTGAATGGAAAATGTGGGTCACTTCCTCCAAACTGTGCTGAAAGGTTAATCCCTATATATCAAAGTTCAAAGTAAAATTTATTATCAGAGTACATACATGTCACAATGTACAACCCTAAAATTCTTTTTCTGCAGGCATACTTAGCAAATCTGTAGAACAGTAACTGTAAATAGGATCTGTAAACTGTATACGTCAGGAATTGTCAGCTGTAAACAAATGCAGGTAATAAATAAATAGCAATAAATAATATGCATGAATTAACAAGATGAAAGAGTCCTTAAATGAGTGAAGTTATCCCCTTTTGTTCAAGAGCCTGATAGTTGAGGGGTAGTGCAGTGGCTTTTCCAGTTGAAAAACTCTCCCACACGGGTTCTCTCATGCAGTTCATATGCACAAATTTAACTGACGTTGCCGGATACGACAGACACCCTGCCAATCAATCAATGATATGTAACTATCAAAAAAATCTACACTTGGTCACAAGAATATCAATACAATCCACACACTGGCTCATAAGACCATTAAGAATAAGAACAGAGGAGACATCTTTAGCCTGCTCTGTTATTGAATTGGACCGTGACAGATCTAAAGTAGCTTTAGTCCTCTTTCTTACTTTCTTCCCATAACACTTGATTCCAGTGCTGATTAAAACTCTATCTCAGCTTTGAACATCTTCAAGGATTCTGCATCTGTAACTTTCTGGGTCAAGGTAATACAAAGACTTACTACTCTGAGAGAAGAAACAGTTCTTCATATCAGGATTAAATAGGCACTCTCTTATTTCAAGATGATGTTCCCAACTCTGAGATTCACTCCTAAGTGGATACATCCCCCCTTCCTTTGCCCAGTCAAGATGCCAAAGAAGGCTACAAATTGGCTCTCGTGTTTCTCAATTCAAACCTGTGCAACCTTCCCCCTCACGACATCGAACAAGAGATGCACAGCACAGTAACAGGCCCTCCTGCCTATGATGTCAGCACTGTGGATGATACTGAATTCAACTAAACCTCTTCTCCCTGTACATGATCCGTATCCTTCCATTACCAGCATACCCATGTGTCTGTCTAAAAGCCTCTTAAACACCACCATCACTATCACAGTTGTTACCCACATCCATCAGGCTCCTGAACCAGAGGAGAAAACTCACCTCAACTCTGAACTGATTCCACGACCTATGGATTCACTTTCAAGGGCTCTACAACTCATGATCTTATCCATCTATCTACAGTACCTATCTGTCTACCTATCTATCTATCTACAGTATGTATGCATTGTGGTAAACCATATATATATATTGTAACTGGGTTAACTGTCTGGACACACCCCTCTGCTGACTGCCCCTGTGGCTCCTCCCACAGACCCCTGAATAAAGGTGATTTCGCCTTGCCCCTTCCCCTCAGTCCAGGGGCAGACACTCAGCATGGAGGTCGTATTGTACTGCGAATAAAAGCCTTTTAGTATTTACCCTACTTCAGTCTTTTGGAGTTATTGAAGGTGCTTCATGTATGTACCTATCTATCTATCTATGATTCCACAACCTATGGAATCACTTTCAAGGTCTCTATAAGTCATGTTCTTATCCATCTATTTGTCTATCTATCTATGTATCTATCTACAGCATCTATCTGTCTATTTACTGATCTACAGTATGCATGTATGTATGTATGTATCTATCTATTTATCCCTGTATCTATTTATTTATTTATTTTTGTATTTTCCTTCTGTGATTCAGCTGGGTTTCTCTTCTTTTGCACTTTGGTTGTTTCTCAACTTTGTGCAGAGTTTTTCATTGATTCTATTGTGATTCTTTGTTCTATTGTGAATGCCTGCAAGAAAATGAATCTCAGGGTAGCACACAGTGACATATACATACTTTGACAGTTAATCTACTTTGAATTTTTAAAGTTTGAACTGGCGTATCTGCATCCACCACTAACCTGGTGGCCTGCTCCAGGCACCACCACTCTGTGTAAACAGAGACCTGACCTGCACGTCCAGGGAAAGAGACATGAATGGTAGATTTACAATAACTGGCCAATCTCTTGGCTCTTGTATTCACTTAAGAAGCTGCCATGCACCGTATTACATGCAGTTCAGCAACCAACAATCACAACGAGTCACGAAGCAAACATTTTAGACTGGAAGTCTGTTAAAAGAAACTTCTGTCTTTATAATTCTTTCCATATTAGAAAATGATGCAATAACTAACCTTAACAATTTCTTTCAGAGTGAAGATGGAAAAACCTCATCACACAATGTTGGACTACAGATCAATTAGCCTTTCACTGCTTTTCCAGTTACTAGAATATAGCACCTTACAGCACAGTACAGGCCCTTTGGCCCACGATGTTGTGCGACATTTTAACCTACCCCAAGATCAATCTAACCCTTTGCTCCCACATCGCCCTCCATTTTCTAATATCCGTGTGCCTATCTGAGGGTTTCTCAAGTGTCCTGAATGTATCTACCTTTACCAGCTCCCCTAGCAGGGTAGACCACTTACCCACTACTCTCGGTGTAAAAAACCTAAATCTGAATCCCCCTTATACTTTGCTCCAAAATTTACCTCATTTATTTCAAGGTGGCGACACCTTGAAATAATAAAATTAATTAAAATGCGTGTTATGTCGTGCAATGCAATCCTTATTTGGGTAAAAAATTATAGCTTTCTAGCCATAAGCCATTGCAAATCCGTCATTATGTGGCATGTTGTCAGTTGTGGAGCTAAACTCCTGATTAATTCATTATTATTATAGATAACACACACACAAAATGCTGGAGGAACTCAGTAGGTCAGATAGCATCTACGGAAAGGAATAAACAGTTGACGTTTCATTCCGAGACCCTTCATCAGGACTGGAAAGGAAGGGGGATGATGTCAGAATAAGAAGGTGGGGGAGGAGAGGGGAAGGAGGATGGTTAGAAGGTGATTGATGAAGCCAGGTGGGTGGGAAAGACAAAGGGCTGGAGAAGAAGGAATCTGCTAGGGGAGGAGAGTGGATCATATGAGAAAGGGAAGGAAGAGGGACACCAAAAGGAGGTGAGAGGCAGGTGAGAAGAGGTGAGAGTCCAGAGTGGGGAATAGAAGAAGAGGGAAAAGTGAGGGATTTTTTTTTACTGGAAGGAAAAGTCGATGATCATGCCATCAGGTTGGAGGCTACCCAGATGGAATGTGAGGTGTTGCTTCTCCACACTGAGGGTGGCCTCATCATGGCACAAGAGGAGGCCATGGACTAACATGTTGGAATGGGAATGAGAATAGGAACTTAAATGTTTGGCCACCGGGAAATTCTGCTTTTGGCAGATGGGAGGAGGTGCTCGACAAAGCAGTTCCCCGGTTTACGACTAGTCTCACCAATGTAGAGGCCAGATGGCAAAAGACAATCCCAGTAGATTTGCCTCACCTGTAAGAGCAGTTTGGGGCCCTGATGGGGGTGAATGGGCAGGTGTGGCACTTAGGCCACTTGCATGGATGAGTGCCAAGAGGGAGATTAGTGGGGAGAGACGAATGGACAGGGAATCGTGGAGGGAGTGATATCAGAGGAAAACAGAGAGTGGGGTGGGGTAATGATGTGTTTGGTGGTAGGATCGGTTTAGAAATGGCAATCTTGGACATTTTGCTGGTGTATTTCCATTGGTGACCTCCATCTGCCCAGCTCAGCTCCTTTACTTGGTTCCATGATCCAACTTCATTACCGTCAGATTCCACCATCCCAAGCCCTATGTTACTTCAACCGGTCACCTCCCAGTCTCTGTCACTAACTCTACCCTTCCCTCTCCCGCGTGACTCCAGTTGTCAACCAAACCCAACCCCCTCAGCTCTTTACACTGGCAAATCTCTTCTACACCCCGTCATTCCTGCCCTGAAAACTTCGACTATCTTCTTCCCTCTGCAGATGCTGCCTGATCCGCTAAGTTCCTTGTTTTTTTTTGTAACATAAAGAGGACATGGTAGTGTAGCAGTTAGTGTAACATTTTACAGTGCCAGGGATTGGAGTTCAAGTCTCTCTGCTGTCTGTAAGGAGCTTGTACGTTCTTCCCATGGCTGTGTGTATTTCCTCAGGGTGCTCTAGTTTCCTCCCACATTCCAAAGACATATGGATTAGTCAGTCGTAGGCATGCTATGTTGGTGCTGGAAGCATGGCAAAATTTGTGAGCTGCCCCCAGCACATTCTCAGACTGTGTTGGCTGTTGACGCCAATGACAAATTTCGCTGCATGTTTCGATGCTTTCAGACCTGGTAAGGCTCCGAAGACTTGTGCCGACCTACTGGCGGGTGTATTCAGGACATCTTCAACCTCATTTTGCTATGTTCGGAACTTTCCGCCTGCTTCAAAAGGGCAACAAGAAGAGTAGTGTGAGCTGCTTTAATGGTTATCGTCCAGCAGCTCTCACATTACGGTGATGAAACGCTTTGAGAGGTTGGTCGTGGCCAGAATCAACTCCTGCCTCAGCAAGGACCTGGACCCACTGCAATTTGCCTATCGCCACAATAGGTCTATGGCAGACGCAATCTCAATGGCTCTCCACCCAGCCTTAGGTCATTTGGACAATGCAGACATCTATGTCAGGATGCTGTTCGTTAACTATAGCTCAGTATTTATCACCATCATTCCTACAGTCCTGATTGGTAAGCTACAGAACTTCCCTCTGCAATTGGGTCCTCGGCTTCCTCACCGGAAGACCAACAATCTGTGCGAAATGGTGATAGTATCTCCTCCTCACTGACAGTCAACACTGGCGCAACTCAAGGATGTGTGCTTAGCCCACTGCTCTACTCTACTCTCTCTATACCCATGACTATGTGGCTAGGTATAGCTCCAATGCCATCTATAAATTTGCTGACGATACAACCATTGTTGGCAGAATCTCAGATGAAGATGAGAGGGCGTACAGGAGTGAGATATGCCAGCTAGTGGAGTGGTGTCACAGCAACAACCTTGCACTCAACATCAGTAAGACCTAAAAGTTGATTGTGGACCTCAGAAAGGGTAGGACATGGGATCACAAACCAATTTTCATAGAGGGATCAGAAGTGGAGAGAGTGAGCAATTTCAAGTTCCTGGGTGTCAAGATCTCTGAGGGTCTAACATATTGATGTAGCTATAAAGAAGGTAAGATAGCTGCTATATTTCATTAGGAGTTTGAGGAGGTTTGGTTTGTCACCAAAGACACTCAAAAACTACTGCAGATGTACCCTAGAGAGCATTCTGACAGGCTGCATCACTGTCTGGTATGGTGGGGGCAGGGTGGGGGGGGGGGCTACTGCACAGGATCAAAAGAAGCTACAGAAAGTTGTGAAATTAGTCAGCTCCATCATGGGTGCTAGCCTCCAGAGTATCCAAGACATCTTCAAGGTGGCCCGAAACGTCGACTGTACCTCTTCCTAGAGATGCTGCCTGGCCTGCTGCGTTCACCAGCAACTTTGATGTGTGTTGCTTGAAATTCCAGCATCTGCAGATTTCCTCCTGTTTGCATTTTTAAATTCAAGGAGTGGTGTCTCAGAAAGGCGACATCCATTATTAAGGACACCCCCGCCCCCCATCAAACAGGACATGCCCTCTCCTCATTGTTACCATCAGGAAGGAGGTACAGAAGCCTGAAGGCACACACTCAGCAATTCAGAAACAGCTTTTTCCCCTCTGCCATACGATTCCTAAAGGGACATTGAACCCATGAACACCACCTCACTTTATTATTTCTGTTTTGTTTTTGCACAATATTTAATTTAACTATTTAATGCACATATATTTACCTACAGTAATTGATTCACTAATTTATTTATCTTCTTTCTATATTATCGTTCTACTGCTGCCACTGTTAACAAATTTCACAACACGTGCCGGTGATGTTAAACCTGATTCTGATTCTATTTCGATATGCTCGTGACAAATAAAGCTAGTCTTTAAGAAAAGCTCCCTGTAATCATAGTTGGTTGATGAAGGGTCTCAGCCTGAATTACCGACTGCTCACTCATCTCCACAGATGCTGCCTGACCAGCTGTGTTTCTCCAGCATTTTGTGTGTGTTCCTCTGGATTTCCAGCATCTGCAGAATCTCTTGTGTTCATCATATTTGATTGTTTTTGTCATTCCTGATGGCCCGTGCTGACTTCAGTGAGTGGCCTTTAACATCTCTGCTGCGTTGTAGCTCTTCAGTGTACTAAAATACTCTGACCTCTGTTATACAAAGCGATGCATGACCTCCAATCTGCCCACAGTGGGTTGATTGTGGCAAAATTTTACCCATACAGCGTGAATCTCTGTGGTCATGAGCTTGAAATATGAAAATACCAATGCCCAAGAAAGAAAAATCCGACAAAAAGTAGTGGATATGGCTCAGTCTGTCACAGGGAGAGCCCTCCCCGCCATTGGGCACATCTACAAGGAGCGCCAGAAAGCAGAATCCACCATCAAGGACCCCCACCACCCAAGACATGCTCTCTTCTCAGTGCTGCCATCAGGAAGGAGGTAGAGGAGCCTCAGGACTCGCACCACCAGGTTCAGGGACGGCTATTATCCCTCAACCATCAGGCTCTTGAAACAAAGAAGATAACTTCACTCAACTTTGCTTGCCCCTTTGCTGAGATGTTCCAATGAACTCATTTTCAAGAACAGTTCATTTTATGTTCTTGATAATTATTGCTTATTTATGTATTATTATTTCTGAATTAGCATAGATAAGTTCACTCACCTCAACACTGAACTGATACCACAGCCTATGGACTCACTTTCAAAGACTCAACAACTCATGTTCTCAATATTATTTACTATTGATATTATTCATTATTACTTGGGTGTTTTCTTTTACATTTGCATAGTTCGTCATCTTTTGCACGTTGGTTGTTTGTCAGTCGTTGTGTATAGTTCTTCATTGATTCTATTGTATTTCTTTGATTCACTGTGAATACCTGAAAGAAAATTAATCTCTGGGTCGTATATGTACTTTGATACTTTGACAGTTGTTAGGAGTGGCATGGTAGTGTAGCGGTTAGCATGAAGCCAATGACCTGGGTTCAATTCCCACCGCTACCTGTAAGGAGTTTGTACGCTCTCCCCGTGACTGCGTGGGTTTCCTCCGGGTGCTCCAGTTTCCTCCCACAGTCCAGAGATGTACCGGTTGGTAGGTGAATTGGTCATTGTAAATTGTCCCATGATTAGGCTAGGTTAAATCGGGGTATTGCTGGGCAGCGCGGCTCCAACGCCCAGAATGTCCTATTCTGACTGTACCTTAATAAATAAAAAATAACGAATAGTTTGTACCCCACCCATTATTTATTTATATACACACATTCTTTTTCACTCTCTCCTTTTTCTCCCTCTGTCCCTCTCACTATACCCCTTGCCCATCCTCTGGGCTTCCCCCCTCCCCCTTTTCTTTCTCCCTAGGCCTCCTGTCTCATGATCCTCTCATATCCCTTTTGCCAATCAACTGTCCAGCTCTTGGCTCCATCCCTCCCCACCCACCCCCCCCCCCCCGTCTTCTCCTATCATTTCGGATCTCTCCCTTCCCCTCCCACTTTCAAATCTCTTACTAGCTCTTCTTTCAGTTAGTCCTGACGAAGGGTCTCGGCCTGAAATGTCGACTGTACCTCTTCCTAGAGATGCTGCCTGGCCTGCTGCGTTCACTTTGATGTGTGTTGCTTGAATTTCCAGCATCTGCAGATTTCCTCGTGTTTGCATTTTCAAATAGTTCTGTTTCTCTGTCCACAACTGCTTCCTGGGCCGTGGAATTTTCCAGTGTTTTCACTTCGTATTCCTCTGAAATTTTCGGCTCCCAACTACACTGTTTACCATGCCGGCAAACTTAGATATATAACTCTCTGTTCCTTTGTCTTTGTCATTTATAAATTCAGCACAAAGCTGAGGCCTCAGTGCAGATCGCTAGGGACAAGTGCTAGTCCCATCCTGCCAATTTGAATGCATTACCATTATCTGTACTCTCTATCTTCTCTCTCTGAACCAATTCCCTACCCACACCAATGTTACCTTCAGTTCCAAGTGCTCTCACTTTTATTATTAAGGCACTCAATAATGATTGACACTGAAATGCATGCTTATTTTCCACCCAGTATAAGGCTAAAGATATTCTGGTGCCTCACTAATTAACTCTCTAATTAGGGCACTACGGTAGTGTAACGGTTAGCACAATGCTTTTGCGGCATGGGGCGTTTGGAGTTCAAAGTTCAAATCCGAAATGCCACGTACAACCTTGAGATTCACCTTCTTGCAGGCAGCCACAAAACAAAGTAAGTTCAAAGTAAATTTATTATCAAAGTACGTATGTCACCATATACAACCCTGAGACTCATTTTCTTTTTTTTTAATTTTATTTTTATTTGGATAAGGAATTCACAAATATCATGTACTTTTTTTCACACATATAATCATTTCCATTTTTTATATGTATAAAACTACAATTATTTATACATTCTTAAGTACACATTGAGATGATATAAAAGGAAAATAAACATTTAAATAGATAATTATGTACTGTGGTAAATCTAACCTATTAGGCTAAGTAATGAAATTAGTTGTTAAGAAAAATGGTAATAATAGTTTCCGTACAACCCTTCTGGACCATTTCCACTGGTCCAAAATGTTGCATACAAGCCTATATACCAACCATTGTAGGTGTTTATATCCTAATTTGTTCATGCTTGTTCCTGCCCGCAGACATAATTATCCAATCCCTATGTACTTACTTACTTAATTTTTTCATTTTTTTATCCCTTTCCCAAATCTTTCCCTTTACTTGTGTTAATTCTCTATTTTCCAAAAAAAAAACAAAAAAAACCAAACATTTAGACTAGGGGTGCTTACGTTAGCAATATTACTGTGTTGTTGAGAAGAGCAATATAAATCATTAGGAGAGTCATCTAAAGTCTGCTCGCATTGGGGTTATATATTCAATCCATTTATTCCAGATTTGATAAAATTTTTCTTTTTGAGTTCTCAGGGAGTAAGTCAACTTTTCCATTTTAAATATTTCCAAGATGATTTCGTACCAATCTTCTAATGTAGGTGGTATTGGATTTAGCCATTTTCTAGTGATTGATTTCTTACTTGCCGCTAAGAGGGCCTGCAGCAACTTTATATCTTCCTTCTGTGCAAGGAACAATACATGCCCCAAATAAAGCATCTCAAAGTTCAGAGGTATCTGGGACCTAAGTACCTTAACTAATGTTCTACGAATACCTTCCCAAAATAGACTTAATTTAGGGCAATCCCAGAAAATATGAAAATCTGCAGCTTTCAATGGTCCTCGACTAATTCTTTGACTTGGAGAGAACATTGTTGGAAAAACATTATAAAATACTTCAAGACCCCATATCAGGAAAAATATAAAGATACAAATGTGATGTGTTGAAGAAGGAGACTCATTTTCATGTGCACATACTCAATAAATCTATAGAATAATAACCACAATAAAATCAATGACAGACTACCCAACTAGCATGTTCAGCCAGAGTGCAGAGGACCACAAACTGTGCAAATACAAAAAGAATAATGATAAATGAACAAGCAATAAATATCGAGAACATGACATGAAAAGTCCTTGAAGGTGAGAACATTTCAATGATGGGTGAGTGAAGTTGAGGGCGGTTATCCCCTTTGGTTCAAGAGCCTGATAGTTGAAAGGAAAGTAGCTCATGAAAAACTACACACAATAAAGACCAACATTAGAAAAAAGAACAAATCAAATCGTGAAAACGATACAAAAAAATACAGAGAAGATGAGCACAGAGTTCCTGAAAAGCGAGTCCACAGATGTGCCAGTTCAGTACGGCGTCACGCCATTGGGGAGCATCTAATAGGTAGTGGGTGCTTATCTCCACTACCCCACCCCTGCCCCAAGCTATGAGAACCTAATTATATTATTATTAATGTTTTTGTATTTTCTCTCAGCTCAAGCTGGTAAAATCTGAGGTACGGGTATAACCAAACACACTCATTTCTCAATCACTAGGAACTTTCGGACTATTCTAGTGGGCTTTAGTATTGTGGCTTTCCGGAGATTTAAATAAACATACTGTGTTGGCCTAATTGTTTAATGCTATTGTATAGTGCCTTTGAGCTGATACCAGTTGTAGATATTACTATTGGGACAATGTATACCCTGCTCGTGTCCCATAGTCTGTCAGCTTCCTCTTTTAATTCAGCATATCTCTGGTGTTTTTCACTTATTGATTTCTGTTTGTTATATGTGTTTAGAATGGTTACATCCATCAGGTAAGTTGCTTGTTTATCTGGACAGCTATTATGGATTGTCCTGTCTAAAATAATGGATTGTTTGTAATATAGTTTGTAGAACTTGACTCTAAAACTGTAATTAATATTATTATTATTATAAATTATTGACGTTTGTTCATACCGCTGTAGCAGGACGTCTAAGGTTGAGAGAGTGGAACTGTCCCAGTGCAGTAGCTTTTCCTCTTTTAAAGCTCTCTCACACAAGTTTTCCTTTCATCGTCAGACATGATGGACAACCACCACCATTATTATTATTGTTACTGTTATTATTAACATGTGAAATCTAACCCAGCGATGTTCCCTTGGATGCAAGGGATTGGTATGTTTTAAAAGCCTTTTGTACATGTTGTTCTCTAAACGTTCACTCCTCCTGAGATCAGGCATATGGCGGTCACAGCAGTGTTGCAGCTGGGATAACATGATTACAGCTCGGGGAGACAGAGCTTGGACTTCGATTCCAGCGTCCTCTGTAAGCAAGTCTGTAGTCCTTCCCATGACCGCTTGGGTTTCCTCCGGGTGCTCTGGTTTCCTCCCACAGTCCCAAGACATACTGGTTACTAGGTTAATTGGTCACTGTAAATTGTCCTGTGATTAAGCTAGGGTAAAATCGGAGGGTTGCTGGGCAGCGTGGCTGGGTAGGCCAGAAGGGCCTGTTCCACACTATATCTCTAAATAAGATAAAAATATGTTTAAGCTATTGCCTTCACATAATTATTGACACATAATGTAATCAATTCTTAAAGATGCGAGGACAAGGGTTTAAGACCATTAAATAATTATGCTGAAATCATAGACTCACAGAAATAATATTCCGCCTTGTTCCATCGATCTGCATCTGGGCTACAGTCCTCCATACCATCCCATCCATGCCCTTAGCAAAATTTCTCCTGAACATTGAAATCAAATCTGCATCTACCACTTCTGTGGGAAGCTCATTCCACACTCCCACCACCTTCTCAATGAAGAAAATTCTCCATCATGTTCCCCTTAAACATTTCACCTTTCACCTTTAATCCATGACCCTCTGGTTCTGCTGTCATCCAATCTCAGTGGAAAATACCTGCTTCCATTTACTCTCTCTATACCCCTCATAAAGTGTAAGGAGTTTTGCACTGTACTGTTTCAAAGAAGTACAGAAAAAGAGCAAATGTGTTGAACGAGCATAAACCTGTTGTTAGACCACATCTGGTGTTGTCCTAAGCGCAGATCTGGGGCACACCCGAACCAAAAGGCCTTAAGATCATGGAAAGTTGGCCGCTTGGTTGCCATGGGAATTTCTTGAGCTAAACACTAAGTCCTGGGAAGGTAGGAGCAGTCACAGCCAGAGGAAGTGTGAAGTGGGTTTGAAAAGGCCTACAGGTCGATCTTGACTGTGGTGGATTTAGGTGGGTTTTCTTAACAATTCCTAAATCCACCAAGCATGCTGCTGAGGTGAGGAACATAAAGTGAGGCAGAGTTGATGCCTCCCCCTCTCTCATTGCTAATGACGTCCAGCAACTGGTGTCAAGCAGCAAATAACACACTTAAAGGCCTAATGTATTCAGAAGTCATAAGAGGAAAGGACTGGAGATGGAGAAGTCTGTAAGGTGTGGCTTTTCTGGAAGGGGATTTGGGCCAGTGCATTTGAAAGAGGGATAGATAGTACCTGAGGAGAAGAAACCGTTTGCAAAAGTATCTAGTATGGGTTGCAGGAAAGGATGTTCAGCAGTTGGGTTCAAATAAGGTTTAGACAGAGTGGAAGGGGTGGACTGTAAATATCTTCAAGCCTGTGAGAGATGTTTGGACTAGAGATGAAGTGTGATTTATGGAATGAGGCAGGAAAGTATCCTTTAAAGATACAGTCAGCAAGGATATTATTGAATGGTGGAGCAGGCTTGAGGGGTTCTACTGATATACAGTATCTACACTCTGTGGCCAATTTATTAGGTACACCTGTACACCTGCTCGTTAGTGCAAATATCTAATCAGTCAATCATGTGGCAGCAACTCAGTGCATAAAAACACTGAGACATGGTCAAGACATTCAGTTGTTGTTCAGACCGAACATCAGGGTGGGGAAGAAATGTGATCTAAGTGATTTTGACTATGGAATGATTGTTGGTGTCAGACAGGTTTAAGTAGCTCAGAAATTACGATCTCCTTGGATTTTCATGCACAGCACTCTATAGAGTTTACGGAGACTGGTATGAGAAACAAAAAACATCCAGTGAGCAGCAATTCTGTGGGTGAAAATGCTTTGTTAATGAGAGAGGTCAGAGGAGAATGGCTAGTCTGGTTTAAGCTGACAGGAAGGCGACAGTAACTCACCGGAGGTGTGCAGAAGAGCATCTTTGAACGCACAGGTCAAACAGTGAAGCGAATGGGCTACAGCAGCAGAAGACCACAAACGTACACTCAGTGGCCACTTTAGCAGGTTCAATAGGTTCCTAATAAAGTGGTGACTGCGCGTATATAGAAACATAGAAACATAGAAAATAGGTGCAGGAGTAGGCCATTCGGCCCTTTGAGTCTGCATCGCCATTTATTATGATCATGGCTGATCATCCAACTCAGAACCCCACCCCAGCCTTCCCTCCATACCCCCTGATCCCCGTAGCCACAAGGGCCATATCTAACTCCCTCTTAAATATTGCCAATGAACTGGCCTCAACTGTTTCCTGTGGCAGAGAATTCCACAGATTCACCACTCTCTGTGTGAAGACGTTTTTCCTAATCTCAGTCCTAAAAGGCTTCCCCTTTATCCTCAAACTGTGACCCCTTGTTCGGGACTTCACCAACATCGGGAACAATCTTCCTGCATCTAGCCTGTCCAATCCCTTTAGGATTTTATACGTTTCAATCAGATCCCCCCTCAATCTTCTAAATTCCAACGAGTACAAGCCCAGTTCATCCAGTCTTTCTTCATACGAAAGTCCTGCCATCCCAGGAATCAATCTGGTGAACCTTCTTTGTACTCCCTCTATGGCAAGGATGTCTTTCCTCAGATTAGGGGACCAAAACTGCACACAATACTCCAGGTGTGGTCTCACCAAGGCCTTGTACAACTGCAGTAGTACCTCCCTGCTCCTGTACTCAAATCCTCTCGCTATAAATGCCAGCATACCATTCGCCTTTTTCACCGCCTGCTGTACCTGCATGCCCACTTTCAATGACTGGTGTATAATGACACCCAGGTCTCGTTGCACCTCCCCTTTTCCTAATCGACCACCATTCAGATAATAATCTGTTTTCCTATTTTTGCCACCAAAGTGGATAACTTCACATTTATCCACATTAAATTGCATCTGCCATGAATTTGCCCACTCACCCAACCTATCCAAGTCACTCTGCATCCTCTTAGCATCCTCCTCACAGCTAACACTGCCACCCAGCTTCGTGTCATCCGCAAACTTGGAGATGCTGCATTTAATTCCCTCATCCAAGTCATTAATATATATTGTAAACAACTGGGGTCCCAGCACTGAGCCTTGCGGTACCCCACTAGTCACCGCCTGCCATTCTGAAAAGGTCCCGTTTATTCCCACTCTTTGCTTCCTGTCTGCTAACCAATTCTCCACCCACACCAATACCTTACCCCCAATACCGTGTGCTTTAAGTTTGCACACTGATCTCCTGTGTGGGACCTTGTCAAAAGCCTTTTGAAAATCCAAATATACCACATCCACTGGTTCTTCCCTATCCACTCTACTAGTTACATCCTCAAAAAATTCTATGAGATTCGTCAGACATGATTTTCCTTTCACAAATCCATGCTGACTTTGTCCGATGATTTCACCGCTTTCCAAATGTGCTGTTATCACATCTTTGATAACTGACTCCAGCAGTTTCCCCACCACCGACGTTAGGCTAACCGGTCTATAATTCCCCAGTTTCTCTCTCCCTCCTTTTTTAAAAAGTGGGGTTACATTAGCCACCCTCCAATCCTCAGGAACTAGTCCAGAATCTAACGAGTTTTGAAAAATTATCACTAATGCATCCACTATTTCTTGGGCTACTTCCTTAAGCACTCTGGGATGCAGACCATCTGGCCCTGGGGATTTATCTGCCTTCAATCCCTTCAAGTTACCTAACACCACTTCCCTACTAACATGTATTTCGCTCAGTTTCTCCATCTCACTGGACCCTCTGTCCCTTACTATTTCTGGAAGATTATTTATGTCCTCCTTAGTGAAGACAGAACCAAAGTAATTATTCAATTGGTCTGCCATGTCCTTGCTCCCTATAATCAATTCACCTGTTTCTGTCTGTCGGGGACCTACATTTGTCTTTACCAGTCTTTTCCTTTTTACATATCTATAAAAGCTTGAGGATGTGCCTGAGCAGGCACACTCAGCGTGTTAGACACAGCTTTTCCCTGCCACCATCAGATTTTTGAATGGACAATGGACCTGCCCATTGGTTCTCTTTTTGAACTGCTTATTTAATTTATATGAGTATGTATTATTGCACTGTTGTGGTAGATGTCCATCGAGTATGACGACAACAGGAAACCTGTACAGGAGAGCTTTCAAGTGGAAAAGCTGTTGTCGTGAGGCGGTTCCTCTCTCTCAACCTCAGAAGTCCAGGCCCAGTGGTATGAACAAGCATCACAAACTGGGGTCTTCCTTGATTGCAGTGGTTGTCCATGACATCTTCTGTACCTTGTAGTGCCCTTCGCTCTCCACGGAGCATTGCAGTACACCCTTCCTGCTGTTGCATGTCACTGTAGGTCTCATCCAGTCTGCCAGAGCTGATTTCACTAGGGCGGGCATGTCTCTATCTCATCAAGGTACGAGGCCCTGTGCTTACCCCCACCTGGTTTAGCCCGTCTGTCAAAGCGGTGTACCGGAGTGTAGCCACTGTCACGTGCAAACATCTACTTGGAGCCACAGCTGAGAGCTGAGTGTCCGGTGCGGACCAAAGGAGAGTGATCTGTCCCAGAATGGACGCGACAAGCCCCTTCACCGGAGGTAAACCCCTGCCTGGACATCCCACAGACCTCCCTGCACAGTCCTGCTGTCGCAAATCAACAAATCTCAGGATATATGCTAGTGATTCCGGTTCTGATCCACATCTCTTTTTTATGGAAAGTGAGAAATTTGGAGAGGGCAAATAATGAGATAACAGAAATTTGTGAGTTAAGTTTATGGCACTCCAATTCTCTCATAACTAATAGGGTTTGAAAATAGCTGCTTGAAACTCATTTACTGTACTCTGAAACAGCTATACATTTATAATTTTAATTAATAACTGGAGTTATTTTTAGGATTACTTCTCTCTGTAATGTCTTAATAAGTTTGAAAGTACAACTGCAGTATAGAGACAGGTCCTCATCTCTCACCTAGAAAAAAAGTTCCAAGGTTCTTGAAGTTAATTAGTTGGAAGTTCCCTAGATAACACCATTTGGTAACAGATTTGTAATATTGGAGGTCCAGATCGAAACCTGAAGGCCAGTCGAAAATCCAGTCGAGGCCTGACGACCGGAACTTGGGTCTGCAAATCTCTGCAAATCCGCTAGCGCAGTCTGGGCCCAGCATCTGCAAACCCATGATTACACTGGAGGCAGAAGAAGATGGCCTGTCCTGCGGTTTGAGAACTGTGTGTGTACATAGGAGTGTGGGAGAGGGGAGTGGGGCTTGTTTCGCTGGTGTTGTTTGGTTGCTTGGGACGTTCTGCTTTGTTATGTTCTGTGTTCACCGGCTGAGCCTTGTGCAGTTGCTACATTGACGCCAAAATGTGTGGCGAAACTTGTGGGCTGCCCCCCGCACATCCTCAGCTATGTTGGTTGTTAATGCAGGTGACGATTTTCACTGTATGTTTTGATATACAGTACTGTGGAAAAGTCTCAGGCAAATGTATATCTGGGGTGCCTAAGACTTTTGCACAGTACTGTAGTAATTTTATGTCTTGTACTGTACTGCTGCCACAAAAATAAAATCATGGCATATGTGAGTGATGATAAACCTGATTCTGAAATGGGTCTCTATTCTGGACTGAGAGTGGGAAGGGGGCAGGCAGGGAGTGAGAAGCACCAGAGAGACCCACCTCCCCTTCATACCCCATCCGTTATTTATCTATTTATTTATTTGTTTGTTTGTTTGTTTGTTTCTCTCTTTCTCTCTCTCTCTCTCTCCCTCCCTCCCTCCTTTTTCTCCCTCTGTCCCTCTCACTATACTCCTTGCCCATCCTCTGGGCTTCCCCCCTCCCCCTTTCTTTCTCCCTAGGCCTCCCGTCTGTCCCATGATCTTCTCATATCCCTTTTGCCAATCACCTGTCCAGCTCTTGGCTCCATCCCTCCCCCTCCTGTCTTCTCCTATCATTTTGGATCTCCCCCTCCCCCTCCCACTTTCAAATCTCTTACTATCTCTTCCTTCAGTTAGTCCTGACGAAGGGTCTCGGCCCAAAACGTCGACTGCACCTCTTCCTAGAGATGCTGCCTGGCCTGCTGTGTTCACCAGCGTTTTTTATGTGTGTTACTTGAAATTCCAGCATCTGCAGATTTCCTCGTGTTTCCATGATCAATAAGCCAATTGTTTGGAATCAAATGACCCTGCCTGGTGTCTACACCCATGCCACACCCCCACCTCTGGCACTCCTCTCTGGCACCTGTCCCACACCCCTCCCACGGAGCTCCACCCTTGCCATTCCCAACATCCTTTGCTCCCGCCAGATCTGAAATGAATAAATCAAAATGAATCTGAATCTCAGTCTGAAAGTACAGTATTGAGCAACACACACACACAAGATACCAAAAGAAATCAGCGAGCCTTGATTAGGTGCCTTGACTTGAAAAGTCAACTGTTTATTCCCCTCCATAGTGGGTGCGTGGCTTGCTGAGTGCTTCCAGCATTTTGTGTGAGTAGCTCAAGATTTCCAGAATCTGCACAATCTCTTGTGACCGTAAGAAAGTATTCCTCAGCTGGCACTTGAACATATTTTAAAGTTCAAAGCTCAAAGTAAATTTATTATCAAAGTACATACAGTATATGTCACCATATACAACCCTGAGATTCATTTTCTTGCGGGCATTCTCATTTATGTGGCGGCGGCGCTCCTTTAAAGGGAGAGATTCGCAGGCGCTCGGTCTTATTCCGGCGGCCCAATCAGCAGTGGGAGCAGCACAGAGAGGAGTAAATAAAAGTATCGAAGGGACAAGTGGAGCAGTCATTGTTAGAGCGGTCATTGTTGGGAGTGGGCTAGTGGTGAGAGTGGGACTGTCAGACTTTGGTTCAAAGGAGGTTTCAGCTTGGAAGAGGCGTTGGCTCTAGGTAAGTTTCTGCTAAGTTTCCCTTTTTCTTACTGTGTGAGTGGTACTTAATGGAGCGTAAATGGCCTTCAGGCTGGATGTTGAAGTCCTGGGAGACCCAGAGTCTCCCAGGGAACTACATCTGCGTGAAGTGCATCCGACTGCAGCTCCCTGAAGACCGTGTTAGGGATCTGGAGCAGCAGCTGGATGATCTTCGGCTTGTACGGGAGAGTGAGGAGATTATCGATCAGAGTTACAGGGAGGTAGTCACCCCTCAGTTGCAGGAGATGGGTAGCTGGGTTACAGTCAGGAGAAGGAATGGGATGGTCAATAGGCCACCCTGTGGCTGTTACCCTCAATAGTAAGTATACTGTTTTGTATTCTGTTGTGGGGGTGACCTCCCAGGGGAATGCCACTGAGACCAGGTTACTGACACTAAGAATGGGTGCGTAGTGCAGACGGGAAAGAGGGAGAAGAGGGGAGTGATGGTGATAGGGCACTCAGAATTCAGAGGAACAGACAGGAAAGTGTGTGGACATGAATGGGACACCCATATGGTAGTTGCCCCCCACCTGCCAGGGTCGGGGACGTCTCAAATCACAACATTTTGGAGAGGGAGGAAGAACAGCCAGATGTCTTGGTATATATTGATACCAATGACATAGGAAGGAAAAGCAAAGAGGTCCTGAAAAGAGAATTTAGAGAGCCAGGCAGAAAGCTGAGAAGCAGGACCTCCAGGGTAGTAATTTCCGGATTGCTGCCTGTGTCACATGCCAGTGAGGGTAGAAACAGGCTGATTTGGCAGTTAATGCGTGGCTAAGAAGCTGGTGCAGGGGACAGGGCTTCAGGTTCTTGGATCATTGTGATCTCTTCTGGGGGAGGTATGACCTGTACAAGAGGGATGGGTTGCACCTGAACCCGAGGGGGACCGATATTCTCGTGGGCAGATTTGTTAGAGCTGTTGGGGAGGGTTTAAATTAATTTGGCAATGGGGCGGGAACCGGAGTGAAGGCACTCTGGATACGATGGATAATGAAAAAAAGCAAAGACAGCATGCAGTCAGACTGACAGGAAGGCCTGCAAGTGATAGGATAAAATTGCAGCCAGCAGGATGAGTATCAGTGCATTAGGGATGCAGAATTAAAAAGGGTAGCAAATACAGTACTCAAAGTGTTTCATCTTGATGCACAAATAAGGTGGATGATCCTGTTGCACTATTACAGATTGCCAGGTACGATGTTGTAAAAATCACTGATACCATGGCTGAAGGATGGTTGTACTTGGGAGCTGAATGTCCAAGGTTACACATTGTATTGGAAGGATAGGAATTTAGGCAGAGGGGTGGTGCGGCTCTGCTGATACAGAATCGCATCAAATCAGTAGAAAGATGAGACATAGGATTGGAAGATGTTGATTCCTTTTGGGTTGAGTTAAGAAAGTGCAAGGGTAAGGGGATCCTAGTGGCAGTTATATTCAGGCCTCCAAACTATAGCTGGGATGTGGACTACAGATTACAACAGAAAATAGAAAAGGCATGTCAAAAGGGCAATGTTATTATAGTCATGGGAGATTTTAACATGCAGGTAGATTAGGAAAATCAGGTTGGTAATGGATATCAAGAGAGTGAGTTTGTTGAATGCCTATGAGATGGTTTTTCAGAGCTAGTTGTCATTGAGCCGACTAGGGGATCAGCTATACTGGAATAGAGGGGTTATGAGGAACATTTGATGGTTCTGGGCCTCTACTCAATAGAAATTAGAAGGATGGGGGGATCTCATTGTAACCTTCCGAATGTTGAAAGGCCTTGACAGAGTAGATGTGGAAAAGATGTTTCCCATGGTCGGGGTGTTTAGGAATAGAGGGCATAGCCTTAGGATAGAGCAGCGTCCATTAAAAACAGAGATGCAGAGAAATTTCTTTATTAAAGATGGTGGTGAATTTGTGGAAATTGTTGCCACAAGCAGCCATGGAGGCCAAGTTGTTGAGTGTATTTAAGGCGGAGATTGAAAGGTTCTTGATTGGTCACGGCATCAAAGGTTACGGGGGGAAGGCCGGGGAGTGAAGCTGAGGAGGGGAAAAGAAAGGATCAGCCGTGATTGAATGGTGGAACAGACTTGATGGGCCAAATGGCCTAATTCTGCTCCTTTGTCTTCTGGACTTATGGTCTTTCTCAATAAATCCATAAAATAATAACCACAATGGAATCAATGAAAGACCGTACCAACTTGAGTATTCCACCAGTGTACAAAAGAACAAACTGCGCAAATAGGAAAAGAAAGGATGAATAACAATAAATGAACAAACAATAAATATGAGAAAATGAGATAAAGTGTCCTTGAAAGTGAGTTCAGTGATGGGGTAAGTGAAGTTGAGTGAAGTTAGATCCTTCGTTCAAGAGTCGGACGGTTGAGGGGTAGTAACTGTTCCTGAACCTGGTGGTGTGGGTCCTGAGGCTCCTGTGCCTTCTTTCTGAAAAAGAACTCGTCCTGGGCGAGGGGGGTTCCTGATGACGGAGGCTGCTTTCCTGTGAAAGTGCCTTTTCTCATGCCTTAATATCTTATTGTGGCCTTTTACATTTTTATAAGGTTATCAGTAGTCCACCTAATACCGAATAAACAACTACTGTTACCCAGAAAGCTCGTTTGAACACTGCAGTATCTTATGAGGCTCGCCATTAATTTTAATTAAAATATCGCACAATTCCTCAGTGAGTTACAGTTACTGATAATGCTGACTTCAGTGCTTAATGATTACCATCCTCTCACTGAATGCCTTTCAAGACACTTCGAGCATCCTTCAGTTTTTTTATTAAGTTAATTGTTCAATAAACAATATAGCTAATATCATCCAACCTGTACATTATTTCAGGGAGTCCATCGAAAATCAAATCAGGATAAATCAATAGTTGCAACGCACACAAAATGCTAGAGGAACTCAGCAGACTAGGCAGCATCTATGGAAAAGAGTAAACAGTCGACATTTCGGGCCAAGACCCTTCACTGGGACTGCAAAGAAAGAGAAGTCAGAATAAGAAGGTGAGGGAGGGGAGGAAGAATTACAATGTGGTAGGTGTTAGGTGAAACCAGGATAGTAAAGAGCTGGGAAGGTGATTGGTGAAAGATATAAAGGACTGGACAAGGGGGAATCTGATAGGAGGTGATGGGCAGGTAAGGAAACAAGGTGAAAGAGGAAAACAGGAATGGGGAATGGTGAAGGGGGGGCAATTACTGGAAGTTAGAGAAATTGATGTTTGTGCCATCAGGTTGGAGGCTACCCAGACAGAATATAAGGTGTTGCTCCTCCAACCTGAGTGTGGCCTCATCGCGACAGTAGAGGAGGCCATGGACTGACATGTCAGAGTGGGGAGTAGAATTGAAATGAGTGGCCACCGGGAGATCCTGCTTTTTGTGGCAGATGGAGCGAAGGTTCTCGGCTTACTCTGACTTCTGTCCTTCTTTTCAGTCCTGAGGAAGGCTCACGGCCCAAAAGGTCGGCTATTTACTCTTTTCCATAGGTACTGCCTGAGCTGCTGAGTTCCACTGGCATTTTGCGTGTGTTGCTTTGGATTTCCTGCATCTACAGATTTTTTCATGTTTGTAAGTGAAGAGAAAAAGCCAAATATTTTACTGATTCTGAAGTAATTACTCAGAGATTCCTTTGCACATGTAAAGACTCAAGTTGTTATCTGCGAGACCCCATTGATTGGTCAAGGCCAATTTTGCAGGACATGAGTTTCACTGAATAAAGAGAAGGGGTTGACGTGAAACAAGAAATGAGACCAGAAATTCTAAGGCTTTTTTTTTCAGTGTCATGTGATGTGACTTACCAGGAATGGAATATGACAATAACCATCTGTCCTGGTGCAAGGTCTCAACCCGAAATCTCGACTGCCCCTTTGCCTCCTCAGATGCTACCTGAACCATTAAGTTTACCAGCAGATTTGTTTTGCCTCTGGATTCCAGCGCCTGCATCTCTTATATCCCCACAACAGTAACTATTGCTGGGCAGATTTGAATCAGTGTGGAAAACTGTCCACCTGCTTCCTGAGATAATTCATTCTTGGATCTCTGATGCACCTTCCATACCACCAATAGATGTGATGATGTCATTTCCTGTGCTACATTCCCTTGGTTTTGGAACAGAATCCAAATCTGATTTATTATTTCAGATATGCGACAAGACTTGTTATTTTGCAGTAGCACCACAGTGCAATACATAAAAAATTCTATACGTTACATTAAGGAATATATAAAATAAATAAGTATTGCAAAAAGAGAATGGAATAATGAGATAGTGTTCATGGGTCTATTCAGATCAAATTATGATTATGATTATGATTATGAGGACATGCGGTCCCTTTTTATTGTCATTTAGTAATGCATGCATTAAAAGTGTTTTTCCAGAATGATATCACAAAAACACATGACAAACCGACTTAAAAACTAACAAAAACCACATAATTATAACATATAGTTACAACAGTGCAAAGCAATACTGTAACTTGATAAGAACAGACCATGGCACAGTAAAAGTCTCAGAGTCTCTCGGAAGTCCCATCATCTCACGCAGACAGTGAACCTCCAGCGCCGCCAACTTGCCGATGCAGCATCCTGGAAGCATCCAACCACAGTCTGACTCCGAGTCCGTCCGAAAAACTCCGAGCCTCCGACCAGCTCTCCGACACCGAGCACCGAGCACCATCTCTGCCGAGCGTTTCGACCCCGGCCCCGGCAACAGGCGATACGCAAAGCCGAGGATTTGGGGCCTTCGTCTCCGGAGATTCTCGATCGCACAGTAGCAGCAGCAGCGAAGCGGGTATTTCAGAAGTTTCTCCAGGTGTTCCTCTGTGCTTCTCACGGCTGTCTCCATCAAATCAGGATTGTGCACGGCCCCCTAGTTACACATAATCAATATTCATTCGGAATGGCCGCGTGCAGCATTGCGCCATCTTTTCCCCACTCCAATTAGACTCTTGACCTCACAATCTACAGTTTGGTGCAAAAGTCTCAGGCACCTATATATAACTAGGGTGCCTAAGATTATTGCAGAGTACTGCAGTAATTTTATATATTGCACTGTACTGCTGCAGTAAAATAAAATCATGACATATGCAATTGATGATAAACCTGATTCTGATATGGGTTTCTATTGTGGTCTGAGAGTGGGAAGGGGGCAAGGAGAGGGGGATCGTGGTTGGGTAGGAGGGGAGGGAGCAGGAAGCCACCAGAGAGACAATGATCAGTGATAACAAACCTGATGCAGATTCTGTTCCAAAACAGTGCGCCAAAGAGAGTATAGCACAGGTAATGATCAATAAACCAAATGTTTGGAATCAAATGACCTTGCCTGGTGAATCAGGGCTGGGTGTGTCTGCACCCTCCCTCAACCTCTGGCATTCCTTCTCTGCCACCTGTCCCACACCCATAAGACCATAAGATATAGGAGTAGAATTGGGCCATTTGGCCCATCAAATCTGCTCCGCCATTTCATCATGGCTGATCCAATTTTCCTCTCAGCCCCAATCTCCTGCCTTGGCTCCATACCCCTTCATGCCCTGACCAATCAAGAATCTATCAACCGCTGCCTTATATATACACACAGAATTGGTCTCTACAGCTGCCTGTGGCAAAGAAGTCCACAGATTCTCCATTCTCTGGCTAAAGAAATTCCTTCTCATTTCCATTCCAAAAGGATGCTCCTCTATTCTGTGACTGTGTCCTCTGCTCTTAGACTCACCCACCATGAGAAACATCCTCTCCTCATTCGTTCTGTCAAGGCTTTTCACCATTCGATAGCTTTGAATGAGGTCACCTCTCATTCTTCTGAACCCCACGGATTACAGGCCCAGAGCCATCAAATGCTCTTCATATGACAAGCCATTCAATCCTGGAATCATTTTCGTGAACCTCCTTTGAACCCTCTCCAAGATAAAGGGTCTTTCTAAGATAAGGAGCCCAAAACTGCTCACAATACTCCAAGTGAGGCTTCACCAGTGCTTTATAAAGTCTCAATATTATATTCTTGCTTTTATATTCTAGTCGTCTTGAAATGAATGCTAACATTGCATTTGCCTTCCTCACTAAAGACTCAACCTATAAAGTAAGCTTTAGGAAATCCTGCACAAGGACTATCAAGTCCCCTTGTACATCACTTGTTTTGTATTCTCTCTCCAATTTGAAAATAGTCAACCCTTTTATTTCTTCCACTGAAGTACATGATCTATACTTCCCGATTCTGTATTCCACTTCCATTTCTTTGCCCATTCTCCAAATCTGTCTAAATCCTTCTGTAGTCTCTCTGTTTCCTCAAATCTACCTGCCCCTCCACCTATCTTCATTTCATCTGCAAACTTTGCAACAAAGGCATCAATTCCGTCATCTAAATCATTGACATATAACATAAAAAGAATCGGATCCAACACAGACCACTCTGGAATACCACTAGTCACCGGCAGCCAACTAGAAAAGGTTCCCTTTGTCTTCTGCCACTGCCTTATTCACATTAGAATCTTTCTTGTAATACCATGGGCTCATAGTTTGTTAAGCAGCCTCACATATGGCAGCTTGTCAAAGGCCTTTTGAAAACCCAAGTACACAACATCAACCAATGCTTCTTTGTCTATCCTGCTTGTTATTTCTTCAAAGAATTCCAACAGATTTGTCAGGCAAGACTTCCCCTTGAGGAAACCTTGCTGACTATGGCCTATTTTATCATGTGCCTCCAAGTACCCTGAGTCCTCATCCTTAACAATCAACTCCACCATCTTCTTAGCCACTGAGATCAGACAAACTGGCCTGTAATTTCCTTTCTTCTGTCTGTCTCCCTTCTTGAAGAGTGGACTGACATTTGTAATTTTCCAGTCCTCCAGAACCATTCCAGAGTCCAGTGATTCCTGAAAGATCATTACTAATGCCTCCACAATCTCCTCAGCCACCTCTTTGAGAACCCTGGGGTGCACACCATCTGGTCCAGGTGACTTATCCACTTTCAGACCTTTCAATTTCTGAAGAACCTTCTCTCTAGTTATGGCAACTTCACACACTTCATGCCCCCAACACCTGGAACTTCCACCATACTGTTGGTGTCTTCCACAGTGAAGACTGATGCCAAATACTTATTCAGTTGATCCGCTATTTCCTTGTGCCCCATTACTATCTCTCCAGTATCGTTTTCCAGAGGTCTGATATCCACTCTCACCTCTTCTTTACACTTTATGTATCTGAAGAAATTTTGGTATCCTCTTTAACATTATTGGCTAACTTACTTTCATATTCCATCTTTACCTTATTAATGACATTTTTAGTTGCCTTTTGTTGGTTTTTAAAAGCTTCCCAATCCTCTAACTTTTTTTGCTTTATTAAATGCCTTCTCTTAGGCATTCATGTTGGCTTTGACTTCTCATGTTAGGTATGGTTCTCTTGTCCCTCCTCCCGCGGCACTCCACCCTCGCCAGTCCCAACATCCTTTGCACCTGCCAGATTTACAAACTCTCTCTGCGCTCCACGTTGACAAATACAGTACTGTGCAAAAGTCTTAGGCACCCTAGCCATATATACGTGCCTAAGACTGTTGCACAGTACTATACCTCATAAAGATTTGCACCTTAGTGCAAATAGTGAACTATTTTTCTCTTGTTTAGAATTACTTTTTCTTCAATATGTATTTCTTATATAATACATAGTATATTGTGTGCACTGCTGCCACCAAACTAATTTCATGACGTTATGTCAGTGATAGTAAACCTGATTTTGATCCTAGCTACGTTGACTCAGATTGGACAGTGTGCCCTTAAAGACGGGTCAAATTCGCAGCAGGAGCCCACAATAGTTGATCACAAATCCAAACCCGTCTAGTTTGAGAGGCATGTTGCCCCACTCAATCCCACATGATCACAGATTAAATGCCACTTTATTAGGTACACCTGTACACCGGCTTGTTAATGCAAATATCTAATCACCCAATCATGTGGCAGCAACTCAATGGATAAAAGCACGCAGACATGGTCAAGAGGTTCAGTTTTTGTTCAGACCAAACATCAAAATGGGGGGAGAAATGTGATCTAAGTAACTTTGCCTGTGGAATGATTGTTGGTGCCAGATGGGGTGGTTTGAGTATCTCAGAAGCTGTTGATCTCCTGGGATTTTCTTGCACAACACTCTGTAGAGTAGGGGGTTCCCCACCTGGGGCCCACAGACCCCTTGCTTAATGGTATTAGTCCATGGCGTAAAAATCCTTGGTAACCGCTGATGTAGAGTTACAGAGAATGGTGTGAAAAACTAAAAAAACCCAGTGAGCGACAGTTCTGTGGGTGAAAATGCCTTGCTAATGAGAAGGATCAAAGGACTGGTTCACGCTGATGGAAGGCGACAGTACCTCAAATAACCACGCGTTACAACAGTGTTATATCTCTGAATGCACAGCATGTCGAACCTCGAAGTCGATGGGCTACAGCAGCAGAAAATTGTGGACAGACACTCAGTGGCCACTTTATTGGGTACAGAAGATAACCAATAAAATGGGCACTGAGTGTAACTGCACAAGCGCGCAGTTTGCAGAGGCTTGAGTGTTAACCTTCAAGCCTCCATTTTGGTTGGCAAAAATAATGCCAATGTCAAGAGGTGAAAATTATGCCTTTGCTGTGCACATTAATTATCCAGTTCGCACAGTAAGGTAATGGATCACCGCGGCTTCACCTTAGTGTACGGCAGCACTGCTATTAATGGATGACAAATCCCAGTATTAGCATGACAGTCAATAGTCTTAGTTGTCCATTATTTACCAGGAAACTGTTTTCCAATTCCAACCTGAATTAATCTCAGTAATCTCCTGACATCTGTCACTATCAGCAGTAACAGCTGATCCTCACAACCTTGGATGTCCAGGCTCTTTTGATCCCCTAAGGCCAGTCATATATTTTAAACATTTCCCCTCAGGAGTTTTGGGCAAGAATTGCTTTATCTTAAAGCGAGAAAGCCACTGACATATTAGGAACAGCCTTCTGGTGCGTATGTGCCACAAAAGAAAGCTGTACTTCTCTGCTTCTGTGTCTTTAACTGGTAATAGAGAGTCAGTCATGGAGTCACACTGCTTAGAAACAGGCCCTTCAGCCCATCTAGTCTGTGCCATCCAGGTCAGTCCCATTTGCCCACGTTTGGCCCACATCCCTCTAAGACAGGGGTTCCGAGCCTGGGGTCCCTTGTTTAATGGTATTGCTCCACGGCATAAAAATGTTGGGAACCTCTGCTCTAAACTTATTCTCTCCATGTCCCTGTCCAAGCACGTTTTAAAATGTGGGACAACACAGCGGTGTAGTTGTAAGGGTAACGCTTTATGGCGCCAGTGACCAGGATTCAATTCCCGCTGCTTTCTGTACGGAGTTTTTTACGTTCTCCCTGTGACCTCGTTGGTTGCCTCCTGATGCTCTGGTTTCCTCCCACATTCCAAAAACATACGGTTTAGGATTAGTAAATTGTGAGCGTGGTATGTTGGCGCTGGGAGCATGGTAACACTTGTGGGCTGCCCCAGCACATCCTCGGATTGTGTTGGTCCATAAAACCATGTGTAATCAATCCAATTTCTGTTTTTGTCATATTTTTAAAGCATACATATCTTTAAGGATACTGCTTAATTTTGAGATTTTGGAACCCTTGATCACAATGTCTGAAGTGTTTTCAGTCCAATAAGTAATATTTCTTGTTTTGTTCTGTTGCCGTTGCTGTTGCTTCTTGTGTGTAGGCATGCTATGCTGATGTTGTAAAAGCATGTGAGCTGTCCCCAGCACATCCTTTGGTGTGTTGGTTCTAAATGCAAATACTATATTTCACTAGCAAGAGAAAATCTGCAGATGCTGGGAATCCAAGCAGCACACACAAAATGCTGGAGGAACTCAGCAGGCCAGGCAGCATCTATGAAAAAGAGTAAACAGTAGAGGCTTTGGACATTAGGACTGGGGATGAAGGGTCACAGCTCGAAAAATTGACTGTTTACTCTTTTCCTCAGATGCTGCCTAGCCTGCTGAGTTCCTCCAGCATTTTGTGTGTGTTGCTTCTATCCATCCTAGAATCTTCCCTGTAATAGCATGGACTCTTGTCTTCTTAAGCAGCCTCATGTGTGGCACCTTGTCAAAGGCCTTCTGAAAGTCTAAGTACACAACATCCACTGACTCTCCTTTGTCCATCCTGCTTGTTATTTCGTCAAGGAATTCCAACAAATGTGTCAGGCAAGATTTCCCCTTAAGGAAACCATGCTAACTTTGGCCTACTTATCATGCATTTGCAAGTACCCTGAAATCTCATCCTCAATAATGATCTCCAACATCTTCCCAAACACTGAGGTCAGGCTAAATGGCCTATAATTTCCCTTCTTCTGCCTCCCTCCATTCTTAAAGAGTGGAGTGACATTTCCCAGTCCTCCAGAACTGTTCCAGATCTAGTGATTTTTGGAAGATCATTACTAATGTCTCTGCACTCTCTTCTGCCACCTCTTTCAAAACACTGGGGTGTAGTCCATCTGGTCCAGGTGACTTATCCAGCTTCATATCTTTCAGCTTCCTAGGAACCTTCTCCTTAATAATAGTAACCACACTTACTTCTGCCCCTGACACACTGAATTACTGGCATACTATTAGTGTCTCTCAAAGTGAAGACTGTAACGAAATACTTCTTAAATTTGTATACCATTTCTTTCTCCACATCCCCCCCCCCCATTACTACCTTGTTAGCATCATTTTACAATGGTCCAATGTCCACTCTTTCCTCTCTTTTACTCTTTATATATCTGAAAAAGTCTTTTAGCATTCTCTTTGATGATATTATTGGCTAGTTTACCTTCATACTTCATCTTTTTTCTCTCTCTATGGCATTTTAGGTGCCTTCTGTTTTTTTTTAAGTTTTCCAGTCCTCTAACTTCCCATTAATGTTTGCTAGGTTATATGCTGTATCTTTGCTCTTATGCTATATTTTATTTCCCTAGTCAGCCACAGTTGCCTCATCCTCCCTTTGGAACACTTCCTCATCTTTGTGATGTATCTATCCTGTGCCTTCCAATTCTTCCAGAAATTCTGGTCATTACTGATCTACCATCGTCCCTGCTAGTGTCCCCTTCCAATCAACTTTGGCCATCTCCTCTCACATGCCTCTGTAATTCCCTTTACTCCACTATAATACTGATACATCTGATATTAGCCTCTCCCTCTCAAACTGCAGGGTAAATTCTGTCATATTTATGATCACTGCCTCCTAAGGGTTTCTTTACCTTAAGCTCCCTAATCAAATCTGGTTCATTACACAACACCCAGTGCACAATTGCCTTTCCCCCAGTGAGCTCAATCTCAAGCTGCTCTAGAAAGCCATATTGTAGACATTCTACAAATTCCCTCTCTTGGGATCCAGCACCAACCTGATCTTCCCAAATTACCTATATATTGAAATCCCCCAAGACCAACATAACATTGCGCTTATTACATGCCTTTTCTACTTCCCAGTGCAATTTATATCCCACATCTTGGCTACTCTACAGGGAGCTTGAATATAACTCCCTTCAAGGTCTTTTCACCCTTGCAGTTTCGTAACTTTACCCACAAGGACTCTACATCTTCCGACCTTATGTCACCTCTTTCTAAGGATTTGATTCAATTTTTATCAAAAGAGCCCCCCCCACCCCCTTTGCTCACCTGTCCTTTCAATGTACATGTGATAAATAAATCTGAATCTGAATCAGTGTTTGACAGTTATCTCTAGAAAAGCAGGGTAGCTACCTGAAGAAGGGTCTTGACCCAAAACGTCGACTGTCTTTTCCTCTACATTGATGCTACCTGACCTGCTGAGTTCCTCCAGTATTTTGTGTGTGTTACTCTGGATTTCCAGCATCTGTAGAATCTCTTGTGTTTATGATTAGCTGCCTGCACTGTTGATTGTCTGACTGACATCATGGTGACGTTATCTGCTGCAGATCTGAATAAAAGCCTGATTGATGTTAGATATTAAAAATGGCTGACTGTTATATCAGATACAACCGGAAGAAAGGGATTCTTAATCCGACCCATTACCTTTTGTTCTTGGATTTTTAGACTTTCATTTTAATTTCTTAATTTATAATTTCCTTTGGCTAGTACTGACATCAAAAGAGAATATAGTTTAAATACTCTAAGACTTTCCAGTTGAAGAGCCAGCTGTGAATCCTGATTAAGATGTCAGCAGCGAGAGATTACATTGGAGAGATAAGGGCTTGTTTGCATTATTTTGCAGTGAAACTTTATGCAAAAAACTGCTTATTTTCAGATTTTTATCAGAAGTTGTGAAACAGAAAACTAATCTCTACAGGACGTTTTAAATCACCTTTATATGATTTATTAATTCACTGCAATAATGTTGACTATTTCTCCTATTGCTTCATGCTCTATATATTGTAAATAATTGCTCATTAATTAGGTCAATGGAAGCTTTGATCTGGGGTTTCATCGTCTGGTGTGTTAAGTTGAATAAAGATATTATGCAGGTCTTTATTTGCTGATGGAATGTAGATTTGACAATCTACTGTTCTTAATTGGCTCTCAGCTCAGGAGGCAGGGAACCTTCAACTGCATTTGTTCAAATTTCAAAGTTCAAAGTAAATTTATTCTCTAAGTAAATAAAGAGCACACACTCAGACGCCACTTTATTAGGTACACCTGTACACCCGCTCATTACTGCAAACATCTAATCAGCCAGTCATGAGGCAGCAATTCAATGCATAAAAACATGGTCCAGAGGTTCAGTTGTTGTTCAGACCAATCATTAGATTGGGAAAAAAATGTGATCCACATGATTTTCACTGTGGAACGATTGTTGGTGCCAGATGGGGTGGTTTGAGTATCTTCTGGGATTTTCACACACAACAGTCTCTAGCGTTTACAGAGAATGGTACCCAAAAGCTAAAAAAATAAAAATAATCCAGCCAGCATCAGTTCTGTGGGTGAAAACACCTTGTTTATGAGAGAGGTCGGAGGAGAATGGCCAGACTGGTTCAAGCCTACAGGAAGGTGACAGAAACTCAAATAACCATGCGTTACAACAGTAAACACAAAAACTGGAGGGAAATAGTTACTCAAGTAACCATACAATACAACGGAGGTGTCCACTCAGTTTGGATTGGCAACAACATCTCCTCCATAAACTCGACCAGTATAGGTACACCACAAGGCTGTGTGCTTAGCCCCCTGTTCTACTCACGTTACACTTATAACCCTGTGGCTAAGCACAGCTCCAATGCCATATTCAGATTTGCTGATGACACCAGTGCCAAAGGCTGAATCAAAGGTGGTGACGAAAATCTGACTGAGCGCTGCTGGAAAGACCCAGGGGCTGATTATTGACTTCAGGAGGAGGAAACCAGAGGTCCATGAGGTATGTCTCATCACAGCATAAGAGGTGGAGAGGGTCAACAACTTTGAAACCCTCGGTGTTATTATTTCAGAGGAGCTGTCCTGGGCCCAGCACATAAGTACAATAATGAAGAAAACACAACAGCTCCTCTACTTCCTCAGGAGTTTCAAAGATACGGCAAGACATTGAAAACTTTGACAAACTTCCGCAGATGTGTAGTGATGTGAATACTGACTGGCTGCATCATGGCCTGGTATGGAAACACCAAAGCCCTTTAACAGAAAATCCTACAAACGGTAATGGATACAGCCCAGTCCATCACCAGTAAAGTCCTCCCCAGCGTTGAGTACATCCACATGAAGCATTGTCGTAGGAAAGCAGCATCCCTCATCGGGGACCCACACCACCCAGACCATGCTCTCTTTTTGTTGCTGCCATCAGGAAAGTGGTACAGGAGCCTCAGGACTGGCACCACCAGGTTCGGGAACAGTTACTACCCCTCAAACATCAGGGTCCTGAACCAGAGGAAATAACTTCACTCAACTTCACTCACCCCATCACTGAAATGTTCCCACAACCTATGGACTCACTTTCAAGGTCTTTCAAGGTCTCTTTATCTCATGTCCATGACATTTATTGCTTATTTATTTATTGTTTTTCTTTTTGTATTTGTACAGCTTGTGTCCTTTGCACACTGGTTAAACGGCCAAGCTGGTGTGGCCTTTCATTGATTCTGTTATGGTTGTTATTCTGTTATGGATTTATTGAGAATGCCCACAAGAAAATGAATCTCAGGGTTGTAAATAGTGAAATATATCTACTTCGATAATAAACATGAGAAAATCTGCAGACGCTGGAAATCCAAGCAACACACACAATGCTGGAGGAACTCAGCAGGCCAGGCAGCATCTATGGAAAAGAGTACAGTCGACGTTTCAGGCCGAGACCCTTCACCAGCCCTGATGAAGGGCCTCGGCCCGAAACGTCGCCTGGCCTACTGAATTCCTCCAGCATTCTGTGTCTGTTACTTTGATAATAAATTTACTTTGAACTTTGAAGAGAATCTCTGAATGCACAGCACCTCAAACCTTGAAGTGGGTGGGCCACTGCAGCAGAAGAGCTCGAACATACACAGAGTGGCCACTTCGTTAGGTACCTTCCTGTATGTATTAGGACCTCCAGTCCTGACATATAGGGTAGTAATGTCACCATATACTACTCAAAGATTTATTTTCTTCTGGGAATTCACTGTTAATACAAATAAATACAACAAAATGAATGAAAAAGTTGTCAGGAGCCCTGCTGGCCTCTATGGCTTCTCGGTTTCTCAAGCACCTGTGTTTACTAGTTGTTCTTTTAATGAGAGCTGTTAAGCCCTTGTGCTTTCTGTTTAATCTTGTCAAGTTAATTGTGACTGGCACGGGTTTTCCACATTCTATGTTTATTTAAAGGGGACTCTTGTTTAGCACTTTGTCGGCGCCCTTGTATGTTTGTGGAGAACGATTTGTCTCGCAGTGTCACTCAGTCGTGCCTCCGATGATCTGTTTGTCTAATCTCTTGTTTCCTACCTGCATGGGGAATCTGCCGTTCCTCCGCTCCTAGGTGGAGTCATCACCAGCGCTCACCGTGACCGAGTCTGCCGTTCCTCCGCTGCTGGGTCGAGTTGTCGCCAGCTCTCACAGTGACCGAGTCTGCCGTTCCTCCGCTGCTGGGTCGAGTTGTCGCCAGCTCTCACCGTGACCGAGTCTGCCGTTCCTCCGCTGCTGGGTCGAGTTGTCGCCAGCTCTCACCGTGACCGAATCTGCCATTCCTCCGCTGCTGGGTCGAGTTGTCACCAGCTCTCACCGTGACCGAGTCTGCTGTTCCTCCGCTGCTGGGTCGAGTTGTCGCCAGCTCTCACCGTGACCGAATCTGCCATTCCTCCGCTGCTGGGTCGAGTTGTCACCAGCTCTCACCGTGACCGAGTCTGCCGTTCCTCCGCTGCTGGGTCGAGTTGTCACCAGCTCTCACAGTGACCGAGTCTGCCGTTCCTCCGCTGCTGGGTCGAGTTGTCACCAGCTCTCACAGTGACCGAGTCTGCCGTTCCTCCGCTGCTGGGTCGAGTTGTCGCCAGCTCTCACCGTGACCGAATCTGCCATTCCTCCGCTGCTGGGTCGAGTTGTCACCAGCTCTCACCGTGACCGAGTCTGCCGTTCCTCCGCTGCTGGGTCGAGTTGTCGCCAGCTCTCACCGTGACCGAATCTGCCATTCCTCCGCTGCTGGGTCGAGTTGTCACCAGCTCTCACCGTGACCGAGTCTGCCGTTCCTCCGCTGCTGGGTCGAGTTGTCACCAGCTCTCACAGTGACCGAGTCTGCCATTCCTCCGCTGCTGGGTCGAGTTGTCACCAGCTCTCACAGTGACCGAGTCTGCCGTTCCTCCGCTGCTGGGTGGAGCCCTGCCAGCAACCACCATGACAAAATGACACACAATGACAGACAAACCACGAGTGTGAAAAAGAAGACAAACTACAAATACAAAAAATATATCGTCAATAATAATACTGAGACCATGAGTCCTTGAAAGTGAGTCCATAGGTTGTGGAATCAAGTGTGGAGTCCCATGCTGGCCAGGCCAAGTAACAATAACAGATTTCTTTTCCTGAAGCACATTGGTGAATCCAGTGGATCTTAATAACCATCCAATAGTTTTATAGTTACTGAGAATGGTTTTAATTCTAGATTTATTTAATTACTTGAAGGTACAGGAAATTTCCCAGTTGCCATGGCAGGATTTGAACTCATGTCTATGGATTGAAGATTCAGAATCAGAATCAGGTTTATTATCACCGGCATGTGACGTGAAATTTGTTAACTCTGGTTTACCTCCCATAATACCAACCGCATTGTGTGAAGATGATCTGTAACTTCCCATTCATATGAGAGTTTGTCAGTCTTGGTCACATACACTGTTCACTGCCAAACCTTGGAAAGGTGTTGGGTTTTCAAAGAAAAGGGTTCATTCCTAACGAAAACTGTGAAACTTCAAATCTGCCATGAGATTGCTCCACTGTAGCGTATGAAGCAGCACAGTAGTGTTGCAGTTAGCACAACACTTTACAGCTGTAAGATCCGCTGTCTGTAAGCAGTTTGTACTTCTCCCCAAGATGCGTAGGTTTCCTCCAGGTGCTCTGATTTCCTCCCACAGTCCAAAGATGTACTGATTGGGTCAGTGAGTTGTGGACATCCTATATTGGCACAGCACAATCCTCGCTGAGTTGATTTGATGTAACTGATGCATTTCACTGTACACTTTGATGTACGTGTGACAAGTAAAGCTAATATGTATCTTTGTTAGCTATCTGATTATTAAAGAAATTGACTCATGCTAGATTCATGTTGATTCCTCTTTTTGGAAGAGAACCGCATGGATGCGTCCATTTCTAACTGTAGAAGATTTATGGGTTCCATAAAGTAGTCAGTTAGCAGTGAATTGCAGCAGTCTAAATGATTCAGATTTAGATTCATTTAATTATCACATCTACTGCACTAAGATTTTTGCACAGTACTGTATTTGTTAATACGGAGCAGAGAGCAAGTTTGTAAATCTGGCGGGAGTAAAGGATGTTGGGGATGGTGAGGGTGGAGCGCCACGGGAGGGGTGTGGGACAGGTGGCAGAGAAGGAGTGCCAGGGGCAGGGGGTGGCACAGGTGCAGACACACCCAGCCCTGAGACACCAGGCAAGGTCACTTGATTCCAGACAATAGGTTTATTGATCATTACGGAATGTCTCTCTGGTGCTTCCCACTCCTTTCTCTCTCCCTTCCCCTTTTCCCAGCCATGATTCCTCTCTCCCTGCCCACTTCCCACAATGGAGACCCAGATCAGAATCAGGCTTATCATCACTCACATATGTCATGAATTTTTTTTGTGGCAGCAGTACAATGCCATACATAAAATTACTACAGTACTATATAAAAGTCTTAAGCACACTAGCTCTCTCTCTCTCTCTCTCTCTATATATATATATATATATATATAGACTTTTGCACAGCACTGCACATCAAAGCTTACAGAGAAATGCGTCATTTGCGTTAGCAACTAAAACACAACCTAAGACTGTGCTGGGGGCAGCCCGCAAGTGTCCCCAGACATTACAGCACCAACACAGCATGCTCACAACATCCAGCTGAACATCAGCAACAAAGCAAGCCCCTTTACTCCCTCCCACCCAGCTGCCCACCCATTCACACATGCAGACCAGTCCTCCTGCCCCAGTGCATGTTGGGCCTCTGGCCTCTATTAAACACGCTGACTAGCAGACGCCAGCACCCGACTTCAACAGCGGCTTTGCAGACACAAAAACTTCGGCCATCAGGCCACACTTCCAATTGACCTTTGGGCTTTGACCTTCAGCATCGACCCCGGGACTTGACATGGATGGGAACCAAAACTCCAGGCCCTAAACTGCGGGTTTGCTGACTTGTATACCTTTGGAGTCACTGGCCCTTGTGCCTCCTGTTCTCAAAGACCTCCAATCCCACTGATCCTGTGGGGGACTCACAGACCAGGCAGGTGGTAGTGTCATTCAAATAGAAATATCTGCAGTTGTTGGGTAGTAGACTTTTTGTTCAGCTTTTGACTCGTTGATCACCATTCTGTCCAAAGGACCTGAAGCCCACTGGATAATAAGACCCTGTGGTAGAGGTAGACCCTATGGTTCAGTTTAATATCAGAGAATGTATACAGTATGCAGCCTGAAATTCTTACTCTTCACAGACATCCAGGAAACAAGAAAATGCATAGCATGCATGTTAAAAACATCAGAACCCCGAAGCCCCCATTCCCCCTCTCATCGCATACCCAGCAGCAGGAGCAACAACTGCCCCCACCCCCCACCAAGCAGTAGCCAAAGCCCCCAAAGAGACCCTGGTCTAGAGTCCATCAGAAACTACAGTCCATAACCCAGCACTTCGGTATCTCGAACGGACTCCTTCGGGGGAGAGGGAGGGGTCGCCCTGGCAACAACAAGAGTGAAGACCAGCAGCTCACTGATCCGATGTTATAATCTTCCGCGTCGCTTCTATTTGGGAAAATGGGCCATTCAATCACCGTCTCTCGCCCTGATGAACGAGTGCAGTAGACATAAGAAGTAGGAGCAGGAGCTTGCCTGCTTTGCAGTGTGATATCATTCTGGCTGTTCGCTCACCTAATAAAACTTTCCTGTGTTCGGTTGTGGTCCCTAAACCATGTCATGAAACCAGAGTGACCAGAGGAAACCCACGCGGTCACAGGCAGAACGTACAAACTCCTCACACACAGCACCGGAACTGAATCCCAGTTGCCTGTACTGTAAAGTGTTGTGTAAACCAGTACGCTACCATATTGCCCCTGGTTTAAATATATATCACCTACATATTAGATCATGAGGACACGCAGTCCTCTTTTATTGTCATTTAGTAATGCATGCGTACAATATTCCTCCCGTGTGATATCACAAAAACACAAGACAGACCAAGACTGAAAAACTAACAAAAGCCACATAGTTATAACATATAGTTACAACAGTGCAACAATACCATAACTTGATGAAGAACAGGCCATGGCACAGTAAAAAAGTTCAAAGTCTCTTGAAAGTCCCACATCTCACGCAGACGGGAGGAGGAAGAAAACTCTCCCTTCCATGTCCAACCACAGTCCGACTCTGAGTCGTCCGAAAACTTCGATCCTCCGATCAGCCCTCCGACACCGAGCACCGAGCACCACTTCTGCCGAACGCTTCGACCCCAGTCTCGGCCACCAGCAGCAGGCAAAGCCGGGGATTTTGGGGCCTTCCCTCTGGGGATTCTCGATCGCACAGTAGCAGCGGCAGCGAACCGGGCATTTCAGAAGTTTCTCCAGATGTTCCTCTGTGCTTCTCATGTCTGTCTCCATCAAATCAGAATTGTGAAAGACATCCTACTTACAAATAAGATATCATTTCACCGGAGAGCTGCGCGCGCTGCGTCGCGCCGCCATCTTCTCCTCCCGCCTTATGTATATTACATATATATATATATAAACACCTGCTGTATGTATATATGTATAATTGTTCAGTAAACATTCTAGTAATTGTAATACAGCTGATACTGCATTTTCTAGAAGCTTCTCAGTTTTTCTGCAGCAGGTCTCACGCTAATGGAACCTGGTCATTTTATAAGTTAATTGTAACCACTGGAATGTTGTTATCTCTAGTCTGAGTCTGAGGCAACCGCGAGTTATTTTTCCTTGTCTTTACATCATTTGTTCTTTGTTCTTGTAGCACTTAATGAAACGGCTGTAACCACCAAGTTTTCTACCTCATTTTTGACTTCCAAAGAACCTCGGAATCAAATCACTAGATCCAACATCTGGGCCTGAATAAACAGCCCCTTACGTGCAGACTAAAATCACAGGTTCTAAACACTCCAGCTAAAAGACACATCAACTTCACATTCACTCAAACAAACCTTGTAATAATTTTGTGTGATTCGACAAGATTATCTCTCATTCTTCTGAACTCCAGAGAGTTCAGACTGAGCACAGTTAATCTCTCCTCAGATGACAAATTTGTCATCCCAAGAATCAATCTGCCGAATTCTCACTGATCTCCTCTTTCACAGGGACATCCTTCCTTAAGTACAGAGAGGTGACGTGTAGATAATACTCCAGATGCTGTCTCGCCAGGACGTTTGATAACTGCAGCAGGAGGTCTTGTATTTACTGTTATCCTTTCCCAAAAGGACAAATATACTGATCCCTTGTTTAATCTGCATTAATAGTTTGTCTACACTAAGTGTTGGATACAGCCCAGTCCATCACATGCAAAGCCCTCCCCACCACTGGGGCACAGCCACAAGAAAGCAGCATCTGTCGTCAAGGACCCCCACCATCCAGGCCACGCTCTCCTCTCCCTACTAGCACTTTTAGGAGGTACAGGAACCTTAGGTCCCACAACGTCAGGTTCAGGAACATCAGGCTCCTAATCTGGTGTGAATAACTTCACTCATCTCAATTCTGAACTGATTCCACGACCTACAAACACACTTTGAAGGGCTCTACAACTCATGTTTTCAATATTATTACTACATATTTTTTAATGTGCACAACGTTGCCACAACAATTTCTTTCTCGATGTCAGCAGAACCAAGGAGCTGATTATTGACTACAGGAAACCGGAGGTCCATGAGACAATCCTCATCAGAGGATTGGAGGTGGAGTAGGTCAGTAACTTTAAATTCCTTGGCGTTATAACATTTCAGGGGATTTGTCCTGGGCCCAGCATGTAAGTGTCATTATGAGGAAGGCACAGCAGCACTTCCACGCCATCCAAAACTTTGACGAACTTTGATAGAAGAACATGGAAAAATATTCTTACTGGATGCATCACGGCCTGGTATGGAAATACCAGTCCCCAAGAATGGAAAAGCCTACAAAAAGTATTTGTGCGGGAGGAGAAGATGGCAGTGCGCACAGCTCTCCGGTGAAATAATATCGTATCTGTTAAATAGGGGCTGTGGACAATTCTGATTTGATGGAGACAGACGTGAAAGCACAGAGAAATATCTGGAGAAATTTCTGAAATGCCGGTCCGCTGCCGCTGCTACTGTACGAACAAGAATCTCCGGAGGGAAGGCCCCAAAATCCCCGGCTTTGCCTGCTGCTGGCAACTGAGGCTGGGGTCAAAGCGTTCAGACAGAGATGGTGCTTGGTGGCAGGGAGAGTTTTCTTCCTTCTCCCGTTTGTGTGAGATGTGGGACTTTCGAGAGACTTTGAACTTTTTTACTGTGCCATGGCCTGTTAGAACATAGAACATAGAACATAGAATAGTACAGCACAGTACAGGCCCTTCGGCCCACAATGTTGTGCCGACCCTCAAACCCTGCCTCCAATATAAGCCCCCACCTTAAATTCCTCCATATACCTGTCTAGTAGTCTCTTAAACTTCACCAGTGTATCTGCCTCCACCACTGACTCAGGCAGTGCATTCCACGCACCAACCACTCTCTGAGTAAAAAACCTTCCTCTCATATCCCCCTTGAACTTCCCACCCCTTACCTTAAAGCCATGTCCTCTTGTATTGAGCAGTGGTGCCCTGGGGAAGAGGCGCTGGCTATCCACTCTATCTATTCCTCTTATTATCTTGTACACCTCTATCATGTCTCCTCTCATCCTCCTTCTCTCCAAAGAGTAAAGCCCCAGCTCCCTTAATCTCTGATCATAATCCATACTCTCTAAACCAGGCAGCATCCTGGTAAATCTCCTCTGTACCCTTTCCAATGTTTATGTCCAATAGAATATCTATATTCTACTCCCCTTAAAATAAATGCTAACATTGCATTTCCTTTCTTTACCACAGACTCAAACTGAATTAACCTTCTGGGAGTCTTGTGTGAGGACTCCTAAGTCCCTCTGCACCTCTGATGTTTGGACTTTCTCCCCATTTAGATAATAATCATCACTCTTGTTCCTCTTGCCACAACACATTATCGTACATTTCTGAACACTATTCTGTCTGCCACTTTTCTGCCCATTCTTCCAGTTGTCTAAATCCTGCTGCAATTACATTGCTTTCTCAGCACTAGCTACCCCTCCACCTCACCGTATCATCCGCAAACTTGGCCACAAAGCCATCAGTTCCATTATCTAATCATTGACAAACAATGTGAAAAGTAGCGGTCTCAAAACTGACTCCTGAGGAACACTGGCAGTCAACCAGAAAAAGCCCCCTTTATTCCCAGTCACTGCCTCCCGCCTGTCAGCCATTCCTCTATCCAGGCCAGTTTATTTCTTGTAACACCATAGGATTTTATCATGTTAAGCAGCCTTGTGAGGCAACTTATCGAATGCCTTCTGAAAATCCAGGTAAATGACATCCACTGCTTCTCCTTTGTCCACGCTGCTTGTTACTTCCTGGAATAATTCTAACAGATTTGTCAAGCAAGATTTCCTTTTACATGAAACCATGCTGACTGTGACTTATTTTATCATTAGTCTCCAAGTACCCCGAAATTTCTCTTTTATAATGGACCCCAATACTTTCCCAACCATTGAGGTTAGGATAACTGCCCTATAATTTCTTCATCAAGTTACGGTATTATTGCACTGTTGTAACTATATGTTATAATTATGTGGTTTTTGTTAGTTTTTCAGTCTTGGTCTGTCCTGAGTTTCTGTGATATCACAATGGAGGAATATTGTATCATTTCTTAATGCATGCATTACTAAATGACAATAAAAGAGGACTGCGTGTCCTCATAATCTAATTAAAAAACGTAGTGGATACAGCCTAGTCCATCACAGTAAAAGCCCTTCCAACCCTTGAGCAGATCTGCAAGGGGTGCTGGCACATGAAACTAGCATCCATCATCAATGCCCCCACCATCCAGGCCGCGCTCTCTTCCTATTAAAGTTCAAAGTACTTTTATTATCTAAGTATGTATGCACCACACAACCTTGAGATTCGTCTCCTTACAGGCAGCCACAAGACAAGAAACCCAGAAGAACCCATAAAAAAGAAGACTGACAAACCCCCAATGTGGAGAGAGAGAAAAAGAAACAAACCTTGCAAACAATAAAAGTAAGCAAGTAGGATTTAGAAAGAAAGTGAGGCCTCAGACATGAGGCTCGGAACAGGGTCACAGCCTCAGCTTCAGTGCAGCGAAGAATGGAGTGAACGTTGTGGAGCAGCGAGCAGAACGGGCCCGACCCTCCCCTCTGGTCCCAACACTCTGCCTTTTCAATCCATCTGGTCTGGTGTTTAAATTATCCAAACATCGGGCCATCCCTCGCTCTAAGACCCAGGGCCTGTCGTATTGATCTGCTCTGGGCCTGGACCTCACCACCAGGTTTGTCAGCCCGGTGCTTAGAGAGATCAAACCTCGCTCTTGGTTTAGGTGGACGGGCCCCAAACCTGCCTCTCCTCTACTCCCATATGCTTGCCCCGACTTTGCCTGGAATATGTCTCAACCTCACCCTGACTCTTCCTCAAACACGCCTCGACTTCACCCTGACTTCACCTTGCACCCACATGCTTCAATGCTCAACTCAGCCTTACTACCGTGGGGCAAGAAGTACAGAAGCCTTAGGTCCCACACCACCAGGTTTGTGAACAGAACTTACCCTTTAACCATCGGACTCCTGAACCAGTGAGGATAACTTCACTCACCTCAAATGTTTGTGTATAGTTTTTTTTCCATAAATTCTATTTTACATCTTTATTTTCCTGTAAATGCCTGCAAGAAAACGAATCTCAAGATAGCATATGGCGACTTATTTGATAATAAACTTACTTTTGACTTTTTGACTTTTTTGACTTGCTTATTAACTTTCTGCAACTGATGTACAAGGACAGTCAAGCTCCCTGAGCACCAACATCTTTAATCTCCAAACGTAGTGCAAAGAGCAAAAAAATCTGATAAATTGCCAGGTCCGTCAGAAGATACAACCCTGTGGTAATTAACAAGTTGACTCAAAGTGTTTAAGACACAGGAGCAGAATTAGGCCATTCGAGTCTGCTCTGCCATTCCATCATGGCTGATTTATTGTCGCTCTCAACCCCATTCACAGCCTTCTCCCCGTAGCTTTTGACACCCTGATGAATCAAGAACCAATCAGCCTTTGTTTAATATTTGCTGTTCATAAACTTTAAAAGAAACCTGCCAATCACCTTACCTGTTAAATGGATATTATTGAGCTTTGATGGTAGGAAATTCAGATCAGATCCCTTGTAACAGCTCAAACAGGTGATAAAAAATAGCTTCCCATTTAAATACAAACTATCCAGTCAATTATTTGATACATCCTGTTCTTACTGAGTAATGTGCAAATTTAAACTATCCATCTATACCAGATTGCTCTATCTTTCTGTCAGCTTAAACTGTAACAAGACTTACAGTTCCTCTGCGTGTAGATTCCACGTCTTTTTAACTTCACGTGTTTCTTTTTTCCCTTTGGAAATCCCAATCTAGGACACACAACTGTGCAAAATGTTACTTTTGACACTTCATTTATCAAACTCTTCTGTGTTGCCTAACCCTGCAGCACTAGCTCTGAATCCCAGTCTTCACTGACATTCAAAGAGGAGCGGTATTTTACAAGGCATACATCTTGCTGGCTGTTCCGCAGGGGAGGATGCAGCCCAATGTCTTGGCAAAAAGGTGGAGGACAAAACAATGTATTTGCCAAGTAAATGATGTCGTTTGAATTCACGGTTAAATACAACCTGATCTAAAATTTTCCTATTGAAATTTTTGGTTTAAGAACGTAGCACATTCATTCATTTGTTCATTTTGTGTCGTGTTGCATGCGTGGGTGATCATGGTCTTCCCATGACCATTATTGTTCTTGGCAAATTTTTCTACAGAGGTGGTTTGCCATTGCCTTTTTCTAGGCAGGGTCTTTACAAGATGGGTGACCCTAGCCATTATCAATACTCTTCAGACCTTGTCAGCCTGGAGTCAGTGGACGCGTAACCAGGACGTGTGATATGCACCAGCTGCTCATACGACCATCCACCACCTGCTCCCATGGCTTCTCGTGACCCTGATCGGGGGGGCTAGGCATTTGCTACACCTTGTCCAAAGGGGACCTGCAGGCTGGTGAAGTCAGGAAGCACCTTACACCTCCTTTGGTAGAGACGTATCTCCAACCCAGCACCCTAAGAACATAAGGAACAGTTCTGGCTCTTTAACTTCACCATGGACAGTCCCAAGCCCGGCTACGAAAGGAAGAGGGTTCGGCATGGGACTAGCAACCTCATCCTGTAAAATCCCAGACCAACAGAAACACCAACTGAAGCTCCAATGACCTCATCCCCGGGAGTGGAAGGATCTTCGAAGATGGACTACACCTGGGGACAAATTGAAAGACGTCCAGGGCAGAGGACTGGTGAGCTCTGACCTAGTAGGGGAGATGGGCTTAAGCAGAAGAAGAAGACTGGCCCTTTAGCCCACAATATTGTGCCAACCTTTTAACCTGCTCTAAGATCAATCTACACACATCAAAGTTGCTGTTGAACCCTCTCTGCACCCTCTCTAAAGCTTCCACATCCTTCCTATAATAAGGCGACCAGAAATGAACTCAATATTCCAAGTGTGGTCTAACCAGAGTTTCATAGAAATTAAAATAAAAGCCAAAACTTGCTTCACAGAGGAATCATTTTAAATAATTTCTCATTGTAAATAGTTTACCACATGGGTGATGCTGGAAGGTAAAGGTGTTTACCTACCCTTGTGTACCTCCTAGTGGACAACTCGTCTGAAGCACAGACACAATGAGGCACAAAATGCGGTATCTTTTGGCTCCATCTCTGAAGAGATAAAGACCTGTAAAAATGCTTAATATATTCTGTCATCTTCATTCAGAAGGAAAAGCTTTCAATGTACTTTAAACTTTAATAGTATTCTATCTAAGATTTACAATATTTTACATATATTTAGAATGTAGAAAACAGAACATTGAACAGTGCAGGCCATTCAGCCCACAATGTTGTGCTGACCCTTTAACCTTCTCCAAGCTCAATCGAGTGCTTCCCTCCATTTTCCTTTCCTCTACATACCATCTAAGAGCCTCTTAACTGCCCCTGATGTATGAGCCTCTACCACCACCTCAGCAGTGCATTCCACACACTTACCACTCTCTGTGTAAAAGACGTCACCCCACACTTCTCTCCAATCACCTAAAATATCTTGAATTAGACATTTCTGCCCTGGGAGAAAAGTGCTGGCCATTCCTATGACTCTTTCTATGCCTCTCACCATTTTATACACTGCTATCAAGTCACGTCTCGTCTTCCTTTGCTCCAAAGAGAAAAGTCCTTGGATATGTCTTAAGGTCATTCCACACGTTGAGTTTGGCCTTCCCTGCAGTAGTGTCCTCAAGTTCTGGCTCCCTCACCTTTAACCTCTCCATCGATGCCATCTTTCTTCACTGCAAAGAGAAAATCCCTAGCTCACTCAACCTTTCTTCATAGGACATGCTCTTTAATCCAGACAGCATCCTGGTAAATCTCTTCTGCTTCCACATCCTTCCTATCAGAATCAGAATCAGGTTTAATATCACTGGCATATGTCGTGAAACTTGTTGTTTTTGTAGCAGCAGTACTTTGCAATGTATAATAACAAAAACTGTGAAATTACATCAAGTATATATATATGTAATAGTTAGATATTGCAAACCAAAAGTAGTGAGGTAGTGTTCATGGGTTCATTGTCCATTCAGAAATCTGATGGCAGAGGGGAAGAAGCTGTTCCTGAATCATTGAGTGTTTGTCTTCAGGCTCCTGTACCTCCATTCTGATGGTAGCAATGAGAAGAGGGCAGGTCCTGGGTGATGGGGGTCCTTAATGACGAATGCTGCCCTTTTGAGCATCGCTCCATGAAGATGCCCTAGGTGCTGGGGAGGCGAGTGCCCGTGATGGGCTGACTAAGTTAACAACTTTCTGCAGTTCTATTTGTTCCTGTGCAGTAGTCCCCACACACCCCCCCCCCATACCAGACAGTGATGTAGTCAGTTAGAATTCTCTCCGTGAATGCTCAATTATAGGAATGCTTCCTATAATAAGGCAACCAGAACTGAACAGAATACTCCAAGTCTGGTCTAACCAGGGTTTTATAGAGCTGCAACATAACCTCGTGGTGCTTGATCTCAATCCCCTGACTAATGAAGGCTGTACACCCTTGTCGAATGCTTCAAACTCAGTGGTGACATTTACACATTTTTTTAAGCACTTGGCTACCATTTCAGTGGAGATTGGGTATGATTTTTCACAAGTGGCTGTACGCTGGTGTTTGGAGCCTTGTTAATGTTCAGGGCAGTTATTCCTAAGAAAGTGCTTGTTAAATCCTTGCAGGCAACAGATGTATCATATCAGCGTAAGTATTTCTTCTCATCATCCCTCACTCTGGTACCTACAGCTTACTGCTGACTTAAAAGAATAAAGGCAGCAAAGCATTAGCTAATTACGAGAGCAGTGAATTTTCACTCTCTGCTACAGTTGCCTGCATTCCAGCTGCAGATATGAGAGAGAGAGAGAAAAATTCCTCCCTTCTTACTATAGCAGCTGAAATGCGGTTAAAAGGCTAATGGGACACAAGGAAAGATACAGATCTATCACCCTAGGGGCAGTTTGTTCTCTAAATAAGAATGTGATATAGCAAAAATGAGATCGACGACTTCAACCTCTATGAGTGAAAACACTCACCCACCTACCTTCCCCCTGAAGAAAGGTCTCAAATCCATTGATGCTGCCTGACCTGCTGAGTTACTCCAGTATTTTGAGTGTGTTGCTTTGAATTTCCAGTATCTGTAGACTTTCTCATGCTTATGATTGGTTTCCCCTCACCTGGTTGCACCTATCACATTCCAGCTTGGGCTCCTTCATTCATGTACTTTGAAAATAAATTTACTTTGAACTTTGATCTACTATAAAGAGAGGTTGCACAAACTCCTTCCCCTCCCCAACCCTTCTTATTCTGGCTTCTTCCCCCTTCCTTTCCAGTCCTGATGAAGGGTCTCGTCCTGAAATGTCAACTCTTTATTTCCCTCCATAGAAGCTGCCTGACCTGCTGAGTTCCTCCAGCATGTTGTGTATGTTACCTTGGATTCCAGGCATCTGCAGAATCTCTTCTGTTTAAGTGAAAACATGCCAAGCTGAATTAAAACAGTTGATACATCTTATTCTAATTTTCTGTATTAAAATAGCAGCAGTGGCTAATTTGAGAATTTTAAAGGGAATCAAACTGTATATACACTTTCAGGGTACTTTAATAAGTACAGAAGTGGAACCCAGTACAGCGTTCTGCAGCTGTAACCCACCCACTTCAAGGTTCAACATGTTGTGCATTCAGAGATACTCTTCTGCACAACACTGTTGTGACACATTTACTGGGAGAAGGCTGGGAACTAGGGTTGAAGAGGAGATAGAAAAAAGGGATCAGCCATGATTGAATAGCAGAGCAGACTTGACGGGCCAGATGGCCTAATTGTGCTCTTATGGTCTTATGGTCTTATTTCAGTTATTGTGTTCCTGTCAGCTTGAACCAGTTTGGCCAGTCTCATTTGACCTCTTTCATTAACAAGGTGTTTTTACTCACAGAACTGCCACTCACTGGATGTTTTTTGTTTCTCACACCATTCTCTGTAAACTCTAGAGACTGTTGTACGTAAAAATCCTAGGAGATCAGCATTTTCTGAGGTACTCAAACCACCCTGTCCGGCACCAACAATCATTTCAGGATCAAAGTCACTTAGATCACATTCCTTTTCCCATTCTGATGTTTGGTCTGAACAACAACCGAACCTCTTGACCATGTCTGCATGCTCTTATGCATTGAGTTGCTGCCACAGGATTGGCTGATTAGATAGTTGCAGTAATGAGCCAATGCACAGATATACTTAATAAAGTGGCCACTGAGAGCACTTAAATGGTTTAAGTTATTTGTTTCTAAAAGTAGAGAAAAGTAATTGAATTTTTTTCAACATTTGGGTTTTATTTGGCTCTTTATTCAACAAAGAGTAGGAGAATAAGGGGTGATCTTATTGAGATGTATAAAATCTTCAGGGTTATAGGTGGGGTCAGTGCACACAGTCTGTTTCCCAGAGCTGGGGAAACAGGAACTCGAGGACTTTCTTTCAAGGTGAGAGGCCAGGGATTTGATGGGAAACTGAGAGGCAATCTTTTCACCCAGAGCATTAGAGGTTGAAGATTAGCCTTAGTTGTCACATGTACATCGAACCATACAGTGAAGTGTGGCTCTAGCATCAAATCAAATCAGCAAGGATTGAGTTGGGCAGCCCGCAAGTGTCTCCATGCTTCCAGCACCAACATAACACACCCACAACTCACTGACCCTAACCGTACGTTTTTAGACTGTGGGAGGAACCCAGAACACCAAGAGGTCACAGTGTAGAGAACTGCCAGAGGAAGTGGTTGAGGCAGGTACATTAATAACATTTAAAAGGGACTTGGACAGTTATATGGGTTCTTTATTTATTTTTTGAGACGCAGCATCTTCGAACTGCGCCGCCCAGCAATCCCTGGGTTTAATCCTACATTAATTTAATCCTAATCATGGGACAATTTACAAAGACCAATTAGCCTACCAACTGGTGTGCCTTGGGACAGTGGGAGGAAACTGGAACAGCCAGAGGAACCCGATGTGTTCACGGGGAGAATGTACAAACTCTTACAGGCAGCGGCAGGATTTGGGTTGCTAGCACTGTAAAGTGTTGTGCTAACCACTATGCTACCAAGCTGTGAGTAGGAAATGCTCAGAGGGAATGCAGGCAAGTGGGATTAGTTTAGATCAGGGGTTCCCAACCTAGGGTCCATGGACCTCTTGGTTAATGGTAGGGGTCCATGGCATAAAAAGGTTGGGAACTCCTGGCTTAGAAGGAAATCTTGGTCAGCATGGAGCAGATGGGCTGAAGGGCCTGTTTCTGTGCAATTGGATATCCTTTTTTTTACCTGAGTGAATCATATGGAAAAAACATGACCGAGTTGCGTTGTGTTGTTCTGAGAATTTACCTGTCTGTCAGAATGCACCTGGCTCTGGAGTTTACAGTGACTTCATTCCCTGTGGATTGCTCCTACTGGATCCCTGCAGGATAACTGCCTGCGGCCTGAGTATGGTCATCAGGTTGTCCTAGTGGAGAATTGTCTTACAAGGGCGGCAGTGAACTGGACATCTACCAGATAAATAATCTTCAGGTCCAGCTTCCACTGCTCCAGTAACACTTTGTCTCTCAACCCCCCACCCCCCCCCATCACTCATCGCCCAACCCTTTATCATAAACCCAAGGGTTCATTTCCTTGTTTTAAGACAGCTTTCAATAACTGGTATAGAGTACATGTTGGAGCTTCTCTAGGTGCTGTGGTTTCTTCCTACTTCCCAAAGACTGGTAGATTAAATAGCCACTCTAAACTCCCCCCCCCCCCCCCCACTCCGGTGTATAGATGAGGAGAAGGATCTCAGCGGGCATGGGGAGGAATGGACGGGATTTAGGTGGGATTGGTGGGGATAAGAAGTAGGGTCTCAGGGGGAGTTGGGAATATGGGGAGGAATGGACCGGATTTAGGTAGGACTGGTGTGGATGAGCAGTAGGGTCTCAGGGGGAGTTGGGAACGTGGGGGGAAATGGATGGGATTAGTGTAGGATTGGTGTGGATGAGTACAGGGTCTGAGAATCCCAAAGTCCTGATCCTGCCAGTTGAGAATATCTTACCCTAGACAACTGGTCAGATGCCACCTCTTGCCAACCTCAGGGACCTGACCAGTGAGGTACGGAGTTTGCCTCAGTCAGAAAGTGTTTGGGGCTCAGCTTGTTTTTGGCTCCATGATTAGAACTCTTGAGTTAAGGTGATGTGTGGTGAGAACAGGATCTGTGGATCAACAGAAGGAGGATGGGAAGTGTATAGAGATGTGACTTTGTCTGTCTCTTTACGCTGTTCTCTGAACAGAGAACATTGATTTATTCAGACTCAAGGAGGAAAATCTACTCTCCTGTCTCAGCATGCAACTTTACACTTTATCCTTCTTGGGTTTATTTTTGAACTATCACTAATTGCCTGCCACATAGTTTAGACCATTAGAGTTAAGACCATAAGACATAGGAGCAGAATTAGGCCATTTATCCCATTGAGTCTGCTCCACCATTCCATCATGGCTGATTTATTATCCCCTTCAACCCTATTCTCTTGCCTTCTCCCCAACACTCTTACTAATCAAGAAACTATTAAACTCCACTTAATGACTTGGCCTTCACAACCGTCTGTGGAAATAAATTCCAGAGCACCACCCTCTGGCTAAATAAATTCCTCCTCATCTCCGTTCTAATGGGACGTTCCTCTATTCTGAGGCTGTGCGGAAACTATAATATTTTGAGAAGTTCAGTATTCTGTGTCAACATTGGGAACAGGTTTCAGAGCAGTGTGGTAGAAAAGCAGCATACATCATTCGGGTCTCCCACTGCTCTCTTCTTGCTGCTGCCATCAGGAAGAAGGTACAGGAGCCTCAGGACCCACAGCACCAAGTTCAGGACCCTTCAACCATCAGGCTCCTGAACCAGAGAGGATAACTTCATTTATGCCATCACTAAGCTGGTCCCACAACCTCTGGACTCACTTTCAAGGACTCTTCATCTTATGCTCTCGATATTGATCATTATTATTATTATTATGATTATTACTTTTTTTTCCTCTTGTATTTGCACAATTTGTTGCCTTTTGTACACTGGTTGTCTGCCCTGTTGGTACAGTTTTTCATTAATTCTATTATGGGTATTGGATTTATTGAGTATGCCTGCAAGGAAGTGAATCTCAGGGCTGTATATGGTGACATATATGTACTTTGATAATAAATTTACTTTGGACTTTGTGCTTTGTGGACTTCCACCTCCCTGCCAGAAATTTTCCATAACGCTGAGAAGCTGGTTTGCAGCGTAATTAACCTGGATTACAATCAACAGTCCTATAATTTCTAAGTCTTGTGCAATTGCTTCAGGTATTTCGTAAATGTTGAGATGGTGCTAAGGGAAGTCCCAGGGAACGGGAAGTTCAGGGTCTCACTGAGAACCTTCGTTGTCAGAGGGTTGTGTTGGGTATGAGTGATAGGTTGGTGGGGCCAGTCCTTGTAGATGTTGAGTGAAGCTGATGCCAGCTCGGTGCTTTGTCTCCAAGTGCGAGCAAGCGCTGTCATCGTCGGCAACTGAACCTCGATGCTTGGATGACCTCGATTCTCCAGTGGGGAACAGCTTCCCCATTAGTTCTGAAAATGTTAAAGATTATTTGTCACTCGTAGATTGAAGCATTGACACGTGCAGTGACATGCATCATTTGCTAACGCATTCACAGGGAGAGCGTACAAACTCCTTCCAGGCTGTGATGGGAACTGAATGCTGATCTTACAAATGGCCGCTGGAATAACATTACACTAACAGCTACGTTACTGTGCCTCCCAGATGCAGAGATAACCTTCCAGGTGGAAGACTCGTTGCCAAAACTCCAGACGGGTCTTTCACATGAAACTTTACCTTCAGAATCGCAATCACTTTATTGCCAGTATGTGAAACATACCAGTATTGGTTGTGGTTCAGTGTCAAACATAAAACACAGGACAATACCATAACAGACAACACAACAGCAACCAACAACCTACAAGAAAATTGTGTAAACAGCCATAGGCAATCAACAATTAGCAGAAAGGTCATGTGCACAAATGTCAATAATCAAACTTAAATAAATGTAAACATACAAACAGACTCACTAATTATCAACAGAACAAGGACAGCAGGAAAAGCCATTTAATGAATGTTGTGCAGGAATAATTAGGGTGTTACACCTGAGTGAGTTTTGTTGAGAAGCTGGATAGCTACAGGAAAGAAACTTCAGGGATGACATGTAGTCCTGATGGTGATGGACTTGAAGCGTCTCCCTGACAGCAATTCCGTTTCTCTGTTTCTTTTTCCACAGATGCGTCCTGACCCGCTGAGTGTTTCTGACATTTTCCATTTTTATTTCAAGTGGACAATTTTAAGACCATCAGAAATTGCCAATATCAGTTTTATCAAGCTGTGTGATTCATAGAATACAGAAGGTAGAACAATACCGCACGATACAGGCCTTTGGCCCAGGATGGTTTATTTATTTATTTAGTTGGCCTTTTCAGCCCTTCAAGCTGTGCTGCCCCAGCGACCGACCCTCGACAGACCCGATTAGCCCTAACCTAATCACGGGCCAATTTACAATCACCATTTAACCTACCTGCTACGTCTTTGGACTATGAGAGGAAACCGGACACCCGGGGAAAACCCCCGTATTCCACGGGGGGAGTGCAGAGGCTCCTTACAGAATGGTGACAGAACTGAACTCTGAACTTTGGGTACACTACTGTGCTGTGATATGCTGACCTTTTAACCCACTCCAAGATCAATCTAACCCTTCCCTCCCACGTAGCCCTCCATTTTCCTTTCATCCACGTGCCTATCTCAGAGTCTCTTAAGTGCCCCTAATCTCTCTGCTTCTACCGCCACCTCGCCTGTCCACGCTACCTTGATCTGTGCCTCATCATCTTGAACACCTCTATCAAGTCACCTCCCATCCTCATCCGTTCCAAAGAGAAAAGCCCCAGCTCTCTCAAACTTTCTTCATCAGACCTGGTCTCTAATCAAAGCAGCATCTCCTCTGCATCCTAAGAGTCTTCAAATGTCCCTAACGTATCTACCACCACTGCCACCTGGCAGGAGCGTTCCACTACCACTCTCTCTTTAAAAAACCTACTTCCCTCCAATCACCTTAAAGTTTTGCCCCTCGTATTAGCCATTTCCGCCCTGGGAGAAAAGTATTTGGCTGTCCACTTGATCTATGCCTTTTATCATCTTGTCATCTCTCATCCTCCTTTGCTCCAAAAAGAAAAGCCCCAGCTCGCTCTGCCTATTTTCATAAGACACACCCTCTAGTCCAGCCAGTGTCCTAGTAAATCTCCTCCATGAAGCTTCCACACCCTCAATAACGAGGTAAGCAGAACGACACTCAATATTCCAAGTGTGGTCTAACCAGAGTTTTGTAGAGCTGAAATGCTCACGGCTCTTGAACTTCACTTTGTAAAGTTTTAAATTTGATATGAAGCCGTATTTACATATTACATTAGGAAAACTTGGGAAGACTAATAGTTGTCTGCATAATTTCTGAGACATTAAAAAGTTTTACAATAACCTCCTGACTGTTCCCTCTGACAGCCGTGAAGCCCACCCATTCTGATGATGTTTGGGTAAATGGATTGTGCAGGCTGTAATAACAGATTGCTTGTAGCCCGTTATCGGGGGCAGCAATAGCTTGTTAACTTACGCTAATGTCACCCTTTAACATGGAAGTTTGCTGATGGCTCCAATAAACTGTGATAAATTTATATTAGATAACAGCACACCATTGATAGCATGCGCCCCAGATCTCAACAAACACTCGTGACCCTCCTGACTCTCCTGAGGATTTTTCAGCTAATAGAATTAAATTTTATTTGTTTATTCGGAATTCATAGTGCGATGGCAATGTCAGCAATCTGATTTAATTTGTGAGTCTTTGTCTAAGGGCAGTGTGAATTGCCCATATTAATGCGAGCCTGTCTATTCTGGACTCGCCTGGTGGCCTAGTTATGCCACATTGTAAGGCTGACAATTCCTTACCCTGGAGTCTCTCCATAAGCGCACAAGCAATTTAACATATGAAACTCTACAGCCGAGATGAGAATCTATAAAGACATTCACACTAATGCTGGGTGCACGTTAAGAAGACGATACAAAACGCTTCCTTGGTGTTAATGATGAATAACCTTGGAGTTCATTTCATTCTGTGAACCTGAGGTGCAGAATTTACCCCTCTTCTTATGAAATGCTCTACACTTTTTACAAGCTGATGTTGAGTAGTTCTGAATATCAGTACATCTTAAACATGTCCTTGAGGCTTAATAAATGCAGGGCTCTGATTTATCCTATATTTTGTATCAAATACATTCTTCAAAAAGAGATGTTGAAGTTCTAAAAACTCACAGATTTTTTCTGTTTCATTGCATGCTTAACTATTAGTCCAGCTAAAGGCATTAGAATTTGAGACACAATAGAATTAGTAGGCTTAAAACAACAATAATTATACATTAAAAGTACCTTATCTGCATAAGAATGCAGCAAAATTGTCTGTGAAGTATTGCGAACTGTGCATTGGCGAGCTGTGAGAGAATTTTGATTTGCAGGTTTCATTTGGACAGCTTTTCATCTTCTCATGATAAAAATCACCGCAAGATTACATTGGAATATAGATGGATTTATGCAGGAATTTAACATTCAGTCGCGTGATCAAATGTGCACAAATTTTGCACATATCCACCCATTCAGCCCCACCTAATGGAATATATCATATATCTCTTGTATAGAACATAGGGTTTTTTTACACTAGTTGCCTGGGATGTCCGCCAAGTATCAATAAAGATCGCCTCCCAGTTAATTTGGAGTGCTAGTGATAAGTTGTATAATCGGTGGATCTAAATTTTGAACGGAATTAAAATCACGAAACTGCGTGTACTTTGCCTTTAATTCCAGAAGGTTCTGGAAAGCAGGAGATCACTACAAAATTAGGTCAATGAAAAGTGGGTTGAATGTCAGGTAGTACAGGAAGAACTACATTGTTCTGAAGAACTATTATATAACAAAAGTTAGGCTGTTTTTGGATAGCACGGATTTTAAGGTAGCGACTTGGACTGGAGCCCATTTAGAACTGAACGGTGATCAAACTAATGGCTCTGGGCTCGTTTTCATGGCGTTGTCTGCCCTGTACGGAAGTTTGAGCATCAAATGAAAGAATTGTGATCGAAGTTCTAAGTTCAAAGTAAATGTATTACCAAAGTACAATACTGAATATGTCACCATTTACTGCCCTGAGATTCATTTTCTTGTGGGCATTCACAGTAGAACACGACCAATGAAAGACCACAGACAGAGACTGACAACCAATGTGCAAAAGGGCAGCAAAATGAGCAACTACTATAAATAAAAAATAATACTGAGAACACGAGTTGTAGAGTCCTTGAAAGTGAGTCCAAAGTTTGTGGAATCATTTGGGGTAAATGAAGTTATTCACTCTGGCTCAGGAGCCTGGTAGCTGTAGAGTAGTAACTGTTCCTGAACCTAGGGGTGTGGGTCCTGAGGTTCCTGAACCTCCTTTTTGGTGGCAGCAGCAAGAAGAGACCTTGGCTCAGAGGGTGGAGATCCTTGATGAGGGATGCTGCATTCTCTTGGTAGTGCTCCTTGTAGATGTATTCAATGGTGGGGAGGGTTTTGTCTCTGGCAGACTGGGCTGTATCCATCACTTTTTGTCAATTTTTCCATTCTTGGGCTTTGGTGTTTCCATACCAGTTCAATTACAGTTTCCCTAACAAAATAACGCCTTCCCCAGAAGTTAATCCCATCCAAGTTTTCTTTCCACAGTTGCCGCCTGATCAGCTGAGTGTTTCCAGCATTTGTTTATTTCAGCTTTTCAGCATTGGCGGGTCTTTTTGAGCTTCAATCCAACCCATTTGCCTTCTTACCAAACCAACCAATCAAGTTTCTACCTTCAATTGTTAATGGAATATACAAACGTTTGTATTTCAATAGTTCAATTCTTAAGATATGTGCTACTGCCCATTGCACTGCTGGCATAAAGGGCAACAACGGGGGTCCCCCATCTCTGCCAGTTTTCAGGGCTTTCTCCTCCTGGTCAGTAACTCGATCTTCTCCACGCTTCAATTATGGAAGTCCCACGTGGAGACTCAGGAATACCATCACACTCAGATGTCGAAGGATTCTTCTCTGCTGTTCCATAATAATTTTGTTTTATCAGTCAAGGTTGCTAGCCCTGAGCTGAGCACCTGAATCTGGAGGACCGGTGGATCACTCTTAGTCTGGCCTCTACCCTTTGGCCTGTTGCCATAGGTGACCCTATCAACAGCCAAAACATGAAGCCCTGACTCCAGCCAACATCACTCCCCGGGTGACTGAGGCACTCAAGCCTCCGAACCATGACAAGGCTGTGGTCCTCTTAGAGGTCTTAAAATATGTAGTAGTCAAATTGCTGTGAAGTCAATAACCAGTTTGTTGGTATGGTAACTTTGTGATTAGGTCATTGGGCTTGTATCCAGAGAGCTGGACCAACGACTCGGACTCAACCAAATCCAGACAACAGTCGAAGAACTTAGGTTCAAATGGAACAAAAAGCTAACATTAGTAATCATGAGCATGAAGGTATTGAATCGTAAAATCAAGATGGTTTGCTAAAGTGTTTCAGAGAAGGAAATCTGGTGTACTGGTTCATATGTGAGTCCAGATCCACAAAAGTCATTGACCCTTAACTCCTGTACCTCTTAAGTTCAGGGGCAATCACATATGGACAATAACTGTTGACTGTGCCAGTGATGTTAATGTTCAGTGAATGATTAAAACATATCAAGCAAGCCTTGTTTAGTGAAATGCTTGTTGGGGGCCTACACTTCCAGGTTCCTCACCTCATGCTGTCTTTGTGGGGTTTGCTAGCGAATGGCACAGGCAAGAAAGCTCACCAAGCAAAGATGAATTGTCGAGGCTTTATAAGGTGAGGCCTCGCTCGGAGTATTGTGAGCAGCTTTGGGCACCTTATCTAAGAAAGGATGCGCTGTCATTGGAGAGGGTTCAAAGGGGGTTCACAAAAATTATTCTGGGATTGAGAGGTATATCTTAAAACCTCATTGAAACTTATTGAATGGTGAAAGGCCTTGATAGAGTGGATGTGGAGAGAATGTTTTCAATATGGGAGAGTCTAAGACCAGAGGACAGAGCCTCAGAATAGAGGGACATCTATTTAGAATGGAGATGAGGAATTCCTTTATCCAGAGAGTGGTGAGAGTGTGGAATTTGTTGCCATAGCAGCTGGAGAGGTCAAGTCATTGGGTGTACTTAAGGCAGAGGATGATATATTTTTCATTATTCAGGGCATGAAGGGATTCGGGGAGCAGGCAGGAGATTGGGCTGAGAGGGAAAGTGGATCAGGGCATGATGAAAAGGTGGAGCAGGGTCAATGGGCCAAATGGCCTAATTCTTGTGGTCTTATGATCTACCAACCGATCTACTTCCTCAGGAGGCTAAAGAAACTTGGTATGCTCCTGTCAACCCTTGTCAAGTGTTATCAATGAGCCACAGCAATCATTCTGTCTGGATGTATAACAGCTGCTCTGCCCGAGACCCCAAGAAACTGCAGAGAGTCATGGACACAGTTCAACACATCACGGGAACCAGCCTCCTCTCCATGGACTCTGTCTACATTTCTCAGTGCCTCTGTAAAACAGCCAGCATAGTTAAAGATCCCACCTATCCCAGACATTTGGCACTTCTCCCCTCTCCCATCAGACAGAAGACAGAAAAGCCTGAAAGTACACACCACCAGGCTCAGGGACAGCTTCTATCCCTCTGTTATCAGACTCTCGAATGGACTTCCTGTACAAGAGGATGAACTCTGGACCACACAATCAACCTAGTTATGATCTTGCACCTCACTGTTTACCTGCACTGCGTTTTCCCTGTGACTTTTACACCTTGTTCTGCAATATTATTGTTTCCCTTGTTACACCTCAATGCACCATTAATAATTTGTCTTTTAAACATTGTTATTGTACTCATCTCAATCACTTTCTTTGATAGCCATCAGCCAGCGCACTGTGTAATGATCTGATCTGTAGGAACAGTAGGCAATACGAGCTTTCCTCTGTATTTTGGTACAGGTGACAATAGTAAACCAGCACTAATCCCAATACCAACATTGTCCTTGTGATTCCCTTGGTCTCCTCTGTTTTCTCTCACACCTCAAATACCTGCGGGTTAATAGGATAGTTGTCTGCTGGGAGAGGCTCCTGGTGGTAGTATCTTGGCGGGGGGGCAGGTTAAGGGGGTAATACGGGGAGAATAAGGTGGATTAGTACAAACGGATGATGGTCAGAAAAGGTTCAGTGAGCCGTAGGGCCTGTTTATGAGCTGCGTGTCTCCACTACCATGACAAATTGACCTGACTTGGTCCAACCAAGCAGAGTCCACCGTCAAGAAGGCCCACCAGCGCCTTTACTTCCTGAGAAAACTAAAGAAATTTGGCCTGTCCCCTGAAACCCTCACTAATTTTTATAGATGCACCGTAGAAAGCATTCTTCTAGGGTGCATCACAACCTGGTATGGAAGTTGTCCTGTCCAAGACCGGAAGAAGCTGCAGAAGATCGTGAACATCACACAAACCAATCTTCCGGCCTTGGACTCACTTTACACCGCACGCTGTCGGAGCAGTGCTGCCAGGATAATCAAGGACACGACCCACCCAGCCAACACACTTTTCGTCCCTCTTCCCTCCGGGAGAAGGTTCAGGAGCTTGAAGACTTGTACGGCCAGATTTGGGAACAGCTTCCTTCCAACTGTGATAAGACTGCTGAACGGATCCTGAACCGGATATGGGCTCGGTTTTTTTTGCACTACCTTACTTTCCATTTTCTATTTTCTATTTATGATTTATATTTAAATTTTTAATATTTATTATCGATTTGTACTCCAGGGAGTGGGAAGCGCAGAATCAAATATCGCTGCGATGATTGTACGTTCTGGTATGAATTGTTTGGCGACAATAAAGTCTAAAGTAATTGTTCGCTGTTGCCAAAGTTGACTCAGTAACTTTGTTCATTGTTCTTTCTTGGGGCAGCACAGGAGGGTTGTGGTTCGCACAAGACTTTACAGAACCAACAACCTGGTTCAGTTCGCACCGCTGCTTGTAAGGAGTTTGTACGTTCTGCCCGTGACCGCGTGGATTTCCTCCGGGTGCTCCAGTTTGCTCTCATAGTCCAATGATGTACCGTTTATTAGGTTAAAAGGCCATTGTAAGTGTCCTGTGATTAGGCCAGGATTAGAATTGGGGGATTGCAGGGTGACACAGCCCGAAGGGCCAGAAGGGCCTACTCCTCTCTGTATCTCAATAAATAAATTAAAACAGTGTTCCAGTATAATTGCTGCAGTATCTCACACTGAGATTTCCACTATTTTGTCCAGTTTAGGAATGTAAAGTAACGCACACAAAACGTTGTAGGAACTCAGCAGGTCAGGCAGCATCTATGGAGAGGAATAAACAGGCCAAGGCCCTTCTTCAGCATTTCTTCAGGAATGTTAGAGTTAGCATATGAGGAAAGTTTGCTGGCTCTGGGCCTGTACTCACTGGAGTTTAGATGAAAATATCTAAGACGGGATGAGCTAGCATTGGAGAAGTTTCAGAGGAGGTTCATGAGAATTAGCCCAGGAATGAAAATGTTAGCGTATGAGGAGTGTTTGATGGCTCTGGGCCATTACTCATTGCAGCTAATGAAGAATGGGGTGGGGGGGGGCTCTCATGGAAATCTATCAAATATTGAAAGCCTAGATAGGGTGGATGTGGAGGAGATGCTTCCTATAGACAGGGAGTCTAAGACCAGGGGGCACAGCCTCAGAATAGAAGGATGTCCACTTAGAACAGAAATGAGGAGAAATTTCTTTAGCTAGAGGTTAGTGAATTTGTGGAATTCATTGCTACAGACAGCAGTGGAGGCCAAGATGTTGGGCATATTTAAAGCAAAGGTTGATAGCTTTTTGATTAGTAAGGGTGTCCAAGGCAGGAGAATAGGGTTGAGAGGGATAGTAAATCAGCCATGATAGAATGGCACAGCAGACTTGATGGGACGAATGGCCTAATTCTACTCCTATGTCTTGTGGTCTTATGCTTTTCAAAATGATTAAAGCTAAAGGGGCTTATCAGTAATAAGCTGTTACTGAGGTGAGCTGTCTGTTGTGTGCGACGATGACAGAAATCCTGAGCGGGAGAGTTTTTAAAGCGGAATAGCTGTCGCACTGGGGCAGTTGCACTCTCTCGACCTCAGAAGTCCAGGTCCAGTGGTACGAATACATGTCACAAACATGGGTCTTCCTTGGTGTCAGAGAATGACCAGGACAGCTCCTGTGCCTCGACAGGCTCTTCGCTCTCCACAGAGTGCTGCAGAACTGTCTGCCTGGCCGCTGGATCTCATCCACCCAGTCCACCGGCGATGTCTTCACATGCTGGGACAGGCATGTCCCTATCTCACCGGGGTGCGAGGCCACCGGCTACAGTCACCTGATTTAGCCCATCCGTCGAAGCCGGGTATCGGGATGTGCCCACATTTATTCCCATCTGGCATAGTTTGCATATTGTCGTTTGATTGTTTGTGGGTTTTGTATTGCTATATTTATGCTCTATTCTTGGTTGGTGCAGCTGTAATGAAACCCAATTTCCCTCGGGATCAATAAAGTATATCTATCTATCTACCTACTTGGAGCCGCAGGTGAGAGCTGAGTTTCCAGTGAGGACTGGGGGTGAGGGAGCTGCCCTGGAATGGATACAACAAGCCCCTTCGCTAAAGGTATTAACCTCCCTGGACATCCTTCGCACCCCGTGCTGTGATTAGGCTAGGGTCAAACCAGAGGGCAGCTGGACATTGCAGCTGATTGGGCCGGAAGAACCTGTTCCACGTTGCATCTCTAATTAATTAAAATAAAAGCCTGCTCTAACCTGTCATTTCATCATCTGAGGCCCCGACTTTGTTGAGTTTGGTTATATAACACCTTATTTCCCGACTGGGTAGCCTCCAGCCTGCTGGCATGAATATCGATTTCTCCTTCCAGTAAACAAATTCCACCACTCCCTTCCTTTATTACCCATTCTGTTCTTTTACTTCTTCTCACCTGGCTATTACCTCCCCCTGGGTCCCCTCCTCCTTCCCTTTCTCCCATGGCCTACTCTCTGCTTCTATCAGATTCCTTCCTCTCCAGCCTTTACCTTTCCCACCTGCCTGGCTTTGTTAATCATCCTCCTTCCCCTACTCCCTCGCCCCACCTTTTTTATTCTGGCGTCTTCTCCCTTCCTTCTCAGCCCTGAGGAAAGGTCCTGGCTCGAAATATTGGCTGCTTACTCAGCCTGACCAGCCGAGTTCCTCCAGGATTTTGTGTGTGTTGAGCTCGGGTACAGCCTGTCAGAGTAAGATTGTCTTTTTGTATTTCGTAGTGGAAGTGCTTGGGGAGTGGTGAGCACTGTTCCCGTCACGGGTGGCAGTATAACGTTGACTTATGAAATGGATTGGACGACTATTTTCACAACGCTGCTGATGAGAGGTTAACCCGAGCAACACACACAAAATGGAGGAACTCAGCAGGTTGGGCAGCATCTATGGAAATGAATAAACAGTCGACGTTTCGGGCCGAGACCCTTCACCAGTGAGCAAATTGTCTTCTGTATTTCTGATGACATAACAGCGGCTGCACTTAGAACAAATCGTTGTCGGGAACTTTGCAAGGACCGGAGTTCATGAAAGGCACAATATATTGGGCGTCATGGTAGCATAGCGGTTAGTGTAACGCTTGACAGCGCTAGCGACGGCAGTTCAGTTCCCGCCACTGTCTGTAAGCAGTTTGTACGATCTCCCTGTGACCACGCGCGATTCCTCTGTCTGGTCCGATTTCCTCCCACAGTGCAAAGACGTACCGGTCAGGGTTAGTAAATTGTGGCTGAGTTATGTTGGCACTGAAAATGGGGTGAGACACGACCTCTCCCCGACACCCCATATACCCCACTAGTGCAGAACATAGTCAAAACACCTCTGCTCATTTTTCTGCTATGTTTTGGTCAAAAGCAACTCGCACTTCACATCTATCGCTTGATGACCTACTTTAGAGTGCCTTTACATTACTGTGCAAGCGCAGTTCATGCTCAGGATTGCTTTATGCAATTCCCTTTCCGCCAGAGTTTATGTATATTTAATATTAAACTCAGCAACAGCAAGCTATAAACTTTTTTAAGTATGTAGTTGCCAATTTATCAAAGGAAAATAAGTCACTGGAGACTAATTTATGCAGGAAGTTCAGACCAGAATGCTAATCCTTGTTTAAGATGATTTGGGGGGGGGGGGGTGGGGAGTGAGAATATTTCCGAATACAATGAAAAAAATCAACAACAAGCATTAAGCAGAAAGAAATATATTCCAGGGTTATAAGGGCAAGAGCCATGGTCTGTGGTCTTACGGCTTACGTTACACATTTATCTTTCACTTAGGAGAACAAATTGGCGATGTATGCTGATCTTTTACGCTGAGTGAGAGGGGGTAATTTCAGAAGAGATGTGAGGGGCAAGTGTTTTACACAGAGAGGGGTGGGAGCCTGGAATGCACTGCCTGGGGTGCTGGTAGAGGCATATACTGTTCATTAGGGACTTTAAAGAGACATTTATATAGACACATGAATGTGAGGAAAATGGAAGGACATTGTGTAGACAGAAAAGATTAGTTTAGATGGTCATTTGATTGCTAATTTAATTGGCTCGGCACAACATTGTGGGCCAAAGTGTTTGTTCCTGCACCGTGCTGTTCAATGTCCTGTGTTCTATGTCGATTCTGGCTAACTTTTTTTTCCATTTTTCACTTTTTTTTCAGTTTTAATTCCATTTAGCAGAACAACACAGAACACAGCAAGCGGCAAAGCAACAATAGTGAAACAAAAGCAGCGGAAAGTTGGCTGAAAATCCAAAACCAACACACACTGGAGGAACTCGGCAGGTCAGGCCCCATCTATGGAAACGAATAAACAGTCGACGTTTTGGGCCGAGATCCTTCTTCAGGGCTGAAAGCAAACCCCATTCTTCCCTCCCTCTCACCCACACACATACACATCCTTCAACCCCAGGGTAAGCTGTCTTCTTTGGCCTCCAGTCTGCTGTGGAACTGTGGATTTCAGACACCAGACCCGGACTTCCCCAACAGATTTGTAGTGATGTGCAGGCCCAGCCTCCAGCCATCGGGCCTTTACTACTGATCATCAACCTTCAGGCTTTAATCTGAACTTCCAATAAACATTCGGGCTTCTATCTTTGGTAACCACCCAGGACTCACAGATTATAACAAATAAGGACCTTGGATGAGGGAAAATCAACATGATTGGAGAGTAAACTGAATTAATATTCGGGGCTTTTACTGCATGTGGCCTACTTCATTCATGAGGTGAATCAAATTTGTTGTCTGTTGCCGTAAAACTGTAATTCATTTGCTTGGTAAAAGTTTAATTACTTTTTTATCTCTATTTATCAGGTATGTAAATATGCATATGTAAATGTAGCAACTTTGCTGAGTGCTAATTATGAGTCCTGGACTTTATGCTAAAGTTGTTCCCAAAATAAACCCTCTAGCAGTAGCCTGTGTTTCCTTCTATTCAGCAGACAAGTGAATTACCCTCCTGCCCGTCTGACAACCAAAAGGATGGGGTCCGGTTTGCTGCCAGATGCCAAGCTGCCATGACGGTTTAGGGCAGTTCCGGTCAGGTAAGAGGAGGGAAACACCAGGGAAACTGTTAGCATTTATCTACATCTTTCTGCTGCTCTGGGCAGTTACGGGGAAAAGGCAGGAGAATGGGGTTGGGAGGGATACGAAATGAGCCCTGATTAAATGGCGAAACAGATTCGACGGGCTGAATTCTGCTCCTATATACGTCTTGTGGTCAGTTTTGCTGTTACCTGCTTTTCTTCTGGGTATCAGGAGAAAAGATTCATAGACTTTTAACTGTGATACAGATACTATTAAAGTTCAAAGTTCAAAGTATCAAAGTACATATATGTCGCCATATAGAGCCCTGAGATTCACTTTCTAGCAGGCAGTCAATTCATAGAATAATAACTATAACAGAATCGAAGAAAGACCTCACCTGCTTGGGCATTCAACCGGTGTGCAAAAGACAAGAGACTGTGCAAGTACAAAAAGAAAGAAATAATAATAATAAATATTGAGGACATGAGATGAAGAGTCCTTGAAATTGTGTCCATAGGTTGTGGGAGCAGTTCAGTGTCGGAGCAGATGAAATTATTAGGTTAATATCTGGAAATACCAATCCATAATTCGTTGAAAGTGGTGTTACAGGTAGATGGGGCCGTAAAGAAAGCTTTTGGCACATTGACCTTCAATAATCTAAGTGCCGTACTGAGTACAGGAGTTGGAATGTTGTTTTGAAGTTGTATATGACATTGGTGAGTCCTAATTTGGAGTATTGTGTATGGTTCTGGTCACCTACCTACAGGAAAGATGACAATAATATTGAAAGAATGCAAAGGAAATTTACATGGACAGCTGCTGCTGCTACTGTGTGATCCAGAATCTCCGGAGGGGAAGGTCCCAAGTCCTCGGCTTTGCTTGTTGCTCGGAGGCCGGGGCAGGGTCGAAGCGCTCGGCAGAGGATGGTGCTCGGAGAGGCTGTGTCGGAGGGGCTGGTCGGAGGCTCGAAGTTTTCGGATGGACTCAGAGTCCGCTGCGGTCGGGTGCTTTCAATGGTGCTGCATCAGCAAGTTGGCGGCGCTTGGAGGTTCATGGCGGGGAGAGCTCCTCCCTTCTGCCGCCTGCGTGGGATGATGAGTCGATCGGGACTTTGAGACTTTTTTTTACCGTGCCCATGGTCTGCTCTTTATCAAGTTATGATATTGCTTGCACTGTTGTAACTATATGTTATAATTATGTGGTTTTATCAGTTTTAGTCTTGGTTTGTCCTGTGTTTTCTTGTGATATCATTCTGGAGGAACGTTGTATCATTTTTTTAATGCATGCATTTCTAAATGACAATAAACGAAACTGCTAGCTGAGGTTGAACAGGTTAGGACTTTCTTCCCTGGAGTGTAGTTGAATGAGGGGAGATTTGATAGACGTATACAAAATTATCAGGGGTATAGGCAGAATAAATGCAAGCAGGATTTTTCCACTGAGGTTCAGTGAGACTAGAACTAGAGGTCATGGGTTAAAGGTAAAAGTTTAAATGTTTAAGGAGAACATGAGGGGGAACTTCTTTGCTCAGAGGGTGGTGAGAGTGTGGAACGAGCTGCCAGCAGAAGTGGAGGCTGTGAGTTTGATTGCAACGTTGAAGAGACATTTGGATAAGTACACGATTGAGTGGGTTTGATGGGACTAGGCAGTATAACTGTTCAGCAAGGACTAGATGGGCTGAAGGGCCTGTTCTGTACTGTAGTGCTCTAAGCCTCGATAATTCATCTATTTCTTTCTGCTACCCTGAGTGAGAAATATAGTCACCACAGTTTTGCTTTTCTTCTGGTTATTCGGTTAATTGGGATGGTTATACTGATGTTGAGGTAAGCAAGATAGGAAGAGGTTCTCTCTGTTCAGGTGGTCCCGTCACCCCTTCTCTTTCCTGGCCCTAATGACCTGCCCCTCACTCCCCTCTGATTCTCCTCCTCTTTCCTGTTCTTCTGAGGTACACTGTCCTCTCATATTAGATTCCCTCTTCTTCTGCCCAGCTTCTTACTTTATTCCCCCTTTCCCCACCCACCCTCTTGCCCCTCACCGGGTCTCACCTACCACATTCCAGCTTGTACTCCTTCTCCTGCTCCCACTTTCTTATTCTGGCTTCTTTCCCCTTCCTTCCCAGTCCTGATGAAGGGTCTCAGACCAAAACCTCAATTGCTTCTTTCCCTCAGATGCTGCCTGACCTGCTCAGTTCCTCCAGTGTTTTGTATGTGTTGCACCTGGCCTTCTGCATCATTCCCCTTCATTTCCCCCTCTCCTAACCACCTATCACCTGCCAGCGTGCACTCCTCCTCTCCCCCTCCTTCTTATTCTGGCTTCTGCCGCATTCCTTTCAAGTCCAGAAGAATGAACTTAGTTTGACTCTTCATTTCCCTCCACAGATTCTGCCTGTCCTGCTGAGTTCTTCCAGCATTTAATGTGTGTTGCTCAAGACTTCCAGCATCCGCGGTATCTCTTCTGTCTCCAACATCAAGTCCATCTTTGCCTAGCATGGGCATACATGTTGGATAGAATCCTTCTGACCTATGCATTCCTGTGCTTCCAAGATTCCTGGGTGACATTATTTCCTCAAACGTATTCTATTCTTGGAGAGAACAGCGCAATGGTGAGATTGCATTTGGAGTATCGTCTTCAGTTTTGGTTGACATGCTACAGATAAGATGTTATTAAACTAGGGGGTGATCAGAAAAAATATTACAAGGAATTTTCAAGGACTTCAGGGTCTGATTTATAGTGAGAGGTTGTGCAGGCTAGAACTTAATTCCTTATTGCATAGGGGGCTGAGAGGTGATCTTACAGAGATGTGTAAAATTGGGTGGTGGGGTGGAGATACGTCGCTACCAAAGGAAGTGTAAAGAGCTCCTTCCCTCCACTAGCCACAAGGTCACCCTTGGGCAAGGTGTAGCACCTGCTTAGACCCCGGTCAGGGTCATGTGAAGCCATGGGAGCAGGTGGTGGATGGTCGTATGAGCAGCTGGTCCATATCACAAGTCCTGGTCAGCATATAGGAGGGAGATTGAAAATCTGGTTCAATGGTGCCACAACAACAACCTCTCTCACTCAACATCAGCAAAACTAAAGAGATGATTATTGACTACAAGAGGAAGAAACCAGAGGTCCATGAGGCAGTCCTCATTCGGGGATCGAAATTGAGAGGGTCAGTAACTTTAAATTCCCTGGCATTATCATTTCAGAGGATCTGTCCCGGGACTATTTTCTGAACACTTATTCAAAGTATGATATTTTAATGGAGTGGTGATTCGGTGGGATTCTTTGCCACGGGCAGCTGTGGAGCCCAAGTCTGTATGTATATTTAAGGCAGAGGTTGACAGATTCTTGATTGGTCAGGACATGAAGGGATATGGGGAGAAGGCAGTCAAACTGGGGCTGAGAGGAAAATTGCATCAGCCATGATGAAATAACGGAGCAGACTCAATGGGCCAAAAGGCCTAATTCTGCTCCTATATCTTATGGTCTTATGTGGCCACTGTCGCCAGGCAGACAATCTCTGAAGAGTATCGTTAATGGCTGGGGTCAACTGTCTTGTCAAGACACTGCCCAGACGAAGACAATGGCAAATCACTTCTATAGAAAAGTTTGCCAAGAACAATCATGGAGACCATGATCGCCCGTGTCATACAACGCGGCACGTAGCGAATGAACGAAAATCGTGAACAGCATAGACATGGTGAATGCATAGAAACTATTTCCTAGAGTTGGGAAATAGAAGAAATAGTTTTAATGTAAGAAGGGAAAGATTTAGTTGGAAACTGAAGGGCAACTCGTTGCTGCCATCAGGAAGGAGGTACAGGAGCCTGAAAACACACACTCAGTGATTCAGGAATAGCTTCCTCCCCTGTGTCATCTGATTATATATACACACACACACTCACACTTACTGTAATTTATTAGTTTTTTTTTCTCTGCTATCATGTATTGCAATTGTACTGCTGTCACAAAGTTAATAAATTTCATGACATAAGCCAGAGCTATTAAACCAGATTCTGAACTTTCAGAGGGTGGTATCTATGTGGAATGAGCTGTTAGAGGAAGTGGTTAAGCCAGGTACAATAACAACTTTAAAGCACAGTTGGACAGATTTGGTAGATTGGAAAGGTTAGAGGTAAAATACTGGCAAATGGGACTCAGCTTGCATGGGGCACCTTGGTCAGTATAGACAGTTGGGACAGCTTCCGTAGTGTAACTTTTTTGTGGTAATATCAGAAGTGAAGAAGAACATCTTCAAGTTGTGTGTGAATGATAACAAGAAAGTTTCTGCTGTGATTTGGAGTGTTCCAGCTGAGAGAGATAAAAGAAGCACAAAAATCTGAAACACTTACAGGGAAAAGACTGTGTGGGAGAGAAAAGAATGAAATGTTGATAGAGTGAGCTCCACGTGGGGGATGACACCTGTGGGGTCGAATAGCTCACTTCTCTCTAGAAGGTCCCATGTAATTTTTAGCCCATCAGGATCTGAATCAGAGAGGGAGCCACTTTATCCAAAATTTCCTTGAAATTTCCAGGATCAAAGATGAGTCCCAAGAACACTTCCCAAGTAAACCCAGGAGAAAAATATCAGAATTTGATCAAACACATACTTTGAACACTTTTGTTTATTTGTTCTCAAGACCTTGAAGATGAAAACAAGAGACAGGCAATAGAGGAAATCTTATTTTAAATGACAGTCAAGAAACAATCAATTATTAATGAAGGTTGCCTTTTCTTCAACAGGATGTTACTTTAAAGGTGCAACTGTACAATTAGTATTGTGAGTGTAGGGACCAAAGTGGCTGGGATAAGACACAAACCAGTAGAATGTCCTGGAGTATATCCGAGCAGAGAATAGATAATATTAGATGTCTTTATATCTTTATAATCACATATATATCAAAAGGTGAAATGCATTGTTTGGGTTAGTAACCAACACAATGTGGAGCACCACAGTAGCTAGCAGTTAACATGACACTATTACAGCTTGGAGCATCGAGCCTCAGGGTTCAATTCTGTATGTTCCTTCCTCTGTGTGTTTCCTCCGGGTGCTCCAGTTTCCTCCCACAGTCCAAAGACCTACCAGTTCGTAGGTTAATTGGTCATTGTAAATTGTCCTGTGATTAGGCCAAGGTGTAAGAGGAGGGTTGCTGGGCAACGTGGCTGAAAGGGCCGGAAGGGCCTATTCCCCCTGTATCTCTGAATTAAATAAAGTAATCTGAAGACGTGCTGGGCAGCCCCCAAGTGTCCCCCCAAATCCCAGCGCTGACTTAGCACCCTCATAATGTTCAACAGGACAGTGCATGCAATAAGATGCCAGACGCAGGCTCACACAAATGATTGCTGGGATTGTGCAAGGGAATAATCTCCTGGAGGACAGCGAGGCTGACTGATCCCCGGCCATCCAGGGTTCATTAGGGGAGATTTCACTGACGCATACTACCTTCTACTGGAACACACACAAAATGCTGGAGGAACTCGGCAGGTCACGCAGCTTCTATCAAAAGGAATAGAAGAGTCAACATTTCAGGCTGAAACTGCACAACAGGAAACTTCGTCAAGCCCTAATGATGGGTTTCAGCTGTCATCGTCAGCTCTTTATTCCTCTCCATACATGTTGCCTGACTTGCTGAGTTTCTGCAGCAATTTGCGTGTGTTACTCTGGATTTCCTGCAGAATACTTAATGATCAGTTTTATTTGTCACAGGTAAATCAAAACATACAACAGAGGGGATTGGAGATGTGATTGTGAATGTGTGGCTGAGCACAGCTCCAGTGCAACGTTCACGTTTGCTGCTGATGACACCACTGCCGTTGGCCGATTCAAAGTGGTGATGAATTAGCGTACAGGAGGCAGATTGACAATCTGGCTGAGTGGTGGCACAATAACAACATCTTACTCAGTGTCAGCAAGATCAAGGAGCTGGTTATTGGCCTGGAGAAGGAAACCATTGGTCCATGAGCCAGTCCTCATCGGGGATTAAGAGGTGGAGAGGGTCATCAGCTTTAAATTCCTCGGTGTTATCATTTCAGAGGACCTGTCCTAAGCCCAGCACGTAAGTGCAATTACGAAGAAAGCATGGCAGTGTCTCTACTTCCTTAGGAGTTTGCAAATAGTCAGCATGACATATAAAAATTAGACAAACTTCTAAAGATGTATCGTGGAGAGTAAAATCACTGGTTGCATCATGGCCTGGTATGGGAACACCAATGCCCTTGAACAGAAAATCCTGTGAAAAGTAATGGACATGGCCCAGTCCATCACCGGTAAAGCCCTCCCCACCATTGAGCACATCTGCACGAAATGTTGTAGCAGGAAAGCATCATCCATCATCGGAGACCCCAGCACCCAGGACATGCTCTCTTCTTGCTGCTGCCATCAGGAAGAAGGCACAGGAGCCTCAGGACTCACACCACCAGGTTCAGGAACAGTTATTATCCCTCAACCATTAAGCTCTTGAACATGACACAACCTCACTTGCCCGCATCACTGAACTGTTCCCACAACCTATGAACTCACTTTCAAAGTCTCTTCATCTCATGTTGTTGATATTTATTGCTGACTTATTGTTTATAATTTTTCTCTCTTTTGTATTTCCATATTTTGTTGTCTTTTGCACACTGGTTGTCTGCCCAGTTTGTGTGGTCGTCGATTGATTCTATAATGGTTATTGGGTTTATTGAGTAAGCTTGCAAGAAAATGAATCTCAGGGTTGTATATGGTGACATACTGTATATGTACTTTGATAATAAATTTACTTTGAACTTTGATTGTATTGGAAAGGATGCAGAGGGGATTGGGGATGTGATTGTATTGGAGAGAATGCAGAGGGGATTGGGGGTGTGATTGTATTAAAAAGGGTACAGAGGGAATTGGGGATGTGATTGTATTAAAAAGGGTACAGAGGGGATTGGGGATGTAATTGTATTAAAAAGGGTACAGAGGGGACTCGGGATGTGATTGTATTAAAAAGGGTACAGAGGGGATTGGGGATGTGATTGTATTAGAAAGGATGCAGAGGGGATTGGGGGTGTGATTGTATTGGAGAGAATGCAGAGGGGACTCGGGATGTGATTGTATTAAAAAGGGTACAGAGGGAATTGGGGATGTGATTGTATTAAAAAGGGTACAGAGGGGATTGGGGATGTGGTTGTATTGGAAAGGATGAAGAGGGGATTGGGGCTGTGATTGTATTAGAAAGGGTACAGAGGGGATTGGGGATGTGATTGTATTAGAAAGGATGCAGAGGGGATTGGGGGTGTGATTGTATTAGAAAGGATGCAGAGGGGATTGGGGGTGTGATTGTATTAGAAAGGATGCAGAGGGGATTGGGGATGTGATTGTATTAGAAAGGGTGCAGAGGGGATTGGGGGTGTGATTGTATTGGAGAGAATGCAGAGGGGACTCAGGATGTGATTGTATTAAAAATTGTACAGAGGGAATTGGGGATGTGATTGTATTAAAAAGGGTACAGAGGGGATTGGGGATGTGGTTGTATTGGAAAGGATGAAGAGGGGATTGGGGGTGTGATTCTAATGGAAGAGGTGCATCAATGCCCAACACAGTCCTTGTATATGCCAGGGCAAGTGTCGCCACATTTCTGGCACCAACACAGCTTGCCCACAATTTACAGACTCTTGCACATACACCTTTGGGTTTGTTTTTGTTTTGCACCATGCTCTGCAAACTCTAGAGACTGTTGTGTGTGAAAATCCAAGGAGATCAGCAGTGTCTGAGATACTCAGGCCACCCTGTCTGGCACCAACTATCATTCCATGGTCAAAGTGTAATTCCCCATTCTAATGTTTGGTGTGAACAACGAGTCAACCTCTTGACCATGTCTGCATGCTTTTATGCTTTGAGTTGCTGCCACATGATTGGCTGATTAGATATTTGCATTAATGAGCATGTGAACAGGTGTACCTAATAAAATGGCCACTGAGCGGATTTACCTCCGTAAAGTCTCTGACTTAAAAAAAAACTATGAAGAATCATTCTGCCCTTAAGCTAAAATCCAATCCATGCGGAATGCTCCCTTCAGTATCTTGCATTAATTTTTAAATCTTGGGAAGGTCCAGTATGAATCATGTCCATTAAATTTCCCAACATCCCTCCGTAAGGTATGTTATCCTAACATAGTTAACTGTGTGCATTCTGAAACAAAGTGTAAACGTTGAACCTCGTCAATCCGTTAGCCTTGGAGTAGAATGTTCTTTTTCCCTTAAAGAACCAAGTTGAAAAGGCCATAAATCTCTTCATACAAAAATGGTGACCAGTTTTGGAGTATTGTTTCAGGGATTAACACAAAAAAAATTAAGGAGTCACATCAAGAGGTTTTGGATTGTAATAAACATGTTTGCATAAAGATTATTATTTTCAAGTGCTGTTACTATAGTAACCATTTTATATAAGCAGATGGTACTTAATCCAGATGTTGACCCAATTTAATTAATCTGATGGCTCTTTGAAATTAAACAGATTGTTTCATCAGGCCTGTCAAGACAGTAGGTTTGTTAACACATCATGGGCTTCCTGTATTTAATCTGAGTAGTGCTGATCCCATTTCAAAGTTCAAAGTTCAAAATAAATTTATTATCCGAGTACAGTACATATTTGTCACCATATTCAACCCTGAGATTTGTTTTCTTGTTGGCGTTCTCAGTGAATCCAAGAAACACAATAGAATCAATGAACGACCACATCCAATGGGACAGACAAAGAACCGGTGTGCAAAAGACAACAAACTGTGCAAATATAACAGAAAAAAAGGAAATATTAATAATAAATAAGCAATAAATATCGAGAACATGAGGTGAAATGTCCATGAAAGTGAGACCATAGGTTGTGGGAACATTTCAGTGATGGGGCAAGTGAAGTTGAGTGAAGTTATCCCCTTTGGTTCAACAGCCTGATGGTTGAGGGGTAATAACTGTTCCTGAGCCTGGTGGTGTGAGTCTTGAGGCTCCTACACCTTCTTATCTCACTTTAGATGACACAGTCCAGTCCATCACAGTTAAACCCCCACCCCCACCACCACTGAGCACGTTCACAAGGAGCCCTGTCATCGAAAGCAGCATCCATTGTCAGGGCCCCCACCATCCAGGCCATGCTCTCTTCTCACTGCTGCCATCGGGAAGACGGTACGGGAGCCTCAGGTCCCACACCACTGCCTCAAGGAGGCAACGTCCATCACCACCATCTGGGCCATGCCGTCTTCTCACAGCTGCCATTGGACAGGAGATATAGAAACCCGAAGTCCCACACACCACCGGGCTCATGATTAGCTATTTCCCTTCAACCATTCCGCTCTTGGACCCTAATCACTGCAGTTTTGCAACGCTGTGACTACTTTCATCAAAAAGTAGTGGATATTGCCCAGACCATCATAGGTAAAGCCCTCCCCACCCTTGAGCACATCTACACAAAACTTGCTTGCAGGAGAACACCATCTATTAACAGGGACCCCCACCACCCAGGACATGCTCACTTCTTTTCTCACTGCTGCCATCAAGAAGAAGGTACAGGGGCCTCAGGACTCACACCACCAGGCTCAGGAACAATTACTACTCCTCAACCGTCAGGCTCTTGAACCAAAGGGGATAACTATTATGGTAATTATTCTAGAGATTTATTGGTGGCATATATATACTTCGATAATAAATTTAATTTGAACTTGGATATACTACAAGGGGAGGTTGCACAAACTCTTTGCCCTACCCTAACCTTCTTATTCTGCCTTCTGCCCCCTTCCTTTCCAGTCCTGATGAGGGTTTCAGCCCAAAACGTTGACTGTTCATTCATTTCCGTAGATGCTGCCTGACCTGCTGAGTTCTTCCAGCATTTTGTGTGTGTTGCTCTGGATCTCCAGCATATGCAGAATGTGTTGTGTTTACAAACTAGGCTTGTTACAGTATCTCTGAAGTGGCAGAAGCTAAAGGCAAACCAGATAGAAGTTCAGAAAATAACGAAAGGCATAACTAGAGTAGGCAAGAGGTACCTTTCCCCCAAGTTGAAATGTCTACTACTGTGGATACATTTAGGTGAGAGTGGGTAAGATCAAAGGAGATGGGCAGGGCATGTTCTTTACACAGAGTGTGCTACCCGGGTTGGTGGTAGAGGCTAATTAAATTGAGGTGTTTTAGAGGCTCGTAGATAGGAACATGGATATGCAGACTATGGAGGAATGTGGGTAGAAATGATTAGTTTAGCTAGGTGTTTAATCATTAGTTTAATTGGTTTGGCATAATACTTTGGACCAAAAACCCTGTTCCTGTGCCTGCACTGTTCCATGTTCTGTGTACCACTGATGTTATTTTGTTTCAATTTTATGTATCCTGAATTTGTAGGTAATTTTTGATGATAATGTATCAGTACACTTTTTTCAAATTAGCGATCATTTGATCTACAATCGATTGGTTGTTGAAAGAAACTCCCTCCAAGAGGACCACAGCCTTGTCATTGGGTTTGGGGGCTTGCGTGCTTCAATGACCCGGAGAGCTGTGCCGGCTGGAGTTTGGCTCTTGGTAGGGTCACCCATGCCAAACCGGTCAAAGGGTAGAGATCAGAGTCAGAGTGGTCCACCAGTCCTCCAAGTTCCGGGGTTCAGCTCAGGGCTAACAACCCTGACTGGTAAAACAAATCTATTACGGAAATAGCAATGAAGAATCCTTCTACGTCTGAATGCGATGGTATTCCTGAGTCGCCACCCAGGGCTTGCATCACTGACAGTAGTGAAACTAAAAGGAAGCTACTGACACGATGAAAGAAGCCCTGAACACCGCCAGAGATGGAGGACCTTCATCGCTGCCCTAAGCACCAGCGACGTAACAGGCAGTCAGTAAGTAAAAGATATTCAGTGAATGGGGGTCTCTGTCACCCATTGATGCTTTCTTCCCATTTTGATGGGGTAGGTCAATGTGATTGCCAACCAGCATGGGGTTAGATTCATTGAGTAAGTTGTGGCTGGGAGGTCCACCGGAGGTGTGTACAAACTGAGTGGATGGGTCAGTGTAGGTGAGGGAGCATCCTGTTTGCAAGTATTTTTAGTCATTCATCATGGTGGAAGTGAATTTTAGAAACAGATTTCACCACAGTAAAAGCAAAAGTAAATTGATTATCAAAGAATATGTCACCAGATAATACCTCAAGATTCATTTTCTTGCAGGCATTTACAGGAAAATAAAGAAATACAATAGAACTTATGGAAACTATAAATAACAAAAACCAATGTGTAAAAGAAGATAAATTGAGCAAATAATAAAAAAAATGTAAATAGATAATCCTGAATTGTAGAGTGACTCTGTAGGTTGTGGAATCAGTTCAGTGTTGAGGTGAGTGAAGTTATCCACACTTTCAGGAACTTGATGGTTGAAGGGTAATTACTAATCCTGAACCTCGTGGTGTGGAACCTAAGGCTCCTGTACCTCCTGCCAGATGGTTTAGTGAGAAGAGAGCATAGCCTGGTTGGTGGAAGTCCTTGATGATGGATGCTGATTTCTTGTGGCATCACTCGTGTAGATGTGCTCAATGGTGAGGAGGGCTTTGGTTGTGATGGACTGGGCCGATTCCACTACTGTTTGTAGACAAACAATCGATGCAGGTTAAATAAACAATCAGTTCCTGAGCATTAGTGTTTCCATGCCAAGCCGTGATACAACTAGTCAGGATACTCTCCACTGTGCACCTATAGAAGTTTGTCAAAGTTTAAAGACAACAGAGTGAATCTATCAAGCAAATATCCTTTATCAACCTTTTTGGGTTAGAATTTTCTACCCCAAACCTTTGATGAAACAGGGAAATGCAGGAGTTCTAATGAAGGGTCTCAGGCCAAAATGTTGACTGTTTATTCCTCTCCAGAGACGCTGCCTGACCTGCTGAGTTCCTCCAGCATTCTGTGTGTGCTGCTCATAAAAGAGAGAAAGCAAAGCTGCCAGAGCAGGAAAAATTGGACGCATTTTCCAAAGCTCATTCGGTTTATTTGTAAAGAAATCTTTCTCCAGTTATAGGCCTATCTGGTGTTCCATATTTTACAAGTATAAGTAATTGTATGGCTCTGATTAAAGTTGAGCATTGCTGAGATGAATCGCATTGCTATGTGTGTGTTTCTCTGCACTTTCCTTTTTATAGAGAACATGGGTTTACAAAGAGAGGCAGCAATAAATATGTTGATAAGATATAGCAGAATTAATTCAACCTGACAGCTTGTGTTGACTTGGTTGTTGGTCATGCGTTCCTTTTAAGGACAAAATGCCTCTTCAGCTGCTGCACAGTTGACAAGTCATAAAGAATTGATACAGGTGCTTAAAGCGCAAACATCACAATTGTTTATCCATGCCTGCAACTCGCTTTTGATGCAGTTGAAACTGAATCTTCTCCAAAGCTCTCGAACTATTTGATCTTATTTCACAGCATGCCAACACAATTTCTTGCAAGGAATGACCAACCATGTAAAGAAAGCCACATCACTTGGTTCAGATTTGAATACCAACAAGCATAACGGCAGATTACAGATGAAGGAGCTCCTCCCAAACTGGCGACTGTCCGTTTCCCTCCATGGATGCTGCCTGACCCATTGAGTCCTCCAGCAATATTTATTTATTTAGAGATCCAGCGTGGAACAGGCTCTTCTGGTCCTACGAGCCACATCACCCAGCAACCCACTTATTTACACTAGACTAATCGCAGAACGATTTACAATGACCAGTTGGTATGTCTTTGGCATTTGGGAGGAAACAGGAGCATCTGGAGGAAACTAACACAGTTCATAGGGAGAATGTACAAGCTTCTTACAGACCCCACCAGTATTGAGCTCCAAACTCCGGAATGCCCCCGAGCTTTGATAGCATCACTCTAACAATCACAGTACGGTGATCCCCATTTTGCTTGTTCCAGTATCTGCAGTCTCCCATGTCTCCAAGTACAAAAATAAGCTTGAAATTTAGCAACTCTCGTGATCTCATCATGGAGAAAGGTATCAGACCCTTCCAACACTGAGCATCCAGTGTCAATGAAAACCACAGGTCAGGTACAGGACTCTGCAAAACTCTTAGGCACAGATATATATTGCTAGGGAGCCTAAGGCTTTAACGCAATTTTGTAGTAATTTTATGTATTGCACTGTACTGCTGCTGCTGCAAAAAAAAACGAATCTCATGACATACGGGAGCTGATTCTGATGTGAGTCTTTATTGTGGACTGAGCGTGGGAAGGGGTATCATATTTGGGAAAAGGAGAAGAGAGAGCACCAGGGAGACTTTCTCTAATAATCAATACATCAATTGTTTGGATTCAAATAACCTTCTCTGGTGTCTGAGGGCTGGGTGTGTCTGCACTCACACCATCCTCCCCCCCACCCCCAGCGCTCCTTCTCTGCCACCAGTCCCACACCCCTCCCGCGGCACTCCACCCTCGCCATTCCCAACATCCTTTGCTCCCACCAGGTTTATAAACTCACTCTCCCCTCTACGTTGGCAAATACAGTAATATGCAAAAGTCTTAGGCACCCCAGCTATATTTATACGTGCCTAACACTTTTGGACCATACTGTTCAAGACAGCAGGATGCAGGGTAAGGCTCTCTCCACTTTGACCCCTCAGAGAAATAACTTCTTGGGGCCACAAAAATGTCATGATTAAATAGGAGGCAGGTATTTCGTGGCTCATTATCATCATCATTATGATGTAGGTAACCATGGTCTTTCCAAATTTGTTCTTAACAAATTTTTCTACAGAAGTGGTTTGCTATTGCCGCCTTCTGGGCAGTGTCTTTACAAGACGGGTGACCCTAGCCATTCTCAATACACTTCAGATGTTGTCTGCCTGGTGTCAATGTTCGTATAACCTGGACTTGTGATATGGACCAGCTGCTCATACGACTAGCTCCCATGGCTTCTCATGACCCTGATTGGGAGGCTAAGCAGATGCTACAACTCGCCCAACGGTGACCTGCAGGCTAATGGAGGGAAGGGGCCTTTGGTAGAGACATATCTCCTCCCTGCCACCCAATTAACGTGCTGATGTAAGTCACGCCAATGACTATGGTTCATTGGGAGTTTGAAGGAGTCCATGGTGGCAGCAACATCTCTAGCTCCATCATGCTGTGCACCAGCGCTCCCCAGGGCTGCATGCCCAGCCCACTGCTGTTCACACTGCTGATGTGTGACTATAGTGCTCGATCCGGTTCAAACTGAATCATCAGGTTCGCTGAAGACACAACAGTGATTGGCCTCATCAACAATGACGACAATATGGTGTTCAGAGAGGAGGTAGAGAGGCTGGTGAAATGGTGTGAGCACAGCAACTTGAATCTCAACATGGACAAGACTAAAGAAGTAATTGTGGACTTTAGGAAGGTGCATATAGACGGTTCCTCTGTGGAGAGAGTTAGAAGCACCAGCTTTCTAGGAGTGAACATAGTGGGCGATCTCATCTGGTCCCTCAATGCCACCTCTTTAGTCAAGAAAGCACAGCAGCATCTCCACTTCCTGAAGAGATTGAGTTGAACAAGGTCTGCCCCCCATTCTGACCAATTTTTACAGGAGCAGCATTGAGAGACCCTGACCAGCTGTATCGCTGTCTGGCACGGGAATTGCAAGGCATCTGGCTGCAAGACCCTACAAAGGATTACAAGGACTGATGAGCTCTCTCTTCCACCCATTAAAGATATTTATCAGGAACGGTCTGTTCTCAGGGCCCTTGGTATTGTCAATGATCACTCTCATTCATCCCACAATCTCTTTGACCTCCTACCATCAGGCAGGATGTACCATAACATTAGGGACAAGCACTGTCAGCATGGGGAACAACTTCTTCCCCCAGGCCATGAGACTACTGAACTCCCTACTACCACCCAGGTTTCACCCTCTATGAAGTGCCAGTAGTGTTCTACCGTTTACTTTTTAACTTGTGTCGTAAATGCACCTTATGCTAAATGTCAATTTTCTGCTAAGGATTTATCAGAGGTGCTCTGTAATCAGGGCTCTCAGCATTGGCAGTGATCCCTCCCTACCACTGAACACATCTACATGAAGCATTGTCACAGGAAGGCAGCATCCACATAAGAACATTAGAACGTAAGAAATAGGAGGAGGAGTAGGCCATCAGGCCCGTCGAGCCTGCTCCGCCATTCAATAAGATCATTGCTGATCTGGCCATGGACTCATCTCCACCTACCTACCTTTTCCCTGTAACCCTTAATTCCCCGACTATGCAAAAATCTATCCAACCTAGTCTTAAATAAATTTACGGAGGTAGCCTCCACTGCTTCACTGGGCAGAGAATTCCACAGATGGATTCTGCCATTAGGGATCTCCACCACCCAGGTCATGCTCTTTTCTCACTGCTCCCGTTAGAAAGAAGATACAAGAGCTTCAGGACCTACACCTACACCCTCTGGTTCAGGAACAGTTATTATCCCCCAACCATCACTGAACTGTTCCCACAACCCATGGACTTACTTTCAAGTTCTCTACATCCCATGTTCTCAATATATATTGATTATTTATTTATTTGTGTATTTATTTTCTCTTTGGTATTTGCACAGTTTGGTTGTCTTTTGCATGCAGGTTGTTCGTCCGTCCTGTTGGGTGTGGTCTTTCACTGATTCTATTATGGTTCTTGGATTTACTGAGTGTATACCTGTAAGAATCCAAATCTCAACTTTGTGTATGATGACATAGAGGTACATTGATGATAAAGTTACTTTGAACTTTGACATTTCTACAGATGTATCGTGGAGAGAATTCTGACTGGTTGCATGAACATCTGGTATGGAGCTTCCAGTGAGCAGGATCGGAAAAAACTGCAGAGGGTTGTCGATTCAGCCCGATTCAGGAATCCTTTGCAAACCCTGTGAAGGATGAAAGGACCAATATTTTCTGACATTTATTCTATGGCTATGGGCATCAAGGACAATCCTAATAACCTGGTAGATCTCATCATGGGGCAGTCAATTGATGTCAAGCCTTGTCATAGAGGGATATGCACAACAAATTATATATTCATCTGAAGCAATAAAAACCTGAAAAAGGATTCTTTTGTGTGGGAGAGGGGGTTTGGGGGTTTGGAGTTTGATGTTCTTGTTGGTGTTTCTCTGTGTGGGCGATATATTAGTATTTGTGCAAGGGAGTATTAGGTGATTTGGGGTTTGCAAATTTTTGTTTCTTTTTCTTTCTGTATGGGGGTGGGGTTTATGTCTTTTCTTTCAACTACTTCGATGGTTTTTCTGTATTTTATGGCTATCTGGAAAAGACGAATCCCAGAGTTGTATTCTACATCCATACTTTGATAACAGAATGAACCTTTCGAACCTTTGAGTTGCTTCAAGCAATATTGTAATGGGCAACTGCCCATGAAACGTGACATGTATTTCCTCCTAACCTTATTTGCTATTTCCACCTGTAGGTTCAACGAACCATGTTGCTGTGGTAAGCCTGCACTTGAATAGCTTTCAAGCCTCACTGGTAAAAAGTCCCTCCTACAAACAATGGCACACTCATGGAGGCTCCTACAAATAAATCTACATCCTGAGACCCACTCCTGCCCATCTCCATTTTAATATCAGCAAGGTTTTGTCAGCTACTCAAAGATCCCTCAAACTAATTGTTTGTCTACACCCATAGACTTTATTAGGACACTATTCCTTGGCACGTAGAAGATTGAGAGGAGATTTGATTGAGCTGTACAAAATTATGAGGGGTAGAGATAGAATAAATGCAAGCAGGCTTTTTCCTCTGAGGTTGGGTGGGACGACAACCGGGGGTCATGGGTTAAGGATGAAAGGTGAAAAGTTCAAGGGGAACATGAGGGGAAATTTCTTCACTCAGAGAGTGGTGAGAGTGTGGAACGATCTGCCTGTGCCAGTGGTGCATGCGAGCTTGATTTCTACATTTATGTGAAGTTTGGATCGGTACATGGTTGGTAGGGGTATGGAGGGCTATGGTCCGGGTGCAGATTGATGGAAGTAGGCAGCTTAAATGGTTTAGAACAGACAAGATGGGCAGAATGGCCTGGTTCTGTGATTATGACTCTAATAGACATTTGTGCTGTTTTTTAAAGCAGTGCGTAAAGGCAATGTTTTCATGGATTTATTCCTTTTTACCTCACCACTTGTTCATCCTGAAAGAGACTGATTGTAAACAAGTTAGTATTGTAAAAAACAGCGTAAACGTCTGCTTATGGGAGCAAATTTAACCTCAGATTTCAGCAACAGCTTATCAGAGGTTTATAAGATTATGAGAGGCATGGATAGAGTAGACAGACAGCATCTTTTTCCCAGGGTTGAAATGTCTAATACCAGAGAGATGCATTTAAGGTGAGAAGGGGTAATTTCAGAGGAGATATGAGGGGTAAGTTTCTTACACAAAGTGCTGGGTGCCTGGGGTGGTGGTAGAGGCAGATACATTAGATAGCACATGAATGTGAGGGAAATGGAACGATATGGACATTGTGTATGCAGAAGAGGTTAGTTTGGTTGGCCATTTGATTACTAATTTAATTGGTTGAGCTCATTGTGGTCCAGAGGGCCTCTTCCTGTGCTGTACTCTTCTATGTTCCAAGTTGACTCTGGCTAGAATTTTTTTTTATTTTTAAGAATTTATTTCTGTTTTATTCTGTTCTATTTCTGTTTTATTTCTGTTTTAAGAATTTATTGCTGTTTTTTCAGTGGAGACACTTGCAGGCTGCCCCCTGCACATCCTCGCTGATTTGATTTGACACAAATGACACGGTTCCATGTACCTTTAGATGTGCCTGTGACAAATAAAGCTGATCTTTAAAAATTATTTTTGTGGTAACTAAGAACTATCTCATTCTGAAAGGTTTTCTGAGTAGTTTTTGCCCTGAAGCATCATCAGATCTACTGACCAACTGAGCATAAAATCCAGCTTGTGCACTTACAGATATTAAGCAAACTATTCTGATCTGCTTATGATTTGTCTCCCACCAATATGACCCTCAACTGACCCATCAAAATAGTAGGCAGAGGAGATAAATGCCAATTTTGCCGTTGGATCCACATCAGAAGTCTAAATACTGCCAAGGTATTGGTAAACTCTTCCTTCCAGGATTCTAGTCCTTCTTGTCCCGCACTGGGAATCTGCATTTAAGGATGACTGGTTTACAGAGATTCCTTCCCAAAGCTGAGGATAAGCCATCAGTTGACTTCCTCTCTCCAGTGAACATCGGTGATGATTTCTCTTCAAAGAGCACCAGCCTCAGCAGTAGAATGCCTGGAGTAAGACATGTTTTGTCAGGCATGAACTCCAATCTGAAGAGTCCATTGCTCTTTGTTCATTAGATACTTGCTGATGATAACAGTGGACAACAAATTTTTTCAGAAGTGTTGCTTCCTCAGAATTTTTTTGGGGTTATAATAGAATGCTTGAAGCTGAACGCAAGTATAGACTAGTATCATGTAAGAATCTGGAGAAACAAGAAAGCAACTTTTATTGAATATAAGCAACATACATCAAAGTTGCTGGTGAACGCAGCAGGCCAAGCAGCATCTATAGGAAGAGGCGCTGCTTGGCCTGCTGCGTTCACCAGCAACTTTGATGTATGTTGCTTGAATTTCCAGCATCTGCAGAATTCCTGTTGTTTACGTTTTATTGAATATAATGTGTTTAATTGAGGAGAGGAGAAGATGGCGGCACGATGCAGCGTGCAGTGGCCACTCCGGTGAATGATATCTGTTATCGGTCAAGTAGGGTACCGTGCACAATCCCGATTTGATGGAGACAGACGTGAGAGCACGGAGGAACATCTGGTGAAACTTCTGAAATGCCTGTTTCACTGCCGCTGCTACTGTGTGATCCGAAATCTCCGGAGGGGAAGGCCCCAAGTCCTCGGCTTTGCTTGTTGCTTGGTGGCCAGGGTGGGGTCGAAGCGCTCGGCAGAGATGGTGCTCGGGGCTCGGTACCGGAGGCTCGAAGTTTTCAGACGGACTCAGAGTCGGCTGTGGTCGGGTGCTTCCAGGGTGCTGCATCGGCAAGTTTGCAGCATTGGAGGTTCATGGCAGGGAGAGTTTCTCCCTTCTACCGTCTGCGTGAGATGATGGGGCTATCAGGACTTTAAGACTTTTTTTACCGTGCCCATGGTCTGCTCTTTATCAAATTACAGTATTTCTTTGCACTGTTGTAACTATATGTTATAATTATGTGATTTTTGTCAGTTTTAGTCTTGGTCTGTCCTGTGTTTCTGTGATATCATACTGGAGGAACATTGTATCATTTCTTAATGCATGCTTTTCTAAATGACAATAAATGAGGACTGAGTGTCCTCATAATCTAATCTAATCTAATCTAATTGCATAACAGTGCTGATGCTTTGTAATAGTTCAACAAAGCTAAAATGTTTTGTTCAACACATATAAAAGTTGCTGGTGAACGCAGCAGGCCAGGCAGTATCTCTAGGAAGAGGTGCAGTCGACGTTTCAGGCCGAGACCCTTCGTCAGATGCTGCCTGGCCTGCTGCGTTCACCGGCAACTTTTATGTGTGTTGCTTGAATTTCCAGCATCTGCAGAATTCCTGTTGTAAAATGTTTTGCTGATGATTTTCATTTGTACACCGTGTCTGAGGCTTCTCCCTTAAGTGCCCAACAATAATCAGCCAGATTGATGGATTCCCTTTGCCCTGATACTGTTTCTCCATGACCACAATGACCTGGTGAAACCTTTCACCATGCTTGTCACTGACAGCACCAAGATTTGCAGGGCAGAAGTCTAATGGGAGTGCAGAAAATGAATCTTTAGTGACATGTTGCACTTCATGTTTTGGTACACTTGAAGCATGTTGTCAACCAGCTGCATGTAGTTTGGTGCTCCGTAGTTTCATGGTGATTCTCATGATCTGCAGCCCAAAATCCATAAGATACACCCAAAAGTATTCAGGAAGCAAAATCTTTGTTCTCCAGTGTAATCAAAGAGCCAGTAAGCTGCTACCATCCGTGAACTGGTACCACAGCATTAAAGCCAGGACCAACAGGCTCCAGGACAGCTTCTTCCACCAGGCCATCAGACTGATTAACTTACACTGATACAATTGTATTTCTACGTTATATTGACTGTCCTGTTGTACATACTATATTTTACAAATTACTCTAAATTGCATATTGCACATTCAGATGGAGATGCAACGTAAAGATTTTTATTCCTTATGTATATGAAGGATGTAAGTAATAAAGTCAATTCAATTCAATAACAGATTCAAAGGAAACAGAATTAGAATCAGGTTTATTATCACTGATAAATGTCATGAAATCAGTTGCTTTGCAGTAGCAGTAGAGTGTAATACATTAAAAGTTACATGAAATAATTAGTGCAAAAGAGGAATAACGAGGTAGTAAAACACACAAAATGCTTTGGGAACTCGGCAGGTCAGGCTGCATCTGTGGAAATGAACAGTCAACCCTTCTTCAGGACTGAGAAGGAAGGGGCAAGACATCATAATAAAAAGGTGGGGAAGGAAGATAGCTAGAAAATGATGGGTGAAGCCAGGTGAGTGGGAAAGGTCAAGGGCTGGAGAAGAAGGAATCATGTTCATGGGTTCTTAGACCATTCAGAAATCTGATGGCAGAAGGGAAGAAGCTGCCCCTAAAACATTGTAACACACACAAAACACTGAATTCCTCCAGAATGCTGTGTGTGTTGCTTGGACTTCCCGCACCCGCAGATTTTCTCGTGTTTGTGCTTCTAAAACGGTGTGTGTGGGTTTTCAGGTTTGAAGGGCATTCACACAGATTAGAATCAGGATTAACATCACTGACACATGTGGCAAAATGTGTTGTTTTGCAACAGTAGTACAGTGCAGTACATAAAAAATACTATAAATTACAGTAAGAAATATACATTAGAATTTTAAATTATGTAGTTGCAAAAAGAGAGCGAGAATAATGAGGAAGTGTTGGTTCGGACATCTGATAGTGAAGGGCAAGAAACTGTTGAGTGTGTGTCTTCAGGCTCCTGTAGTTTTCTCTTTTTGAAGCACCCCCCTTCTGAAGATTTCCTTGACAGTGGGGAGGCTAGTGCCCAAGATCTTGTTTTCTGAGCCGGGATTAGTGACTTTGAGTGCTTAATGCAACCAATAACTGTGCAAAAATATTAGACTGTCAGAAACACAGGAGACTCTGCAGATCAGAATCAGAAGCAAGTTTAGTATCACTTACGTACTGTATATTGTGAAATCTGTTGTAGTACAATACATTAAAAAAACCATATGAAAAATACAAAAAGAATTAAATATGTAGTGCAAAAAGAGAGCAAAAAATAGTGAGGCAGTTTTCATGGGTTCATCAGACATTTAGATATTTACAATGATCGATTAACCTACCAACTGGTACATCTTTGGACTGTGGGAGGAAACCAGAGCACCCAGAGGAAACCCACGTGGTCACGGGGAGAACGTACAAACTCCTTACAGGCAGCAGTGGGAATTGAACCCAGGTCACTGATACTGTAAAGCGTTGCCCTAACCGCGAGGTAACCGTGCCGCCCCAATCTGTTAGGAGATCGATCGGCTTTTTGTCACCATTATAAGTCCCATCTTAAACATGACAAGAAACCAGTGGAGGACGTGCTCTCTGATCTTCCGATACATTTGGTGGAACCTAATGTGTCAATGTCAAAGGATGGAGAAGGATCTTGATTGGCTCCCTTCAAATGACAGTCACATTCACGAGAAATAAACCAATTGAGTATCTCAAAATTCTAATAATTTGTCATGTTAACGAATGCTCTTTGTTTGTTAAACCTTTCACTCTATTGTAGTTCAGTTCTTCCTGTTAGTCCTTTGTCTACTGGAACTATGGAAGTCAGTGGCTGAACTACTTGTCCTTCTCTCTAACACACACAGGGTACTAAAATGAGGACCAAGGGCAGATCCTTCCATCATAAATTTTGCTACGTTTTTATTTGCTGGTGGGATGTCATGGAGGGATAGCACCACTGGTGAATGGGATTGTCATGTCCATTCTGGGGCAGCTCACTCTCCTTTGGGCCCCACCAGACACTCAGCTCTCACCCGTGGCTCCAAGTAGGTGTTTGCATGTGACAGCAGCCACACCCCGATACTGAACTTCAACGGGCAGGCTAAACCAGGTGAGGGTAGCCGGCGGCCTCAGGCCTTGTTAAGACAGGAACGTGCCTGTCCCAGCACGTGAAGTCAGCTCTGGAAGACTGAGTAGATGAGACCTACAATGAGATCCAACAGCCGGGCAGGCGGTTCCGCAACGCTCCATGGAAAATGGAGGGCATGACGAGGCACAGAAGACGTCATGCTCATCCATTGCAACCAAGGAAGACCCCAGTTTGTGATACCTGTTCAGACCACTGGACTTGGACTCCTGAGGTCAAGAGAGTGGAACTGCCCCAGTGCAACGGATGTTCCACTTTAAAATCTCTCCCACACAGGTTTCCTTTCATTGTTAGACATGATGGACAACCACCACCACCACCAATTTGACAGCATAGCTGAACAAAAGCATCACACTGATGGTACTAAGGTACCATCACAAAATGTCATCCTCAGTAGAGATGATCATGATGCAAGGATGTGACCCAAGACATCAACAATTCACCCCCCCCCCACCCCACACAGACGCTGCTCGACCTGCTGAGTTCCTCCAACAGATTGTTTGTTGCTTCAGGTTCCGGTATCTGCAGCCTCTTGTCTCTCAGTATTAATTGTAGCTAAAGTTATGAGGCTCTTCTATCAAAGTCAAACCATAGATATTCCATTTCTGCAGAAGGTTGCTAGAGAGCATTCTGACTGGTTGTGTCACAGGCTCATGTGGAGTCTCCGATGCACAGGATCATGACAGGCTTCAGAGGGTTATAGACTTCGTCATGTCCATCACGGGAATGACATACATACATAACGTATATATATTTATTTGATTATTTATATACCTACTTATTTACTGAGATACAGCATGGAATAGGCCCTTCCAGAACTTTGAGCCGCACCGCCCAGCAATCTCCTGAGTTAATCCTACCTAATCACGGGAAAACTTACAATGACCAATTAACCTACCAACCAGTATGTCCTTGGACTGGGGGAAGAAACCCTCACAGTTACAGAGAGAACGTACAGACTCCTTACAGAGAGAAAGTACAAACCCCCTACAGAGAGACGTACAAACTCTTAACAGAGAGAACGTACAAACTCCTTACAGGCGACAGTGGGAATCTCCAAGGGCAATGCCTCAAAAAGGTGGATTCCTTCACTGAGGACCCTCATCATCAGGGGCATGTCCTCTTCTCATCTCTACGTTGGGGAAGACGTACAGGAGCCTGAAACCAACACTCAATGAGTCAGAGACAGCTCTCCCTGTCTACCATCAGATATCTAAACGGTCCATGAAATCATGAGCACTACCTCATTATTACTTAATTTTGCATTATCACCCAGAACACGCCCTCTTCCCCATCACCCAAGACATGCCATCTTCCCCATCACCCAGGACATGCTCTCTTCCCCATCACCCAGGACATGCCTTCTTCCCCATCACCCAGGACATGCCATCTTCACCATCACCCAGAACATGCCCTCTGCCCCATCACCCAGAACATGCCCTCTTCCCCATCACCCAGGACATGCCATCTTCACCATCACCCAGAACATGCCTTCTTCCCCATCACCCAGAACATGCCCTCTTCCCCATCACCCAGGACATGCCATCTTCACCATCACCCAGAACATGCCCTCTTCCCCATCACCCAGGACATGCCCTCTTCCCCATCACCCAGGACATGCCTTCTTCCCCATCACCCAGGACATGCCCTCTTCCCCATCACCCAGGACATGCCTTCTTCCCCATCACCCAGGACATACCATCTTCACCATCACCCAGAACATGCCCTCTTCCCCATCACCCAGGACATGCCATCTTCACCATCACCCAGAACATGCCCTCTTCCCCATCACCCAGGACATGCCCTCTTCCCCATCACCCAGGACGTGCCTTCTTCCCCATCACCCAGGACATGCCCTCTTCCCCATCACCCAGGACATGCCTTCTTCCCCATCACCCAGGACATGCCATCTTCACCATCACCCAGAACATGCCCTCTTCCCCATCATCCAGGACGTGCCTTCTTCCCCATCACCCAGGATATGCCCTCTTCCCCATCACCCAGGACATGCCTTCTTCCCCATCACCCAGGACATGCCTTCTTCCCCATCACCCAGGACATGCCCTCTTCCCCATCACCCAGGACATGCCTTCTTCCCCATCACCCAGGACATGCCATCTTCACCATCACCCAGAACATGCCCTCTTCCCCATCACCCAGAACATGCCCTCTTCCCCATCACCCAGGACATGCCATCTTCACCATCACCCAGAACATGCCCTCTTCCCCATCACCCAGGACATGCCTTCTTCCCCATCACCCAGGACATGCCCTCTTCCCCATCACCCAGGACATGCCTTCTTCCCCATCACCCAGGACATGCCATCTTCACCATCACCCAGAACATGCCCTCTTCCCCATCATCCAGGACATGCCATCTTCACCATCACCCAGAACATGCCCTCTTCCCCATCACCCAGGACATGCCTTCTTCCCCATCACCCAGGACATGCCCTCTTCCCCATCACCCAGGACATGCCTTCTTCCCCATCACCCAGGACATGCCATCTTCACCATCACCCAGGACATGCCCTCTTCCCCATCACCCAGGACATGCCATCTTCACCATCACCCAGGACATGCTCTCTTCTCATTGCTACCATCAGGAAGGAGGTACAGGAGCCTGAAGACACACACTCAGTGTTTCAGGAACAGCTTCTTCCCCTCTGCCATCCAATTTCTGAATGGACAATGAACCCATGAACACTATCTCACTACTTTTTTTTCTCTTTTTGCACCACGAATTTAATTTAACTTTATATATGATTACAGAATTTATTCTGCGAGTGTTAAGGTTGTTGCATGAACTTCAGGTGGGAGACAAAAAGCTGCTTTTAAAAGTAGATGAAAAGACCAAAGCCCAGCTGGATGAAAGGCCAAAAAGAATAGAGAAACAAAAACAGAAGATTTGTCAGATTTTTTTTTAGTCATAGTGTCATAGAAAAGTACTGCACAGAAGAGTCAGCCATTCTTGTATGGCGCGTGGTGTCAGGATTGGTCTCCTTTTGGGTTAACCGGGTCACGATCTAAACGTTCCTGACTCAACCCTTTCTTTTTACGAGGCCGTAGCTAGCTTGACGCTCAACCTGGCATGGATGGAAAGCGTGCTCGGAGGGTGACCCGACTTGGATTCGAACTCGGGAGCCTTCGCTCCGGAGTCCGGTGTGGATGCCATTGCACCACCAGCTGGCAGATGATGTTGTGCATGAGGAAACCAAGAGGAGAGATCAGATCGTGAAGGTAGAACTGGAAGGGTTAATAAGAGAGTACTCCAGTGAACTAAATGCACCTTCCCAAGATTAAGATGCACAAACTAGAAGAAGAAAAAGGAAGAAGAAAGGTGGCTACCTTTGTCAGAGTCAACACCTACAACCCCACAGAGGAGGCCCCGGAATCTGAGATTGTTTTACAGCCACAAGCCTCACCTGTCAAGCAGAGTGATGCCCCTTGTCAGGAAAGATGTTATCCCACAAAATTAAGACATCCTCCACAGCGATTAAGTTTTTAAGCTTGAATGGGACAATTTAAAATGTACTATGCTGCGGATTTCTGTGTATAGTAGATGCATCATTTAACATATTTTGTATATAGTTGAGATGCTTTCTATATTGAGATGGAGTTTATAACTAAGCAAGGAGAGGTGTTGTGTATTTAATATTTCAATAATATTTGAGTAATCTTGTACAGTAGATACTGTATATTAGTTGTACACTTACATAATTCATTGCGGGTTATATGTATAAATACATGAATTGCATAAGTCATCATACTACCATGTGATGTGTGCAGACCTCAGCTAAAGTAAACTTGAAGTTAGACCCACATTTCCGGACTCCTGTGCCTTCCTTTGAATTAGTTTAGTGTTTAGAAGTTACAAGACATCACAGAATTGGATCGGATTCTGATTTTGTCTCTTCTGCTGTTATTGCCCTTAACCGGGAAGCAGCATTGTGGTTCTTGCATTCTGACACCATCCAGCCTCTGCAGCTTAACGCACCCGGTTTGTGGACAATCTCACTATGTTGCAGACCTGGCAGAAGCCCCATTTGCCGTTATGACGTACCTGCAGAGCTCCAAGTCTCCTCCTCTTGATCTGGATGGTCACCCATTGAACTCAACAACAGGTAGCTACATGGATGGTAGGAGTGTGGAGGGCTGTGGACCTGGTGCAGGTCAATGGGAGTAGGCAGGTGAAATTGTTCAGCATGGACTAGATGGGCCAAAGGGCCTGTTTCTGTGCCGTACTTTGACTCTGATCTTGTTCTGCACAAGAACACTCGGGCTTTGAATGTTACTGCTTTACTTGTGGTATGAAGTCCAGCCAGAAGCACTGAAAATACTTTATCTCTGCTGCATATATTTATTAATATAATTATTATCTAAAATATAAGATATTGTTGGTAATTTGTACTCTGTTCCCAGAGGACACAAAAACACTGCAAAATTCAACCTTTATATACTGTACTTATGGCAAACTGAACTAAATTTAATTTCAAACCAAAATGCAATTTTTCCCAAGTCACTGATCAAGTATAAATATCTCAAGCAGACATTAACTTCAACACAACCCAGGCCTGAGGCAACCTGTCTAACACTAAATACACCTTTCAGAGAGCATTTCATTCTGATTGTATTAGGGTTACAGATAAATATTTGTTCAAACATCTTAAAAGCGTAAAGACGGGAAATTTACCAGCGCTGTCTGTTGTGTGGGTGACAGGACATTACCTCCTGTTATATTGTCGCTGTTTACAGAGGGTCTACAGTATTTCCAACTTTTGTCAGCTGATGTGACGGAAGTAGGGCAGGTTGTTTGCCTCCTAACAAGCAGTCCTACGGTGACGTAAACCAAGTCCACAAGGCTGTATGACATGGGAGCAGAATGAGGCCAATCAGCCCATCGAGGCTGCTCTGCCATTCGATCATGGCTGATTGATTTTCCCCCAGAAGTCCAACTCCACTAACTAGAAACAGGGTCTGCTTAAAGAGTGAAACAGGTGAAAACTGCCGCAACTGCTCCCAGTGAAAGCAGGGCAATTTCTTCAGTAAACAGACAAGTCGCTGGGTATATTTAAAGTGGAGCTTGAGAGGTTCTTGATTAGTAAGAGCTTCAAAGGTTGCGGGGAGAAGACAGGGGAATGGAGTTGAGAGAGAAAATAAATCAGCCATGATAGTCATAGTCATAGTCATACTTTATTAATCCCGGGGGAAATTGGTTTTCGTTACAGTTGCTCAATAAATAATAAATAGTAATAGAACCATAAATAGTTAAATAGTAATATGTAAATTATGAAATAAGACCAGGACTATTGGCTCAGGATGTCTGACCCTCCAAGGGAGGAGATGTAAAGTTTGATGGCCACAGGAAGGAATGACTTCCTATGACGCTTACTTCCTATGATGGATAGCAGAGCAGACTTGATGGGCTGAATGGCCTAATTCTGCTCCAATGCCTTGTGGTCTTTTGGTCTAAAATTGCATTGAGTGGATGACTAGTGTAGATTAGATTGGTTTTGATTAGGATTTTTTGTCACATGTACATCGAAACAGCAAAACAAATGGTAAACTGCATCGTTTGCATCAAAGGCCAACACAGTCTAAGGAAGTGCTGGGGGCAGCCTGTGTCCCCACGCTTCCAGCACCAACATAGCACGTCTACAGCTTACTAACCCTAACCCATACATCTTCGGAATGTGGGGAAAAACCAGAGCACCCAGAGGAAACCCACATGGTCACGGGGAGGATGTATAAACAGACAGCAGCAGGACTTGAACTTGGATCACTGGCGCTGTAATAGCATTACGCTAACCGCTACACTACCGTGCTTTATATGTAAATCATATGCTTAATATTCATTACACTAGTGCAGTCTTGCTTGATTGAAGGGGAATTTCCCAATCACTTCCTCCGTGCATTGACTATTGTATCATCACCTTATACTGGCTTCTTGTTAATGGGGCCACTTTCTTTTCAGCAACCTTTTCACTTTGAGCCTTAAATGCCAAAGTGCATGAGCAAAGACTGTCAACCATTAGCTGCAGTGGTGAAGTGACAGCGGAAGTGGATTATTTCAGAATCACCTGGGCAGTTGATGGTGGGCATAGACTTTGAGGGCCAAACGTCTGCTGCCCCGATATATCTCTCTGTAACTCTATGACTCCATAGCCCTATCAGCTTCAGTCAAAAGAACAACCCAGGAACGTGATGTCCAGCTGGAAGGCGAGGTGTTGCTTTGGCCACTTTTCATCTTTTATTGCTGCCGTTTCACATATTTATATAACTGGTTGTTTTTGTATAATGGTTTATTTATTTATTTAGAGATACAGCACAGAATAGGCTCCTCCGGTCCTTTAAGCCACTGTTTCACGTTCAATCAGGAACAGGTAACAAGGATTGTCCGAATGTTTAAACTCATAGGAGTCCCCACTTTCAACATCTCCCATTGGAGATGACTGCTCTGATGGTGCCCTATAGCACTGAACAGATTGTTCATTAATAGACAGTTACACTGAATATACGCTCAGTGGCCACATTTTTAGGTACCACCAATAAAGTGGCCATATGGTCTTCTGCTGCTGTGGCCCATCCACATCTGGGTTCGACGTGTTGTGTATTCAGAGATGCTTTTCTGCACACCACTGTTGAAACACATAGTTATTTGAGTTTCCTGTCAGCTTGAACAAGTCTGGCCATTCTCCTCTGACCTCTCTCATTAACGAGGCGTTTTTGCCCACAGAATTGCCAATTGCTAATTTTTTTCCCCTTTTCACACTATTTGTTGTAAATTCTAGAGACTGTTGTGCATGGAAATTCCAGGAGATCAACAGTTTCTAAAATACTCAAACCACCCCCTCTGGCACCAACGATCATTCTATGGTTAAAGTCACTTAGATCACATTTCTTCCCCATTCTGATATTTGGTCGGAACATCAACTGAACCTCCTGACCATGTTGCCATGTTTTTATGCATTGAGTTGTTGTCATATGATTGGCTGATTAGATAGTTACATTAGCAGGCAGGTGTACAGGTGTGCCTAATAAAGTGGCCACTGGATGTAGGACCTTTCACATCCCTTTCAAGTCATCCCTAAGCACAGTCCCAACAATGAGGTACTTTTAGAGTGTTGTATCCGAGGAAACACAGCAGCCAATTTTGTCCTCACCAACACAAAACTGTGGTGATCAAGTAATTGCCCTTTATCACGGTAGTAAGTGAGCTATTAATATTGGACAGGGCACAGGGGTTAACTCCCTGCATCTTCTGCGAAACACTGTCATGAGATCTCATGTTCACCTGAGAGAGAATTCAGGACATTGACTTAGAGTTATAGAGTTATACAGAACTGAAACAAGCCCTTCGGCCCATGTTGACCAAGATTTCCATTGAAACTAGTTCCACATTTCCACATTTGACCCATTTCCCTTCCTTACCATGTACCTGTCCAACTCTCCTTTACATGTTGTCTTTGTACCTGCCTCAACCATTTCTTCTGGCAGCTTCCATGTATGTACCACCCTCTGCCTCTCGGGGGTCTCTGAGGACCTAACCCAGTCCCAACATATTGATGCAGTTATAAAGAAGGCAAGACAGGGACTATACTTTATTAGGAGTTTGAAGAGATTTGGTATGTCAACAAATACACTCAAAAACTTCTATAGATGTACCATGGAGAGCATTCTGACAGGCTCCATCACTGTCTGGTATGGGAGGGCTGCACAGGACCGAAAGAAGCTGCAGAGGGTCATAAATCTAGTCGGCTCCATCTTGGGTACTAGCCTACAAAGTACCTAGGACATCTTCAAGGAGTGGTGTCTCAGAAAGGCAGCGTCCATTATTAAGGACCTCCAGCACCCAGGGCATGCCCTTTTCTCACTGTTACCATCAGATAGGAGGTACAGAAGCCTGAAGGCACACACGCAGCGATTCAGGAACAACTTCTTCCCCTCTGCCATCTGATTCCTAAAAGAACATTGAACCCATGAATACTACCTCACTTTTTAAAATATATATTATTTCTGTTTTTGCATAATTTTAAGTATATTCAATATACATATACTGTCATTTATTTATTTATTTATTTATTTATTTATTCATTCATTCTTCAATATTATGTATTGCATTGAACTGCTGCTATGTTAACAAATTTCACAACACATGCCGGTGATAATAAACCTGATTCTGATTCTGATTCTACTAAATCTTCCCCATTTCTCCTTATACCTATGTCCTCTTGGTTCTTGATTCCCCAATCCTTGGAAAAAAGACTGGGTGCATTCACCCAGGCTATGCCCCTCATAATTTTATAGAATTCGAGATGATCACCCTGTAGTCTCCTGAGCTCCAGAGGATAGTCTTGGCCTGCCCTGCCCCTCCCTAGAGTACCACGGCTCTGTGGCATATACAGTATGCGGTTCTGCATTGACTTTATTTAACATTTCAGAAGTATATGAAGCAGTAGTAAATCAAGGCAACTGGACTTGTGTTGTCTAGAAGACGTTTCACCACTCAGCCGAGAGGCTTCCTCAGTTCTAATCCATGGTGGGTAGTTTTCTGGTTTATAATCTCTGTGAGTTGTTTCAAGGTATGGCAATCACATGACGGTCGGTAAGATTCATAGAGGTAATGGGAGGGTCACTAGTCTTGTCTTTGCATGTAAGGAGGGTGAACTGGGGAGACAGCGGGGTAGAGATGTTAGGACTGCATTGTAAGTAGCTGATAGGTGATGTCGTGTCCCACCCCCTCTGTTCAGGGATGGGTTTTCCAGTTTGACAAAGATGGCTTCCTTAACCCCTCTCTCAAATCACCTGTCCTTCCTGTCCAACATGTGCACATTGTTATCAAAGGAGTGTCCCTCACGCTTTAGATGTAGATATACAGCCACGTCTTGACCTGAGGTGTTGGCCCTCCTATGTTGGGCCGTCCGTTTGTGAAGTGGCTGTTTTGTCTCGCCGATATACGGATCTGTGCTGTGTTCTCATTGCATTGGATGGCATGTACAATATTGTTCTGTTTATGTTTGGGTGTAGGATCCTTGGGGTGGACAAGTTTCTGTCTGAGTGTGTTTGTAGGTTTGAGAAACACAGGGGTTTGGTATTTGTTGAAAATCCTCTGAGTTTCTCTGAAACCCCAGCTACATGTGGGAGACTGTTTTTCCATCTGCTTTGCTCCTTACCCCTCTCTGTTGTCCCCACTGGCTTTTGTTGCTGTCTTGATGAAGGCCCAGTCAGGGTAGCCACAATCTTTCAAGGCTTCTCTCAAATACTTGTGTTCCTTGTCTTTAGCTGTAATGTTGGTGGGCACATTCTCATCACGGTGATGTAGTGTTCTAATAACCCCCAACTTGTGTTCTACTGGGTGATGAGAGTCAAACCGTAAATACTGATCTGTGTGGGTTAGTTTTCTGGAAACTTCAATACCTAGCTGTCTATTTTCTTTGATAAGTACAGTCTAAGAAGGCCAGTCTATTGTTGTCGACGTCTTTATCCACTGAGTGGATGTGTTCTGTGAAGGCTTGCACTTCATGGATTTTGGACAGGGAGGACAGGTGGTTTGAAAGAGGGATTAAAGAAGCCATCTTTGTCAAACTGGAAAACCCATCCCTGAACAGAGGGGGTGGGACACGTCACCACCTATCAGCTACTTACGGTGCAGTCCTAACATCTCTGTCCCAGTGTGTTCACAACAGTTCACACCTCCATTCATGCAAAGATAAGACTCATGACCCTGTCATTACCTCTACAACTCTTAATGACCCTCATCTGATTCCTATACCTTTAAACAACTCACAGAGTTTATAAGAGGGAAATCTAACCACCATGGAACAGAACTGAAGAAGCTTCTTGGATGAGTGGGTAAACATCTTCCAGACCAGTTGCCTTGATTTACTACTGCTTGCCTTGATATACAATGATCTGGATGACTGCGAACCTTCATAGACATTTCAGAAGTAGTGCATGATCTTGAGTACTTACACAATAAGACACAGGAGAAAAAATGGGCTATTCACCACATCAAGTCTACTCCACCGATTTATTATCCCTCTCAACCCCATTCTCCTGCCTTCTCCCCATAACCTTTGACACCCTGACCTATCATGAACCTACCAACTTCCACTTTAAATATACCTAATGACTTGGCCTCCACAGCCGTCTGCGGCAATGAATTTGACAGATTCACTACCCTCTGGATAAAGAAATTCTTCCTCATCTCTTTTCGAAAGGGGCATCTTTGTTTTCTGATGCTGTGCTTCTAGTCCTGGACTCCCCCATTATAGAAAACATACTCCACACGACCACTCTGTCTTGAGGCTCTCCAATGGTTGGGATCGATCTTTAGATGTTGCATCCCAGCTGTTGACGTGATATGCAAGCCTTCTCCCCGTAATCTTTGACGTAGCGACTAATCGGAAACCTACCAACCTACCCAGTGACTTCTGACCCAGGGAGAACACAGCCCCAGCTTTATTTAAACTGCTATTTGCCAGGAGATTGTGGCTTTCAAGTAAATGATCATCACTTTTTTTTAAACATATCCCAGATATTCTAGCAGAGTCCAACATACAAGATAACGCAATCTATCATAGAACAAGCATTCTGTCATCTGCAAAAGTCACTTGGGTGCCTTGATCACTCTAGTGGAGCTTTAGAACAAAGCTATGCAAAGCGCACTGATTCCTTGGCCTAGATTTTCCAATCAATGTTACTTTAACATTGGCAGCAGCCCATTTATTTTAAATGGCGTGGGAATACCAATCATCACCAAGTTCTTTCCTCAGTAAGCTGCCCTTCTAATTTGGACAGCCAATGACCACTTCATTTACTGGCAGGTCAAACCTAGGACAAATGCTGAAGCTTTTGCTCAGCGTTTCCAATTCCACGTAGTCGGCAACACGGCTCAGAGCTGCCTTCTCCAGGGCAACACACACACAAAATGCTGGTCAGTCTGCATCCTTGGAGGGGAATAGATAGCCAACGTTTCGGGCCAAGACCCTCCTTCAGGACTGAGAAGGAGCGGGGAAGACGCCAGAATTAACAGGAAGTGGGAGGGGAAGGAGGCTAGCTGGAAGGTGAAAGGTGAATCCAAGTGGGTGAGACGAGTCAAGGGCTGGAGAAGGACCTCGGCCCAAAACATCGACTGTTTGCTCTTTTCCATAAATGCTGCCCGACCTGCTGAGTGTCTCCAGTATTTTGTGTGTGTTGCTTTGGAAATCTAATGATGTCTCCTACAAAGAATGAACTCATACATTCTAGGAACCATCTCTCTTTCTCTGTCATAGAACATAGAACAGTACAGCACAGTGCAGACTCAAGCTGTAGTGCCAACCTTTTATTCTTTTATATTTTATTTAGCGATACAGCCCTCCCGGCCCTTCGAACCACACCACCCCACCAACCCCACAACCCCGACTCACTCTAACCTAAACACAGGAGGATTTACAATGACCCGGTAACCTAGTCGGTACGTCTTTGGACTGTGGGAGGAAACCGGACCACCCGGGGAAAAGCATTCAGCAGGGAGGTTGCACAGACTCCTTACAGAACAGCGCTGGAATTGAACTCCGAACTCCGGAACTCCCTGCACTGTAATAGCATCGCGCAAACTGCTACGCCACCGTGGCTCCACCTACTTTAACCAACCCCAAGATCAGTCTGACACTCCCAACTCACATAGCCCTCCACTTTTTCTTTCATCCTATCTGGGAGTCTCACTAATGTCCCTAACGTATCTGCCTCTACCACCATCCCCAGCAGTGCAAGTGTTAACTTCTCCCACACCTATTACACTTCGCCAGCTGTCCACTCACACTCCACCCACGGCAAGCACTAATCTGACCAAATTTCAGCCATAATAAACATCAGCTGGTACCCGGGTTGGGCAGACGACATATCATCGCTTAGAAAGGGTAAATCAATGGGAACAACACACACAAAGTGCTGGAGGAACTCAGCAGGTCAGGCAGCACTCATGGAAACGAACAAACAGCCAATGTTTTGGGTCGAGGCCCTTCTTCAGGACTGGAAAGGAAGGGTGAGGATGCCAGAATAAGAAAATGGAGGGAGGGGAAGGAGGCTAGCTCGGTGATAGGTGAAGCCAGGTGCGTGGGAAAGGGCATTGGTGTTTCTGGCATCAAAGTACCGAGAGTGTACAAAAATGGCAGTGCAGGGATCTCCTCCCTCTGCTTCAGGGGCTCTCTGTGGACTGGGTCACGACTGGTGCTTCAGAAAGATTGGAAGTGGCTGCTAATAGAGGGCACATTTAGATACGTAACTGTGTAACCTAAATGTTTTTAAAAACGCAAACACGAGGAATTCTGCAGATGCTGGAAATTCAAGCAACACACATCACCAGCAACCTTGATGTGTGTAACCTAAATGTTTTACTATTTGTCTTTGTTTTGTTAATAAATAGTTAAAATTCTTACCCATAACTGGTGAGTTCTGTCCCCTTTACTGAATCTGTAAATCTGCTTTAAAGTAGCACCATTAAAATACAAAATATTGCAAGGAAAATGCCATCACATAAGAGTGTGGGTTCAATATTTTGTTGTCAAGTATTGTAGATGACATACCCTCTTGTTGAGGTAATAATCATTGAATAATAATTGGCAGGTCTTTTCAACTATGCTCCTAAACTTTGGAATTGAGTGCCAACAACTATAAACCTTTTTGATGTCGTGGACCAATACCATTAAGTAAGGGGTCCAGGGACCCTAGGTTGGGAACCCTGTGATGTAGATGCAATTGACAGCTCTAAACCTATTTAACCTTGCTTTTGACTAACACCTTTTTGCCTTTTATTTTCATATTTACTTTCTATTTTATTTTCATGTTTACACTTTATTGTAAAGTACTTTGCCCTCCAGGAGGACCACAAGCTCGTCATTGGGTTTGGGGGCTTGCGTACCTCAGTGACCTGGAGACCTATGTTGGCTGGAGTTGGGCCTTCTGCTTTGGCTCTTGGTAGGGTCATCCATGCCAAACAGGTCAAAGGGTAGAGGTCAGACTAAGAGTGGTCCACCTGTCCTCCAGGTTTGGGGGTTCAGCTCAGGGCTAACAATCCTGATTGGTAAAATAAAATCGAGGCGAAAACAGCAATGAAGAATCCTTCTGCATCTGAGTGTGATGGTATTCCTGAGCTTCCACCCGGGACTTGCATGACTGACAGTAGTATACACCGAGAGGAAGCTACTGACATGAAGAAGGAAGCCCTGAACACCGCCAGAGATGGAGGACTTTCACTGCTGCCTTAAACACCAGCGGCGTAACGGGCAGTAAGTAAGTAAAACACTTTGAGCTACATCAGTATGAAAATGCTGTATACATAAGTTATTATTATGTCCCAATAAACCTATCAATAGTGAGGTAGTCAGAAGGCAAGATGAAGGTGAAATATCCATGCCTGTCGAAAGCTCAATTTTGGCCGCCTTGTTGCTCTGTATGATTTACGCCTTCCATTATTTATTTTTAAAGTGATTTTACCGCGTGTTAACAGCTTCAGTTGAGGTGCTGCTTCCTGACAGTCTTGTACATTGCACTGCAGAGCGCCATTAATGAGGGCACATTATTCTCAGAAGGGTATTACAACTCCACTGAAGGATTACTGTGAATAATCAGAGGGAACAGCAGATTTATTTGTTCCACTATTCTTTGGAATTTTTATATATTCTGCCCCTAAACAGCAAGTTCCGTGACAAACACAAGAAAATCTCCAGATGCTGGAAATTAAAAGCAACACACACAAAATGCTGGAGAAACTCAGCAGGTCAGGCAGCATCTATGGAAATGAATAAACAGTCGATGTTTCGGGCCGAGACCCTTCTTCAGGACTGAGAGGGAAGGGGGAAGACACCAAAATAAAAAGGTGGGGGAAGGAGAAAGAGGCTTGCTGGAAGGGTATAGGTTAATCCAGGTGGGTAGGAAATATAAAGATCTGGAGAGGTAGGAATCTGATAGGAGAGGAGAAAGGGAAGGAAGAGAGGATCCAGGGGCATGAATCTTCCTTGTCTCCTATTGACTGCTCACCTCTCCTGCCAGATTCTTTCTTCCCCAGCCCTTGACCTTTCCCACTCACCTGGCCTCACCTATCACCTTCCAACTTGCCTCTTTCCCCTCCCCCCACCCCCCACCTTTTTATTCTGGCATCTCCCCCCTTCCTTCGCAGTCATGAAGAAGGGTCTCAGTCTGGAATGTTGACTGTATTCTTTTCCATAGATGCTGCCTGATCTGCTGAGTTCTTCCAGCATTTGGAATCCCATGACGTATGGAAGGAACATATGGGGGTGGGGGGGTGTCAGAGGGAAGTCTTTTACACAGAGAGTGGCAGGTGGGTGGTACGCTCTGCCTAATGTGGCAGTAGAGGACAGCACACTTAAGAGATTCCTAGACACGTGGATGATAGAAAAATAGAGGGTTATGCAGGAAGGATTGATTGATCTTAGAGTAGGTCAAAAGGTCAGCACAAGATTGTGGGCTAACAGGCCTGTACTGTCCTGTAATGTTCTATGATTTATGGTCTAAATGTTTGCAAATTAGCCAGGAGGCCATCATGGTAGAGATTTGCAACATTTCACAACCCAGTCAGAGGCTGGGATACTGGGCTTCAAATTTTATTCGGTCTTCTTTTCTCCTTTTTTTCAAAATTGTCTCTCTCATGTTCATGGTTAACTCCTTTAAGGAGTTTGTACGTTCTCCCTGTGACTGCGCGGGTTAACATATGAGGAGCACTTGGCAGCTTTGGGCCTGTTCTCACTGGAATTTAGATGAATGCAGTGAGATTTCATTGAAACCTACCGAATGTTGAAAGGATTAGATAAGGTGGATGTGGAGAGGATGTCTCCTATGGTGGGGCTATCCAGAACCAGAGGGCACAGCCTCAAATTTGAGGAGCAACCTTTTAGAACAGAGGTAGGGAGGAATTTTTTTAGCCAGGGAGTAGAGGACCTGCAGAATGTTCTCCCACAGACTGCGGTGGAGGCCAAGTCCGTGAGTATATTTAAAGCGGAAGTTGTAGTTTCCTGATCGGTCAGGGCATCAAAGGATATGGTGAGAAGGCAGTGTATGGGGTTGAGTGGGATCCGGGATCAGTTGGGATGGAATGGCAGAGCTGACTCGATGGGCTGAATGGCCCAATTCTGCACCCATGTCTTCTGACCAAACTAGGTTGTGAGCTGAGGTTTAGCAGTCAGGGTAGGTCCTGCAGCTTCGGTGTGACTTGTTGGTTAAAGGGAGTTTAAATCAGCAGAAAAACAGACTCTGTACTTCCTCCTGTCTGGTTCAGATGATATCTGTGCTAGGCGGTCTGGTCTCAGAATGGGCCTTAATCACATTCAAAGTTCTCCAGTACTTATAAATCATGTGTAAGTACTTGACCTAGGAACCCTGAGCAACACACACAAAATTCTGGAGGAACTCAACAAGTCAGGCAGCGTCTATGGAGATGAATAAACAGTCAACGTTTCAGTCCAAGACCAGTCATCACCCAGAGGGTGGTAAGTGTGTGGAATGAGCTATGGTACAGGTGCAGGTCGATGGTACTAGGCAGAATAACAGTTTGGAATGAATTTAAGAGGCCAAATGGCCTGTTTCTGTGCTGTAGTGCACTGGGACTGCTGAAAGGATTATTGGGAGTCTCCTTTCCACACATTAGAGATATTTATCAGGAACACTGCTTACGCAGGGCCCTTAACAGTGTCAGTGATCCCTCCCATCCGTCTAACAATCCCTTTGATCCCCACTACTAGGCAGGAGGTACCGCAGTATCAGGCTAAGAACTGTTAGGATGGAAACAGCTTCTTCCCCCGTCCATGAGACTACTGAACTCCCTGCCACCACCCAGGTCTCATCGTGTATGAAGCGCCAGTAGCGTTATACTGTTTGCTTTTTAACTTGTGTCATAAATTCAACTTATGGGGGTGGCATAGCATCATAGTGGTTATCACAACGCTGAACAGTTCCGGCAACCTGGGTTCATTTCCCGTCGCTGCCTGTAAGGAGTTTGTATGTTCGCCCCGTGACCGCGTGAGTTTCCTCCGGGTGCTCTGGTTTCCTCCCACAGTCTAAAGACGTACCAGTTGGTAATTCGTCACTGTAAATTGTCCCATGATTAGGCTATTATATCGGGAGTTGCCGGTTGGTGCGGCTCAAAGAGCCTGTTCCAAATTGTATCTCAATAAATAGATAAATACACTGTTAATTTATTTGTGATAATATTACTTTCTGTGTCTTGTGTGTGAGTTATCCTGCTGTCTTGTGTCCCTTGGTCCAGAGGAATATTGTTTCGTTTGGCAGTTTACGTATGTACGGTTGAATAACAATAACCCGAACTTGAACTTCAACTTGACTGTCGGGACTGGAAAGGAAGGAGGCAGAAGCCAGATTTATCCGAGTGAATGTCCTGGAATTTGTGGTCACAGTGACGAGGAAGGAAATCTTCACATAAAACAAACCAGACGTCCTTGTCTGCCATGTGCATTTAAAGATAAGACTTAGATTGATATAACGATTTTAAAGAGATCAGCCTTACTTGTCTCATGTATGAGTGAAATACACCATTTGCACCAACGACCAACACAGTTCAAGGACGTGCTGGGGGCAGCCCACAAATATCTCCACTTGTCTAATGCCAACATAGCTCGGCCACAATTTACTAACCCTGACCTGTATGTCTTTGCACTGTGGGAGGAAATCGGACCAGACAGAGGAATCGCACGTGTCACAGGGAGATCGTACAAACTGCTTACAGACAGTGGCGGGAACTGAACTGCCGTCGCTAGCGCTGTCAAGCGTTACACTAACCGCTATGCTACCGTGACGCCCAATAGATTGTGCCTCTCATGAACTCCGGTCCTTGCAAAGTTCCCGACAACGATTTGTTCTAAGTGCAGCCACTGTTATGTCATCAGAAATACAGAAGACAATTTGCTCACTGGTGAAGGGTCTCGGCCCGAAACGTCGACTGTTTATTCATTTCCATAGATGCTGCCCGACCTGCTGAGTTCCTCCATTTTGTGTGTGTTGCTCGGGTTAACCTCTCATCAGCAGCGTTGTGAAAATAGTCGTCCAGTCCATTTCATAAGCCAGCGTTATACTGCCACCCGTGACGGGAACAGTGCTCACCACTCTCCAAGCACTTCCACTACGAAATACAAAAAAGTGACAGGGATCTACTCTACCCACTTTACACCTATGACTGAGTGGTTAAGTGCAGCTCCAATACCATATGCAAGCTTGCTGATGACACCACTGTTTTGTGGGCTGTATCAAAGGGAGTGATGAACCAACATATAGGAGGGATATTGAAAATCTGGCTGAGTGGTGTAGTAACAACAACCTCTCACTCACTCAGTAAGACCAAGGAACTGATTGTCAACTTCAGGAGGGGGAAACCAGAGATCCATGAGCCAGTACTCAACAGAGGATCAGAGGTGGAGGGGGTCAGTAACTTTAATTACTGGGTGTCGCTATCTCAGAGGACCTGTCCTGGACCCGTCATATAAATGTAATTGCGAAGAAAGCACGACAGCACCTGTACTTCCTCAAGAGTCTGCCAAGACTCGACATGTCATTAAAAGCCTTGGCAAGTTTCTACAGGTGTGTGGTGGGAAGTGTGCTGACAGGCAGCATTACATCCTGGTATGGGAATACCAATATCTTTGAGTGGAAAATCCTACAAAAGATAGTGGATTTAGCCCAGTACATCATGGGTATGTGGTGAACTATATATATATATATGTTGTAACTGGGTTACCTGTCTGGACACACCCCTTTGCTGACTGCCCCTGTGGCTCCTCCCACAGACCCCTGAATAAAGGCGATTTGGCCTTGCTCCTCCTCCTCAGTCCAGGGGCAGTCACTCAGCATGGAAGTCATATTTTACTGCGAATAAAAGCCTTTCAGTATTTACCGTACTCCAGTCTTTTGGAGTTATTGAAGGTGCTTCAGGGTAAAGCCCTCCCAACCATTGAGCACAATGGGCTACATGAAATGTTGCCCTAGAAAAGCAGAATCAATCATCAGAGACCCCCACTACCCAGGCTATGCTCTTTTCTCACTGCTGCCATCAGGTAGAAGGTACAGAAGCCTTAGGACTCATATCACCAGGTTCAATAACAGTTACTACCCGTCAACCATCAGGCTCTTGAACAAAAGGGGATAACTTCACTCATTCTATTTCTGGTGTTGCTTCAACCGATGGACTGACTTTAAAGACTGTTTATCTTGTTAATTCATGCTCGTTATTGATCGCTATTTATTTATATTTGCATTTACACAGTTTGTTGTTCACTGATCCTGTTTACAGTTACTGTTCTATAGATTTGCTGAGTGTGCCTGCAGGAAAAAGAATCTCAGGGTTGTATGTGGCGACATGTATGTACTCTGATAATAAATTTTACTTCGAACTTTGAACTTTTGTGATCTTACTCAGACAGGCAGTACCCAAGCTCAACCATTACAAAACGCCAGAGGAGCTCATCAGGTCAGGCAGCAACGACGGAAATGAATAAGCATTCGTCGTTTCGGGCCAAGACCCTTCATCAGGACTGAGAAGGAAAGGGGAAGATGCCAGAATAAAAAGGTGGGCAAGGGATAGGTGATAGATGATACAACCATTGTTTGTAGAATCTCAGATGGAGATGAGAGAGCGTACAGGAGAGAGGTACACCACCTAGAGGAGAGCATTCTGATAGGCTGCGTCACTGTTTGGTACCGGGAGTGGTGGGGGGTCTATCAACAGAACCGAAAGAAGCTACATCCAGGGTAATAGCCTCCGTAGTCTCCAAGACACCTTCAAGGAGCGGTGCCTCAGAAAGGCGACATCCATTATTAAGGGCCCCCCATCACCCAGGACATGCCCTCTTCTCATTGCTACCATCAGGAAGGAGGTACAGAAGCCTGAAGGCACACACTCAGCAATTCAGAAACAGCTTCTTCCCCTCTGCCATCTGACTTCTGAATGGACATTGAACCCATGAACACTACCTCACTTTTTTTAAATATATGTTATTTCTGTTTTTGCTCTTTTTTCAATCTATTCAACATACATACATATACTTGCTGTAATTGATTGATTGATGTCTATTTAATCCTGTATTGCACTGAACTGCTGCTACTAAGTTAACAAATTTCAGGACACATGCCGGTGATAATAAATGATTCCGATTCTGAAGCCAGGTGGGTGGGAAAAGTAAAGGGCTGGAGAAGAAGGAATCTGATAGGAGAGGAGAATAGACCACAGGAGAAGGGGAAGGAGGAGGGGACCCGGGGGAGGTAATAGGCAGGGGAGAAGAGGTAAAATGCCTGTGTAGGGAATAAAGGAAGGAAGGAAGGGGAGGTGGAATTTGTTTACTGGAAGGAGAAATCAATATTCATGCCATCAGGTTAGAGGCTACTCAGACAGAATATAAGTTTTTATGTGTGCGAACGCAAGAGACACGGCTTCAAGTGATGAAATGACCAGTTAGACCAGGTCTTCTTCATACAATTCCTGTGCAAGGCTTTAATAGCCAGCAAACTTCAGCACTATCTCTGCGGACTGTCAGAAATTTCACTGACTTAATAAAGATTTAAAAATTAGCTTCATTTTATTTTCACAAGCCAGAGAAGAGCTGCAGATGCTGGAAGCCAAGCATCACACACACTTTATTTATTTAGAGATACAGCATGGAACAAACCCTCAGCCCACTGGCCAGCAACCCACCGATTTAACCCCCGCCTGGTCACAGGACAAATTACAATCACCGATTCACTTACTAACCCATACGTCTTTGAACTGTCGGAGGAAACTGCAGTCACGGCGAGGACGTACAAACTCCTTACAGGCAGCTCCGGAGATGAACACTGAACTCCGACACCCCGAGCTGCACAGCGTCGCGCTGATTGCTCTAATGCCGTGACACCGTTTGCTACCCGTACAGCACGGTGCAAAAGTGCTTGGCACAGACAAGTATATGTATATAGCTGGGGTGCTGAAGACAGTTGCACAGTACTGTAGTAATTTTATCTATTGCACTGTACTGCTGCGAAAAAAAAACAAAATTCATGACATATGTGAGTGATGATAAACCTGATTCTGATATGGGTCTCTGTTGTGGACTGAGAGTGGGAAGGGGGCAGGGAGAGGGGAATCCTGGTTGGAAAAGGGGAAGAGAGAGGGGAGGGAGCAGGAAGCACCAGAGAGACAATAAACTAATGGTTTGGAATCAAATGACGTTGCCTGGTGTCTCAGAGCAGGTGTGTCAGCACCCGTACCACACCCCACCCTGGCATTCCTTTTCTGCCACCTGTCATAGAAACATAGAAAGCCTACAGCACCATACAGGCCCTTCGGCCCACAGAGTAGTGCTGAACATGTCCCTTCCTTAGAAAGTACTAGACTTCCCCATAGCCCTCTATTTTTCCAAGCTCCATGTACCTATCCAAAAGTCTCTTAAAAGACCCTATCGTATCCACGTACCCTATCGTGTCCCTCACCCCTCCTGCAATGCTCTATCCTCACCATTACCAACATCCTTTGCTCCCACCAGATTTACAAACTCACTCTCCGCTCCACGTTGACAAATACAGTACTGTACAAACGTCTTAGGCACTCTAGCTATACATATATGTGCCCAAAGACTTTTGTACAGTAGTGCACATCGAAGCAGTGAAATGCATTGTTTGTATCCATGAACAACGCAGTCAGAATATGCATTGGGGCCAACATAGCATGCCCACGGCTCTCCAACCCTAACCCATGCTTGTGGGAGGAAACTGGAGCACCTGGGGGGAAACCCAGGCATAGAAACTCCATACGAGAATTGACCTCTGATCTCTGATCACTGGCGCTGTGAAGTGCTGCACTGATTGCTCCGCTACCGTGTCACCACGGTAACCAAACCGCCAACAGCTCCTTGTGAAGTGGGAGAAAATCAGATCAGCCGGGGGATATCTGCGCATTCGCAGGGTGAAAGGACATTTCCTACACAGACCGTACTGAAGGTTAGGCCCAAACCTGGGTGCCACTGTGACTACCTGGTCGTGCATCATTAGGCAAAGTTTTGCTTGCATTGGTTGAAAGGTCAAAGGGGTCAGTGATCACAAGAGTATGTTAAGTCCTTGATAGTAAATCACATCCTGCCTGTCGTCACGGCTGGAGTCTGAGGCTTGGATGTTAATGAATGAGTGATTGAGATGAAATAATTCTGTACCATTCCATGCCATTAATCAGAATCAGGTTTAATGTCACTGGTGCATGTCATGAAATTTGTTGTTTTGTGGCATCACAATGCATACTATAAATTACAACAAGATGTATATTTTTAAAAATAAATTAAGTAAGTAGTGCAAAAGGGGGGAAATTAGTGGTGAGGAAGCGTTCATGGATTCAGTGTCCATTCAGGAATCGGATGGTGTAGGGGACAAAGCTGTCCTTGAATTGTTGAGTGCGAGCCTTCAGGCTCCTGCACCTCCTCCCTGATGGCAGCAATGAGAACGAGGCATGCCCTGGGCGATCGGGGTCCTCAATGACGGATGCTGCCTTTTTGAGCTTGTCCTCCATGCTGGGGAGGCGAGTGCCCACCATGGTGCTGGCTGAGTTGACGACTACCTGCAGCTTTTGCCGATCCTGTGAGCTGGCCCCTCCTTATCAGACGGTGATTCATCCAGTTGGAGGACTTGATTATCCGAAAGAGCAATTGTTGCCTGTGATAAGAAGCTCTGTCCGCTTCAGCCTCCTTTCCCAGGTCCACCAGGGCTATGGGCAGAGGGACACCACGTGATGTCACCTTACGTCCCTACCTCCCTCTGATGGAACAGGATGTGTGTGAAGGACTCAACAGTGGAAAGCGAATCTAGAGAACTGCTCTGACCAAAGGTCTCAAATATAAAAGATTTTAATTGTTCCATTTCCCACTAAAGCTGTCTGACCTGCTGCGTCTTTCTAGTGATCTCTGATTTAGTTTTGTACGATAAGCTTAAGCAGCTTATAGGCAAGGAGAACGAAGGGGGCAAATGGTACCTTTATACTATTTCACTCTGCCTTGCTAGTTTTCCACAAAAATCCGACAAAGTAGATGGAAACACCACTGCACTCAAAAAGAAAATCCTACAAAAGGTAGTGGATTTCAGCCCAGTCCATCACTGAGAAAGCACGCCCCACCACTGAGCACACCTACACAGAGTGCTGTCACAGGAAAGCAGTCTCCACCATCAGGGACCCTCACAATCCAGGTCACACTCTCTTCTCGCTGCTGCCATCAGGGAGAAGGTGCAGGAGCCTCGGGACTCACACCACCAGATCCAGAAGTAGGTATCACCCCTCAATCATCAGGCTCTTGAACCAGAGGGGATAACTTCACTCAACTTCACTGCACTGTTCCCACAACCTCTTCGTCTCACCTTCTCGATGCTCACTGCTCATTTATTTACTTTTCCTTTTTGTTTTTGGCCAGTTTGTTATATTTTACACACCAGTTGGATGCCCAGGCTGGTGCGGTCTTTCATTGATTCTGTTATGGTTATCACTCTATTATGGAGTCACTGAGTATGCCCACAAGAAAATGAATCTCACAATGTTGAGCTGATCTTGATGGCAATTTACACTTAATGTCCGCCTCCTCCCCTGTATCATCCATATCCCTCCATTTTCACAGGTCTATCTAAAAGCCTCTTAAACTCCACTGAAACATTTGCCGCTGATAACTCATTCCTAACACTTTCCCCTCACGTCGCCTTTAAGCTTTGTCCATGCTTCCAGTGAACTCTCATTGTTATCTCTCTGACCGAGGCCTATCTTGCTGGGGCTTGGCTGGGCTCTCTCACTTGCTCACAGAATCTACCTGCTGTCTCTTTGCTGATTTCTTTAGTTATAGTTCAAATCTCCTTTTGACTCGTTGGCGATGATAAATTGTAACTTCCACTGCTCATCTCCACATCCCAAGCTCCCTTGCCTCTATTTTTGTAGATTCTGTGCTCTAGAGCTCTGTCCAATAATAATAAGTCACACAGATCTGACTTCCTCAATGTCATTACAAAGCTCTAGAGAAACTAAAACTCAAAAAAGAGTCCACTTTGCTTCAGCTGATCTTTACCATTTGTGAAAAGAGAAAAGAGAAACAGTGGATGCTGCGACTTTACAAAGCATTGCTCAGACCACCCTTAGAATATTGAGAGTAGTTTTGGGCCACTTATCTAAGAAATGGATATACGTCTCTACCAGAGGAGGTGTAGGTGCTCCTTCCCTCTGCTCGCCTCCAGGTCAACCCTGGGCAAGGTGTAGCACCTGCTTAGCCCCCACGATCAGGGTCACGTAAAGCCATGCGAGCTGGTGGTGGATGGTCGTATGAGCAGCTGGTGCATATCGCAAGTTCTGGTTACAGACATCCCACCTCTCCCGGAAGCTCCGGGAGTCTCCCGCATATTCATAGTGGCTCCCTGGTGCCCGCAAATTATATACAATATCCCAGAAATCGATTTTTTTGAGCGTGAGCGAGAGAGAGAGAGCACGAGAGCGAGAGAGAGTTAGAGAGAGAGAGCGAGAAAGAGTGAGAGAGAGCAAGAAAGAGAGGGCGCGAGAACGAGAGAGAGAGAGAGCACCATAACAGAGTGTTCCAAAAAAAGAAAATATAAAACATATGTCACCCCAGACTATACTAAAGTGTACCTCAGCCTAATAGGGGTCAAAAATAATGAGAGTGTTGCTCGCTGCACTGTTTGCAACAGTGACTTTTCTATTGCCCATGGTGGGTTAAGACTGTAAAAGACATGTTGAGGTGAGTTTAACAGGTGCCATTCGTTCATTAGCATAGTTAACATTATTTAAACTAGCTGGCCAGCTGCTAAGGAGCTACTCTATTGCAGACATCCCACCCCTCCGGGAGTCTCCTGCAAATTGATGGTGCTACCTCCCTGAAATGAGGTTTTGCAGGATGGGATGTCTGTGGTTATGAGACCACTGACGCCAGACAGACAATCTCTGAAGAGTATTGATAATGGCTGGGGTCACCCATCTTGTAAAGACACTGCCCGGAAGAAGGCAGTGTAGAAATATTTGCCAAGAACAATCATAGTCATGAGACCATGATCACCTCCGTCATACAACAAGGTACATAATGATGACGATGACATCTGAGAAAGGATGGATCTGGCATTGGTCCAGAACCTGTCATAAGAATGATCCCAGGCATGAAAAGGTTAATATAGGAGGAGCGTTAGATGGCTCTGGGCCTATACTTGCTGGAGTTTAGAAAAATGAGGGGTATCTCATTGAAACCTATCGAATATTGAACGGCCTGGATAGAGTGGATGTGGAGAGGATGTATCCAATAGTGGGAGAGTCTAGGACCAGAGAGCACAGCCTCAGAATAAAAGGACGTCCCTTAGAACAGAGATGAAGTGGAACTTCTTCAGCCAGAAGGTAGTGAATCTGTGGAATTCATTGCCTTAGACAGCTGTAGCAGCCAAGTCATTGGGTATATTTAAAGCGGAGATTGATAGGCTCTTGATTACTAAGGGCATCAGAAATTATGGGGAGAAGGCAGGACAATGAGGTTGAGAAGGAAAATAAATCAGCGGTGATTGAATGATGGAGAATACTCGCTGTGCTAAAAAAGACTAATCCTGCCTCTATACCTTTTGGATGTTTCACACCCACGATCCTTCCTCAGAATTGTTCTGAAATTTCAAGGTCTCAAGACCTGTCAAAGGCCTTGAGCCTGAAAAGTTAATTGCTCCTCCTTACACTGATGCTGCCTGAACTGCAAAGTGTTTCCAGCGCTTTCTGGCAATAATCTAAACCTCGGGCACCACAGTAACATAGCCATTAGTGTGACGCTATTGCAGCTCAGGGGTGTCGGAGTTCAGAGTTCAGTTCCGGCATCTTCTGTACATCCTCCCCGTGCGCGCGTGGGTTTTCCATGAGTTTCCACTCACAGTCCAAAAGACATACTGGGTAGGAAAATTGGTCAGCCTAAATTGGTCTGTGATTAGCCTAGGGTTAATTGGGGGCAGCATGACTCAAAGGGCCAGAAGGGCCTGGTCCACGGTTTATCTGGAAGTAAATAAAGTTTTGATGAAGTTTTCCCTTCTGTTTTAGTAACTTTAATGGAAACAGTTCATGAAACTTTGTTACTGGGATAAATGGTGCTAGAAACCTGAAATAAAAGCAGAAATACTGGTGATATTCACCAGTGCTGAACTCCCTGCCACGACCCAGGCCTCATCACGTATGAAGCGCCAGTAACATTATACCGTTCACTTTTTAACTTATGTTATAAATCACCTTATGCTAGATGTCAATCTTCTGGAATATAATTTATTATCTGTTAATTTATTTGTGGTAATATTACTTTCTGTGTTGTATGTGAATTACAGTACTGTGCAAATATCTTATGCACATATATGTATGTAACTAGGGTGCCTAAGACTTTTACACAGTACTGTAGTAATTTTATGTATTGTACTGTACTGCTGCCACAAAAACAAACATTTCATGACATGAATGAGTGATGATAAACCTGATTCTGATATGGGTCTCTATTGTGGACTGAGAGTGGGAAGGGGGCAGGGAGAGGGGAATCATGGCTGGGAAAAGGGGAAAGGAGAAGGCAGGGAGTGGGAAGCACTAGAGACACATCCTGTAATGATTAATAAACAGATTGTTTGCAATCAAATTACCTTGCCTGATATCTTAGGTAGGGTGGGTCTGCGCCTGCATTATCAGCACCCCCCCCAACACCCCTGGCACTCTTTCTCTGCCACCTGTCCCTCCTGGCTTCACCTATCACCTTCTAGTTATCCTCCTTTTCCCTTCCCTCCACCTTTTTATTCTTCCTTTTCAGTCCTGAAGAAAGGTCTCGGCCAGAAACATCGACTGCTTTACTCTTTGATAGACTCGGCCTGACCCACTCAGTTCCTCCAGCATTTTGTGTGTGTTGCTTTGGATTTCCAGCATTTGCAGATTTTCTCGTGTTTATAATTGGGTGAAATAGGTTGGCTGCTGGGCCACGCGGCTCAGTGGGCCAGAGGAGCCTGTTCTGCACTGTTATCTTTAAAATAAAATTACTAAGCTAAAACTCATTGGGGAAAATCTATGTTACTTTTATATCCAAAAAAGATGTTTTCCTGCAACAGAAGTTCTAAAAAGGTGATTTAGTCTTTTTGCAATGTGCCAATCAAATTTTATGCTAAGTGACAGCGTTCACATGGAACTCATTTTTATTCAATATATACTTTTTTAATTGCACAATGGGTGTAAGTATTGGCCAAGATAGAATAAAGCCATAGTTTCCAAGAGGTCCTATCCTTTGGTTATTTCTGCAGGCACGGAGTCCGCCAGGGCACGAGAGATATCAATCAAGTTGCCTTCGGGAGAATACACGTGTGTGGATGCAAGGTGAGAGTACGAGCCAAGGTAAAAAGTCTCATTGATCAGCTGTCACATGGCTACCATGTACTAAATGTCTGCTGTAGAGAAATAGGAAGAGTTAATGCCTTCAGCCATGAAGGGAAAAAACATCAAGTAACATTAAAGATAAAAGGGATGTGAAAATCACAAGAACTTGGATTGTCAAAGAGTCTTTGAATGCATCTAACATCATCAAAATTCCAGCTGAGTGTGCCAAACTTGCTACTTTTTGCAGTTCTGTCTTCTCGAATACTTTGTGATGACTTTCAGGCAGGACATCTCTGCAGCTCATTATTATGGATATGAGAGGTATATATGATGTGAAGCTTCAGGGCACAGTATCTACAAAAATAGTGGCGAGGGAACCTGGGATGTATCGTTGAAGTACAGACGTTATCATTTATCATTGTGAGCAACTTGGAGGGAAGCTTGCATCTTTGAACTCTTGTAAACACCCATGGATTCACAGGAGGCGCTCTCCTGGGGGTGGCATGGTGGTTCGAGAGGATTTGACAGGTGGACTCCCTGTAAACTGGACTGAGCGAAAATTATTACACAAGGAACCAAGGGAAATCTGGAAAAACTGTCAGTTGATTCATTTCTGTTCTAACTCCAAGCGTTGTAGGTTTTGTGCAGCTTCAAAGGAATGTTATTACTTCTCTGCAACCAAACTGTGTGACAGGGTAATGCACAATTAATGAACGTGGAGCCTGGTGACAGTTTTTATTTGGGGCTGCATCAGATCAGCACACAAGGCACCCAGTTGGTCTGTATTTGGATAGCATTGGTTAAGAATAAAGTTAGGCGCTTTCGTACACCATCCAGGCCACGCTCTCTTCTCACTGCTGTCATCACGGAGGAGCTACGTTCCACACCACCAGGTTCAGGAACAGATCCTGACCCGGATCTGGGCCGTACCCTCCAAATATCCGGACCTGCCTCTCGGTTTTTCTGCACCACCTTACTTCCCATTTTTCTATTTTCTATTTATGATTTATAATTTTTAATATTTACTATTCTTAATATTTTTGATATTTAATGTTTGTAATCCAGGGAGCGTGAAGTGCAGAATCAAATATCGCCATGATGATTGTACGTTCTGGTACCAATTATTTGGCGACAATAAAGTATAAAGTTATTACTCTTCAACCATTATGTTCCTGAGCCAGTGTGGATAACTTTACTCACCTTAACCCTGAACTGATTCCATGACCTACTGACTCAATTTCAAGGACTCTACAACTCATGTTCTCAGGATTAATTAATTAATTTATTTATTATTATAATTATTATCATTTTTATTTGCACAATTTGTCTTCTTATGCATGTTGGTTGTTTGGCTGTCTTTGTGCATAGTTTTCCATTGGCTCTGTTGTATTTCATTATTCTACTGTGAATGCCTGCAAGAAAATGAATCTGAAGGTGGTGTGTGGTGACAGTTAGGTGCTTTGACCTTTGAACATTGTGGAACTATTAATGTTCAGCTGAGTGCATAAATGGGGCCTCGAGTTAACTCTCTGCAAGGAGCATGGCTGAAAAACTGTCCTGGACAATCCAGCTGATGGACTTGTCTCTGTGTGAAAAGTACGTTCCTAGCTGCTAAAATCAGAGGTGAGATTACTTAGAGAATCAACACTGAAACGCCCCTCCAGTCCTTCGAGCCACACCGCCCAGAATCTCCCTGACAACTCCTGGTTTAGCCTAACCTAATCAGGGGACAATTTACATTGACTATTAAATTAAAGGCATCTGTTAGTCTTGCGAGACCATGGATATGCGCCTGGAAAGTCTTCACTCTCCAGGGTGCAGGCCTGGGCAAGGTTGTATGGAAGACCAGAAGTTGCCCATGCTGCAAGTCTCCCCTCTCCACGACACCGATGTTGTTCAAGGGAAGGGCATTAGGACCGATACAGCTTGGCACCAGTGTCGTCGCAGAGCAATGTGTGATTAAGTGCCTTGCTCAAGGACACAGCACGTTCTCTCAGCTGGGGCTCGAACTCACAACCTTCAGGTCGCTAGTCCAATGCCTTAACCACTTGTCCACGTGCCCACAATTGACTAATTAACCTACTAACTAGTATGTCTTTGGACTGTGGCAGGAAACCAGGGCACCAGGAGAGACGGAGAGACTCATTACAGAAGGCGCCAGAATTGAACTCCAAATTCCAACTGTAATAGCATTGCGCTAACCGTCACGCGACTGTGCTGCTCCTGTAACCGAGGTGGCGGTGGTTTGTGGCAGGTCAGAGACTGGTATGTCCACCCAAACACAGGCAACGTGCTGTGATATAGGCTGACATATTCAACCCTGTGCCCATTTTACAGGCAGGTAGCATAGGTGACACATTCCGAGCTGTGGTGTCTCATCTATGCTTCAAAAGTAATGGCAGTGCCCAACACATTGATGCAATCATGACGAAGTGGCTCTCATTTGTTTGGGCTTTGATGAGATTTGGTATGTCACCAAAGGCAGCTCTCCTCTAGGGTGGGGAGAACTGTGCCAACCAGTAAAGGGAGGAAGAGATGGTGCCTTCCATTACATCCAAACCTCCAAGAGGACCACAACTTTGCCGTTGGGTTTGGAGGCTTGCGTGCCTCAGTGACCTGGAGAGCTGTGTTGGCTGGAGTCAGGGCTTTATGCTTTGGCTCCTTGTAGGATCACCCAAGCCCAGGGGTAGAGGCCAGACTCAGAGTGGTCCACCGGTCCTCCAGGCTCGGGGCTTCAGCTCACGGCTAACAACCCTGACTGGGAAAACAAAACAGTTATGGGAACAGCAATGAAGTATCCTTCTGCATCTGAGTGTGACGATAATCCTGAGTCTCCACCCGGGACTTGCATGACTGATTGTAAATTGAGAGGAAGCTACTGAGATGATGAAGGAAGCCCTGAACACTGCCAGAGATGGAGGACTTTCATTGTTGCCCTAAACACCAGCAGTGTAACAGCCAAAAGAAGAATTATGTACAAAGACTCTAACAAATTTCTGTAGATGTACAGTGGAGAATAATCTGACCAGTTGTACCACTGTCGGATATGGAGGTGCCTCTGCTCCAGGTCAAAAGAGGGTGCAGAGGGTTGTAAACTTAACCAGCTCCATCACGGTGCTATCTGTAATAAGTTATTTAATGAGTTCTTGGGTTCTGCAATACAGAGAAATGTCTTTATCTTTCATTTGCTGTTTCATCTGGATGAGATTATTGGATTGCTCACAAGAATTAGCCACGATCGTTCTATACCAGGGCATCAGCTTCCACTGAAAATATTTGTACAGTATATAATTTACTGGGGAAATTTCTAATTAGATAATTCATATTACCCTATACACTTAATGGCCACTTTATTAGGTGCACTTGTACACCTGCTCGGTAATGTAAATATCTAATCAGCCAATCACGTGGCAGCAACTCAATGTATAAAAGCATGCCGACATGGTCAAGAGGTTCAGTTGTTGCTCAGACCAAACATCAGAATGGGGAAGAAATATGACTTTGACCATGGAATGACTGCTGGTGTCAGATGGGGTGGTTTGAGTATCTCAGAAGCTTCAAAGGTTTCAAGGGTACATTTAATGTCAGAGAAATGTATACAATATACATCATGGAATGCTTTTTCTTCACAATCATCCACAAAAACAGAGGAGTGCCCTAAAGAATGAACAATAGTTAAATGTTAGAACCCCAAAGTCCCCCCAGCTCCCCTCCCTCCCACGCGTAAGCGGCAGCAAGCAACAATCCGTCCTTCCCCCACTGGGGAAAAAAGCATCAGCACCCGCCACCGAGCACTCAAACGTGAGCAAGGCAACAACAAAGACACAGATTTGCAGTAACCCAAAGACCTTGCGTTTCACCCGGTATTCGACATACCACAGGCTCTCTCTCTCTCCCTAATAAGGGAGAAAGAGGTGTCTCCATTTCACAGCAAGAGGGGAGCCATAAAAAACAACTCGCTGGTTTACGATGTTAAAAGTCCGTGGCGTCGCTTTTTTCGAGATCTGTGCCCAAAGATCTCAGGTCTCTGGGCCCACAGTCAAGGATGTTCCAGCTCCCACGACACACCGGTCCGAGACATCGATCTTCGATCTGCCCGTCTCCAGAGCCCTGAGATCCTAGGCCTCCAATGGTGAACCAAAATCTTCGGCCGAGCCTTTGGCGTGCCGAACAACGGCCTGTTGTGAAACCCCAAGAACGGGTCCCATTCCCACAAAGAACCATAGTCAGCATGTAACTCCAGGTCAGGGTCTTCAAAAGAACCCTGAAAGGGAAAAATAGAGATATTAAAGATGGAAATAGAAGATGCAAGCAAAGGAGTCGCCATTTAGCACCATCATCACTTTGCTCCACCCCTCCACATTCTGATCTCCTGGGATTTTCACCCACACTACCCTCTAAAGTTTACAGGGAATGGTGCAAGAAACAAAAATAAAATCCAGTGAGCGGCAATTCTGTTGGTGAAAACACCTTGTTAATGAGAGAGGTCAGAGGAGAATGGCCAGACTTGTTCAGGCTGACAAGGAGGTGACAGTACCTCAAATAACCACACATTACAACAGTGGCGGGCAGAAGAGCGTCTCTGAACGCACAACAACTCAAACCTTGAAGTGGATGGGCGACAGCAGCAGAAGACCATGAACGTAAACTCAATGGCCACTTATCAGGTACAAGAAGTATCTAATAAAGTGAAGCACCTTCAATAACTCCAAAAGACTGAAGTTGGGTAAAATACCGAAAGACTTTTATTCACTGTACAATAGGACATCCATGCTGAGTATCTGCCCCTGGACTGAGGAGAAGGGGCAAGGCGAAATCGCCTTTATTCAGGGGTCTGTGGGAGGAGCCACAGGAGCAGTCAGCAGAGGGGCGTGTCCAGACAGTTAACCCAGTTACAACATATATATATATGGTTTACCACATAAAGTAGCCACTGAGTGTATGTAACTTTCATAATAAATTTATTTTGACTTTGATAATAAACTTGATTCTGATGATCTGTTGCAGGCACATTTTTGAATCAACTGATAATGGTGGTGAATTAAATGTTTTCTTCTGAGATGGTACTTTTGAAACAATGAGCAGCACAGAAAAGTGAGAAATGGCAATTGTTTTGTGACAGTTTTTTTTTGTTTGAAAGCCTGCTGTCTAAAGAAGAGCAAGGTGTCATCGTGTGTGTTAATGACGTCATCTGACAAATGAATTGATCAGTCGCAACGCATCTGCAGAGAGAGAAATGGAATGTTTGGGGTGATGAATTATCCGAATGTGATATAATAACTTCATAATGGTCCCTGCCTTGTAGGTATTGCCAAAGTGAATCTTAGACTCCTGATAATAGACAGTGTCCCTTTATCTGTCAATGAATCAGGGTAATGGTATTCAGGGTGACATTTATCATGTCTAAATTTCTATATATAATACCACAATGGGTTTTCTGCCAAGTTACACTTCGTGCCGAAATTCAGCACATCCCTTACTTTCCTTTCATTTATTTTCTTCGGCATTCAATTCCGAAAGTGTGAAACAGGAAAATAATAAAGCTCGCTAATCCAATTCTCTTCCAGCTCGTTCAGTGTTCCAGTGCAGTATATGCCTCTGTGATGGTTGAGCACCATCTTTGACACCCCCTGCAGGGCCAAGAAGCACCCATTATTGCAAGCTGTTACAACTCCCTGTCACATCCAATAAACTCAAGCTGTGTAACAGGCTGTTAGCATCCCTGCTTCTACCGTAAGCATTGTCAGCTGCATAGGAAAAGGGATTCTTACTTGCTTTTATTGTCCAATCCTTTGAAGCCACCTTAATAACACAAAAACAAGACTGTGAGCTTTTAGTTAGTTCAGGTGAGCTGGAAAATCTTACTCTAACTTCATGTTCAAATTTCAAAGTAAATTTATTGTCAAATTACATATGTGTCACCATACACAACCTCTGAGATTCATTTCCTTGTGGGCATTCACAGTAAATACAAAAAAACACAATGGAATCAATGAAAAGCCACATGCAAACAAAAACAGACCGTTAGTCTTGCGAGACCATGGATTTGCGCCTGGAAAGTCTTCCCTCTCCAGGGCGCAGGCCTGGGCAAGGTTGCATGGAAGGCCAGCAGTCACCCATGCTGCAAGTCTCCCCTCTCCACGCCACCAATGTTGTCCAAGGGAAGGACATTAGGACCCATACAGCTTGGCACCAGTGGCGTCACAGAGCAATGTGTGATTAAGTTCCTTGCTCAAGGACACAACACGTTCCCTCGGCTGGGGCTCGAACTCATGACCTTCAGGTAGCTAGTGAGATGCCTTAACCACCTGGCCACGTGCCCAAAAAAACAGACCAACAAATACGAAAACAAAGTAATAATAATAGATAAATAATATTGAGAACAGGAGTTGTAGAGACCTTGAAGGTGAGTCTGTTGTGTTGGGTTACTGAAGTCATCCACTCTGGTTCAGGAGCCTGATGGCTGAGGGGTAATAACTGCTGCTGATCGCCACATTGTGGGACATAAGGTTCATGTTGAGGCTTTATAAGGCACTGGTTAGGCTACACTTGGAGTATTGTGAACAGTTTTGGACCCCTTATCTAGAGAAGGATGTGCGGCACTAGACAGGTTCCAAGGGAATGCGCCCAGGAGCGAAAGGGTTAACGTTTGATGAGCATTTGATGGCTCTGGGCCTGTACTCACTGGAGCGTAGAAGAATGAGGGGCAACCTCATTGAAACCTATCGAGTGTTGAAAGGTCTTGATAGGGTGGACGTGGAGAGGAGGTTTCGTATAGTGGGAGAGTCTAGGACCAGAGGGCACAGCTTCAGAATAGTTAGAGCAGAAATGAGAAGGAATTTCTTTCACCAGAGGGTGGTGATTCTGTGGAAGCTGATGCCACAGACGGCCGTGAAAGCCAAGTCACTGGGTGTTTTCAAAGTGGCGGTTGATGGGTTCTTGATTTGTCAGAATGTCAAAGGTTACAGGGAGAAGGCAAGAGAATGGGGTTGACAGGGATAATAAATCAACCATGATGGAATAACAGAGAAAATTTGATGGGCCAAAAGGCCTAATTCTGCTCCAGTGTCTTATGTTCTCATGTTAAATTACAGAAACCAATAGTCCCTCTGCCATATAATTGAAACTGAATTGTTAAAACAATTGTTTGTATTTTAAAATAATTGTTGTCTCTCTGAGTTATTTTAAATATAATAATGACATATAACATTTATTTAATTGTGAAGTGCACCAAGATTTAACAGAAGCTTAGGATTTTCTAAGGTATTGGCAATTAATTAATTAGACCTTACTGGAAACCTCTTTTCCTATTATCAATTAAGTCATTTTAAATGTTTAATGCATTTCAACCTCAAGAAATGAAATCTTAAAATTTCAGTCACACTGAAATTCTTCCAACAGCTACGCTAATGAGTGAGACTCGTGTTCGTTCGCTTCCAACCACACTTGAAGTACATAAAATCTACACAATGCAAATGGGCCCTTTGCCAGCTTTGTAATGCTGTTTAAACTTCACTGATGTCACATCGCATTCTATCCACCTCATCACAGTCCCTCAGCTTAATTCTGTTCCCTTTTCTCTCATGCACTTATCTAGCTTTCTTCTGAGAGCATCTAGGCTGAGTTCATCCACTTCATGCTCCAGCAAGTCCACATTCTATTTTCCCCTAGTGATAGTCTTGTTTATACGACGCAGGATTTTATATGCTCCCACAAAAGGAAATAATCTCTCCACATACAACTGATTCACAATTTTGAGGGCTTCCATCAGGCTTTCTATGGAGTATAATTTTTCCAAAAGAAAGAAAAACCTCAGTCTGTGCAAACATTCCCTATATCTGCAACCTCTCATTTCTGGCGTCTTCTGAGGAAGATGTTTCTCAGTCCTTCACTCAGGTTTTAATCAGGTGGGAATATTGTTCAATTTGCTCAAGTAGAGTCTGACACAAGGCTAACATAACTCTTATTTTTTTTATATCCTTGGAAATTAATTCAGAATCAGAAATAAGGAAATTACAGGAAAGATGTAAATAAGCTTGAAGGAATATAAAGAAAACTACAAGGATGTTACTGGGACTGGAGGACCTGAGTTATAAGGAAAGATTGAATAGGTTAGGACTTTATTCCTTAGAACGTAGAAGACTGAGGGGAGATTTGATAGAGGTATTCAAAATTATGAGGGATATAGACAGAGTAAATGCAAGCAGGCTTTTTCCACTGAGATTGAGTGGGACTACACCCAGAAGTCACGGGTTAAGGGTGAAAATTTTAAGGGGAAACTTCTTTACTCAGAGGGTCATGAGAGTGTGGAATGAGCTGTGCATATGGGCTCGATTTCAAAGTTTAAGAGAAGTTTGGATAGGTACATGGATGGTAGGGGTATGGAAGGCTATGGTCCTGGTGCAGGTCAATGGGACTAGGCAGTTTAAATTGTTTGGCATGAACTAGATGGGTTGAATGGCCTATTTCTGTACTGTACTTTTCTATAACTCTATGACTCTAAATTCAGTTTATTATCACTGACATACAGTGCAAAAGTCTTAGGCGCGCGCACACACACACACACACACATGTGTGTGTGTGTGTGTCTGTGTGTGTGCGTGTGTGTATATATATATATATATATAACTAGGGTGCCTAAGACTTTTGCCAGTACTGTAGTAATTTTATGTATTGCACTGTCCTGCTGCAAAAAAAAAACAAAGTTTGTGACATTTGTAAGTGACGATAAACCTGATTCTGAAATGGGTCTCTGTTGTGGACTGAGAGTGGGAAGGGGACAGGGAGAGGGGAATCATGGTTAGGAAAAGGGGAAGGGAGAGAGGAGGGAGCTGGAAGCCCCAGAGAGATATTCTGTAATGATCAATAAACCAATTATTTGGAATCAAATGACCTTGCCTGGTGTCTCAGGGCTGGACCCACACCAATCCACCACCCCAGCACTCCTCTACCACCTGTCCTGGATCATACAGAGGTGTGTAAAGTTATGAGAGACAGAGATAGGGTGAATCTGCACAGCCTCTTCCCCTCCGCCATCAGAATTCTGAATGGTTATTGAACCCATGAACACTATTTCACTAGTTTTGCTCTCTTATTGAACCACATATAAATATTTTTATATTCATAAATAAATTAATAAACATAAATATTTATATATAATGTAAATAAATACAGTATTTAACTAAATATAGAAATAATTATTTATCTGATTTATGGGGTGTCCAGGGAGGGGTAGCACATTTGGTCCCCACCGGACACAGCTCTCACCTGTCTGCTTGCCACGGCGGCCACACCCTGGTACACTGCTTCCACGGGCGGGCTAAACCAAGCGAGGGTGGCCGGCGGGCCTCATACCCCAGTGAGATGGTGACGCGCCTGTCCCGGCGTGCGAAGTCTGCTCTGACAGTCTGGGCGGATGAGATCTACCGTGAGATCCAACAGCCAGGTAGGCAGTACTGCAACGCTCCGTGGAGAGCGAAGGGCATGACGAGGCACAGGAGATGTTATGCTCAACCACTGCAACCAAGGAAGACCCCAGTTTGTGATGCTTGTTCATACCACTGGACCTGGACTTCCGGGGTTGACAGAGTGGAACTGCCCCACTGCAACGACTTTTCCGCTTTAAAAACTCTCCCGCACGGGATTCCTGTCATCGTCGGACATGACGGACAATCACCACCCTATATTTATTTTATATATGCATATACTTTTATAAATCCTTATTACAATTTATAGTATATATTTGTGTACTACACTGTACTACTGATGCAAAACAACAAATTTCACGACATTAATGAGTGATGATAAACCTGTTTCTGATTCCGGATTATTTCCCATCACTGCCATTCAGCTGGCTGGCATCTACATCCCAGACTTTGTCCTGGCACAACCCAAACCGGAGAGGAAGGTGACCTCTTCACATTGTTTTCTGGGAGGTGAGTGCAAATGGAGGAAGCCAGTGTTCAATGTCGACCTGAAGCGGAGGTCCGGTAAATAACTTTCTTGAACCGCACCAGGGCACCCCCTCGTTAAGGGGCCTGCTGGAGCAGAGAGACAGCTGCCTCAGCTGAGGTCAGGGAGCAGCCCATCCCGCACACTGTGTGAGCCAGCAGTCAGCGTTGCCCTCCGCGCCGTTCCTTGAGACAGGTAGGTGTTTCCCAGTACGGGCTGCTCGCGCTCACCTCTTCCTCGTCCTCGTAGGTTGTCCAGACAAACCGTGGCAGTCTGGGAGGGCTTCCCTGTGGAAGTCCCTCTACATGGTTGTCCACCCCGTGTCTGTCTTGGACGTCTGGGGTGGAGAGTGCTGCCTGTGATACCATGTTTATCATAGGAGGATACACGAGATAGACTGTCTCCATACTCTCGAGAGCAGGGGTTCCCAATCTGGGACCCACGGACCTCTTGCTTAATGGTATTGGTCCATGGCATGAAAGAAGTTGGGATCTAGAGTTAAGAAGAAAGAGACATGATCTCATGAAATGGTACAGAATTATTATACTAATTAACTGGGTATGTAAGAAACTGTTTTCTTTCTCTCAGGTATAGGTCAATTGGCCTTTCAGACCCACTCTGCCATTCAGTAAAATAGAACATAGGGCAACTAACATGAGAGTAGAGCACAGAAATAGGCCCATGATGCGCCAATCAAATCAAACTGTTAATTGGATGCCTAATTACATTAGATAGGATGTTTCTTATAGTGGGGGAGTCTAAGACCAGAGGACACAGCCTCAGAATAGAGGGGAGTCCACTTATAACAGAGATGGGGAGGAATTTCTTTAGCCAGAAGGTGGTGAAGCTGTGGAATTCATTGCCATAGGTGGCTGTTGATGCCAAGTCTTTGGGCATATTTAAAGCAGAGATTGATAAGTTGCTGATTTGTCAGGGCATCAAAGGTTATAGGGAGAAAGCAGGAGAATGGTGTTGAGAGGGACAATAAATCAACCACGATGGAATGGTGGAGCAGACTCGATGGGCTGAATGGCCTAAATCTGCTCCCTTGTCTTATGGTCTTACTAAACTAATTTCTTTTGCCCATACAATGTCCATATCTCTCTGTTTTCTGCATATTCATTTTTCTATCCTGAAAGCCTGTTGAACACCACTATTGCGTTTAATCCCAAACACGAGAAAATCTGCAGACGCTGGAAGTCCGGAGCAAAGCATGCAGAATGCTGGAGGAACTCAGCAGGTCAGGCAGTATCCACAGTAAAGAGTAAACAGTCAATGTTTTCGGGCCGAGACCCTTCACCAGTACTGGAAAGGAAGGGGGGTAGAAGCCAGAATAGCAAGTTGGGGCAGGAGGTGGGGTGTGGAGATGATGGAATACATGCTGGCTGGTGGTAGGTGAAGCCAAGTGAGGGGAAAGTAGCTGGGTAGGGCATGGGGAAAGGAGAATTGCAGGGCATGCTTGTTAATCCAATTATCTAATCAGCCAATCACGTGGCAGCAACTCAATGCATAAAAGCATGTAGATATGGTCAAGAGGTTCAGTTGTTGTTCACACCAAACATCAGTATGGGGAAGAAATGTCATGTAGGTGACTTTTAACCATGGAATGATTGGTGCCAGATGGGGTGGTTTGAGGATCTCAGAACCTACTGATGTCCTGGGGTTTTCACACATAACAGTCCCTACAGTTTACAGAGAATCATACAAGAAGCAAAAAACACCTAACGAGTATCAGCTCTGTGAGCAAAATTGCCTTAATGAGAGAGATCAGAGGAGAATGGCCAGACTGGTTCAAGCTGACAGGAAGGTGACAGTCAATCAAATAAGCACACGTTACAACAGCAAGCACGAGAAAGTCTGCAAATGCTGGAAGTCCAAAGCAGCACACACAAAATGCTGGAGGAACTCAGCAGGTCAGGTAGCATCGATGGAAGTTAATAGATAGTCGACATTGAACGCTGAGACCCTCCTTCCGGGCACACGTGACAACAGCGGTGTGCAAATTCAGGACACACGTTACAACAGCAGTGTGTGGATTGAGGACACATGTTACAACAGTGGTGTGCGGATTCCGGACACACGTGTGCGGATTCCGGGCACACGTGACAACAACGGTGTGTGGAAAAGCATCTCTGACACACAACATGTTGAACCTTGAGGTGGGTGGGTTACAGCAGGTTAATGAAGTGGCCACTGAGACTATGTTCTAATTAAGATTTGGCTCCCGTATTGGCAGCATAAAGTGCCTGACTCTTCTATTCACTTTCTGCTCTTCCACTACCATACTTCAAAGCCCAGGTCTGTACTGAGCACTGTTTGATCCTGACCCTATTATGTCACGGCTACGTTCCGCTTTAGGAAGCTTCATTTCCCACTGAAGTCACAGGAAACCCCATCTCCAAGGCAGCCTGGAACAAGAGTGAATGAAAGAAAAGCACCTGGCTTTCTGCTGAATGGATCAAACCTCAGTTCAGCAATCCGTCGGTAGCTGTCGTTGCGCGTGAGCAGCTCCTTCTTTAACACAGAGATTCCGCAGAGCTGCAAGTCCAGAGAAACACACACACAAAATGCTGGAGGATCTCATCAGGTCAGGCAGCATCTATGGAGAGGAATAAATGTATTTATTTACTTATTTATTGAGATACAGTGAAAGCCACACCACCCAGCAACCCTCGACTTATTCCTAGCCTAATCACAGGACAATTTACAATTACTAATTGATCTAGCAACTGGTAGGCCTTTGGAGTGTGGGAGGAAACTGGATCACCCGGAGGAAACCCACTCGGTCACGGAGGGAGCATACAAACCCCTTACAGCCAGCGGTGGGAATTGAGCCCAAGCTGCTGGTACAGTAAAGCATTGTGCTAGCCACTGTGCCATCGACGTTCCAACCCGAGACCCGTCAACAGGACTGGAAAGGAAGTGGGCAGAAGCCGGAATAAGATGGTGGGGAGTAAGGTTGGGGGTGGGTTACAAGTTATCAGGTGTTAGGTGAAGCCAGGTGAGGGGGAAGGTAGGCAGGTGGAGGAGGAGAGGGGATAAGGTGAGAAGCTGGGAGGTCATAGGTGGAAGAAGTAGGTGGGTACCCTCACCTCTCCCCATCTACCTACCTCTCGCCTCACCTGGCTTCACCTATCACCGTCTACCTTGTACTCCTTCCCCTCCCCCAGCTTCTTATTCTGGCTTCTTCCTACTTCCTTTCCAGTCCTGATGAAGGGCATCTGCCCAAAACATCGACTGCTTATTCCTCTCCTTAGATGCCGCCTGACTTGCTAAGTTCCTCCAGCATGTTGTGTGTGGCTCCTTCTTTGTCTCGTTTGTTGGCTGCCTGGTCTCATTGTCCATGATGCCACTTTACATGTGTTACCGCGGCGAGGACGCGTCAGATCTACTCTCTCCATGACAACGACAGTCCGCGAATATTCTGCAGGCAAAATGCTTGTCAGTGGCGTGAGTGGTACCGTTTCTTTCCTCAAGACCTGAAGCTCTTTCACCTTTGGAGTAACGCACACAAAGTGCTGGAGGAACTCGTAAGTCAGGCTGCATCTATGGAGGGGGAATAAAAAATTAGCTTTAATTATCACATGTACATTGAAACATACAGTGAAATGAGTCGGTCTGCATCTAATCAAATCAGGGAGGATTGTGCTGGGCAGCAGGCAAGTGTTGTACACTTCTGGTGCCAGTATCGCATGCCCACAGCTCACTAACCCTAACCATACGTCCTTGGAATGTGTGAGAAAACCCACGTGGTCATGGGGAGAATGTGCAAAATCACTGGAGACAACAGCAGGAATCGAACCCCGATCTTGCAGATGGTCCTGTGAAGTGCTACACTAACCAATACGCCACTATCCCACCATAAACAGTCGACACTTCGGGACAAGACCCTTCATTAGGAAAAGAAGGGGACAGAGGATAGGAGAGGGAAAGGGGTGGAATACAAGCTGGCAGGTGGCAGGTGAGACCAGGTGAGGGGAAAGGTGTGTGGGTGGGGGATGGGGATGATGTGAGAAGCTGGGAGGGGACAGGTGAGACCAGGTGAGGGGAAAGGTGTGTGGGTGGGGGATGGAGATGATGTGAGAAGCTGGCAGGTGGCAGATGAAACCAGGTGAGGAGAAAGGTGTGTGGGTGGGGGATGGGAATGATGTGAGAAGCTGGGAGGGGACAGGTGAGACCAGGTGAGGGGAAAGGTGTGTGGGTGGTTGGGAAGGGGGATGATGTGAGGATTTGGAAAGTGATATCACATCCAGCATCTGCAGAATCTCTTGCTACCTGTTTTGAGTGATGCTTTCTAACTACAAGAAGTGATAATGAATAATCGCTGTGTCTCCTCGGAAATCTCTCATGATATTACATCTGAGGTCATAAATTCACTTTGTAAGGAATCAAATCTGTCAACCTGTAAGCTAATAACAATGAATTTCAGTCAATCCAAGCCAGGAGAGGCAGGAAATCAGGAATAGAATCAGAAAATAATAGAAACATGCAGCAGAACCGTCCGGATCTATGGAAAAGAGAAACAGAAACACATTTGAACTGCGGATGCGGCCTGACCTGATGAGTGTTTCAAACACTGTCTGTTCTTACGGTAACACTAATATGCTATTTCAGTAATTAGGTCTGGCTTAACCTGGGAACGATTCGTACACTTTGGACTTCTTTAGATACAACAGTTTAAGTTCATCGAATTGGGAATCAGTTACCGTGCTGCCGGGAACCTTTCTGTACAATCAGAGTTAGGGACCATGAGAGAAACTCACCACACAGTAGCATTATGGCCAGCACCATTGCTCAACAGTGCCAGCCATCGGAAGGTTGGCGTCTAATTTCCGCCGCTGTTTGTAAGGAGTTTGTACGTCTCCCCGTGACTCGTGTTTGTAAGGAGTTTGTACATTCTCCCCGTGACTCGTGTTTGTAAGGAGTTTGTACGTTCTCCCTGTGACTCGTGTCTGTAAGGAATTTGTACATTCTCCCCGTGACTTGTGTCTGTAAGGAGTTTGTACGTTCTCCCTGTGACTCGTGTCTGTAAGGAGTTTGTACATTCTCCCCGTGACTTGTGTAGGTTTCTTCTGGGGTCTTGGGTTTCCTCCCACAGTCGAAGGACATCCTGGTTGGTAGGCTGATTGGTCACTGTGATAAGGCTGATCAGTCACTGTAATAAGGCTAGGATTAAATCAGCAGTTGCTGTGGCCTGGCTCGAAGGACCAGAAGGGCCTGTTCCAAGCTGTATCTATAAATAAATGATGAGTACAGATCCATCGATTTCCCGAGCATTTTCTTTAGTGGGTCAGCATGTGACAAAAGCACCATCCATCGAGCACAACTAAAAAGGGTGAACAATTTTGAAGGCATTTCTTCGTTACATTGTTATCCGAAGTACTTGGGAAGAGAGAGCAGAACAGGTGCACGAAGATTCTCCAACAGACAATTCATCCTCCCAGGAGAGAAGGAAATCTGACAGTCTGACAAGTTTTGCCAAGATTAATGACTCTTGCACTTATTTCCTAACAGTATTCTTCACTGCCAGCCCCAGAACACTCAAATGATTATTCTTTCTACCAGCTGCGAACTGGTATGGGATGCTTGTCTTCAGATGCACCATCGTCTCTCTGACATTGCATGTGACTCGCAGACTTCTATGTTTTCCAGGGAAGCAGAGACTGAAGGTAAACAACACACACACGATGCTGGAGGAGCTCAGCAGTTCAGGCAGCATCTATGGACATGAATAAACAGTTGCCATTTCAGGCCGAGAATGAAGGATCTCAGCCTGAAGCATCAACTGTCTATTTCCCTCCATAGACGTTGTCTAACCTGCTGAGTTCCTCCACCATTTTGTGTGTGTTGTTTAAGATTTCCAGCATCTGCAGAATCTCTTGAGACGCTAGTGGTCAATTGGACTATCAGAGGTTTCTCAATGTCCTTTTGAAGCTTTTTTTTTTCCTTTTGGCAAGGGATGGCAAGGCATAATCAACACACGCCAACTTAGTGGAAGGCCGCTGCCCAGAACCTGGGATTAATTGCCATCATATTCAACCTAACAGAAGGTTAAAGATGAGATGAGCTTTATCTGTCATAGGTGCATCAAAGCATACAGTGAAATGTGTCATTTGCATCAGCAACCAGCACAGTCCGAGAGTGTGCTGAGGGCAGCCTGCAAGTGTCATCATGCTTCTGACACCAACATAGCTGACTAATCCCAACCCGTGTGTATTTTTTTTGGAATTTGGGAGGTAACTGGAGCACCCGGAGGAAGCCCACAAGGTCACGGAGAGAACATCAAAAACACCTCACAGACAGTGGCAGGATTCGAACCGCATTCACTGATTGTTGGTGCTGAAGAGTGACTGTGCTAACAGCTAAGCTTTCACAAGGCAAGGCATGGCAAAACTTAATCAACACACACCATTTCATTGACTGCTTTAGAAGGTTGTGATTTTCACACTGACTTGGTCAAAGGCCCTTTCACCTTTGCCATTGTCCAAAGACCAGAGTTAATTGCCATCATATTCAACCCATTAGATACTCCCTCCCACTTCAGGGATGCAAACTTCAAGCTCAGAACATAGAATATAGAAAATAAAGCATATGGGTGGTGGGGTGGAGATATGTCTGTACCAAAGGAGATGTAAGGAGCTCCTTCCCTACCCTAGACTGCAGGTCACCCTTGGACAAGGTGTAGCACCTGCTTCACCCCTCGAATGGGGTCACGTGAGGCCACGGGAGCTGATGGTGGATGGTCGTATGAGCAGCTGGAGCATATCACCAGTCCTGGTAATGCGACCACTGACACCAGCCAGACAAGATCTGAAGAGTATTGATAATGGCTGGGGTCACCCATCTTGGAAAGACACTGCCCAGAAGAAAGCAATGGCAAACCACTTCTGTAGAAAAATTTGCCAAGACAATCATGGTCATATAACACAGCACATTATGATGATGAGAGCATAGAACATAGAACAGTGCAGCACAATACAGGCCTTCAGCCCACAATGTTATGCTGAACTTTTAATCTACAGTATCAATCTAACCATTCCCTCCGACACTGCCCTCCATTTTTCTATCATCCATGTGTCTACCTTAAATGTCTCTAATGTACAGTGTATGCCTGCCCCTCCACCCCGGCAGCACATTGCGTGCACCTAGCACTCTCCCTGTGAAAAACTTACCTCTGACATCCACTCTAAGCTTTCCACCAATCACCTTTCAGTTTTGTCTCTTTCTGCCCTGGGAAATAGGCGCTGGCTGTCCACTCGACCTATGCCTCTTAACATCTTGTACACCTCAAATGAGTTGCCTCTCATCTTCGTTCGCTCTGAAGAGGATCGTCCTACTTTGTTCTACCTATCCACAGAAGACGTTGCCTCTAATCCTGACAGCATCCTGGTAAATCTCCTCTGCACCCTCTCTAAAGCTTCCACAAGCAGTTACAGCTTCCACACAATTAAGTACGAAACCCGCGCTCGGTTTCACCGAGGTGGCTGCTACGAGGATGGGGTGTTGACGGTAGAGGAAGGGCATGGCCAGAGCGAAAACCTTTTACGGAAGGAGTTCCTTAAACAGTCACCATGAGGGAGAGCTTGTTAAAATGATCAAGCACCCAGAGCCATAGAAATACCCGACAAACTCGCCGTGTGAGCTCAGCTTCCAGTTCAAGGTCTGGAGACTCTCCATTAGTCGAGGTCAACCATGGATGTTGTGTCCCAGCTATCTACATGATATACAAGCCAGGGCAGTACGATATGGAGAGCAGACTGTTACTCGTGTAGCAAGCTGCCCCTCTCCACGCAGCTGATAAATCCAAAGAAACAGCAGAGACCGATACACTTCGGCACCAGTGGTGTTGCAGGAGTTGCCAGTCAGTGTTGAACTCAACATAGGACTGCCTTAGGGACTCCAGCTCTGGGTTTCTCCCTCGCGGTTTACTCCTGAAGGATTCCCCGTGAATGGGTATAGCCACAAGGCAGTGGAGGTTTGCGATCAGAGTTTTCCTTCTCCTAGATGAGCTGCCAACCACGGCTGACGAGCCCCATCTGCCCAAAGCGACTGGTTTTAAGGTGCCAGTAACCCACCTTTGCCCCTTCACCTGTCAGTAGAAATGGGCTAAGCCACATTTGAAGTTCAGGAGCTGGACATGGTTGTCCGAAGCTATTTGAGATGCACGCCACCGAGAGCATTTAATAGGTAGTAGGAGTTTATCTCCAGTAACCACACCCCGCCTCTCCCAACTACAACAACCTCACGGTACGTGTGTAATGACCAGACCTGCATGAACAGTGTGCAATTTCACTGTATCTCAGGATGTGCGACAATAATAAACCAATTCCAATTCTCACCCAACTCCTGGTGACTGAGATCTTAAACATGTTAAAAGCTGTCAGACACGATGGAACCTGGTACGTCTGACACAATGAGGGAACGTCAATGGAATAAGCTAAGCTGCTGATTGGAAGGTGTGTTCCAGGCAGAGCACTGACAAACAGTGGATTTATTTTCTTGTTTAATTCTGAAGAAAATAGAGTTTGGGTTCAAGAGCAGCAAGGTAATGTTGGAGCGCTATAAAACCCCAGTTAGACCACACTTGGAATATGGTGTCTAGTTCTGGTCACCTCATCATAGGGAGGATATGGAAGCTTTCAAGAGGACGCAGAAGAGATTTTCCAGGATGCTGTCTCGAGTAGACTGCATGTCTCATGGAGATAGACTGAGTGATTGAGCTAGGGGTTTTCTCTTTGGAGCAAAGGAGGATGAGAGATGATAAGAGGCATAGATCAAGTGGACAGCCAGATGCGGTTTCCAAGGGCGGAAATGACTGATCAAGGGACTTAACTTTAAGGTGATTAGTCGAAGATTTGGGGGGGTGTCAGAGGTAGGTTTTTTACACAGGGAGTGGGTGTATGCAACATACCATCGGGGTGATGGGTAGTGACAGATACATTAGAGACATTAAGAGATTCTTAGATAGACAGGTGGATGATAGAAAAAGGGAGGGCTAGAAACATAGAAAACCTACAGCACAATACGAGCCCTTTGGCCCACAATACTATGCCGAACATGTACTTACTTTAGAAATTACCTAGAGTTACCCATAGCCCTCTATTTTCCTAAGCTCCGTGTATCCAGGAGTCTCTTAAAAGACCCTACCGTACCTGCCTCCATCACAGTCGCTGGCAGCCCATTCCACACACTCACCACCCTCTGCATAAAAACTTACCCCTGACATCTCCTCTGTACCTGCTTCCAAGCACCTTAAAACTGTGCCCTCTCATGCTAGCCACTTCAGCTCTGGGAAAAAGCCTCTGACTAACCACACGATCAATGCCTCTCATCATCCTGTACACTGGTCGGGCTGAGCCTCTTGTATTCCACAATCAGCCTTCTTGTTTTTTGGACATTGAGGAAGAGGTGGTTATCCTGGCACCACTGTGTCAGGGTGTCAACTTCTCCTCTGTAGGCTGTCTCATTACTGCTAGAAATAAGGGTGATCAAAGTTGTGTCATCTGCGAATTTGATCAGCAGATCGGAGCTGTGGGTGGCAGTACAATCGTGGGTGTAAAATTGGTTATGTAAGAGGGAAGGGTTAGACTGGTCAATTGAGTTACTGTCAGCTTCCTGTCAGCTTGAACCAGTCTAGCCGTTCCCCTCTGTCCTCTCTCATTAACAAGGCATTTTTGCCCACAGAGCTGCCGCTCACTGGATGGTTTTTTGTACCATTCTCCATAAACTCTAGAGACCGTTATGTGTGAAAATGCCAGATCAGCAGTTCCTGAGATACTTCTTCCCCATTCTGATGTTTGGTCTGAACAACAACTGAACCTTTTGACCATGTCTGCATGCTTTATGCATTGAGTTGCTGCCACATGATTGGCTGATTAGATATTTGCATTAATGAGCAGATGCACCTAATAAAGAAGCCACCAAATGTAAGTAATTATTTAAAGGTACAATTCACAGAAAAAGCAAAAATAAAAAGTGCCTGCTAATCAAATATTCAGAGGAGACACTAGAATTTTTTTTTAGAAATAGAATGTATTTAAATCTTACATCCATCCCACAATGTGAGGGAGTAAAAATCTTTACATTATGACTCCGTTGCAATGTACAGACATGTGAATTTAAAAGTCTAATGGCTTGTCGAAAGAAGCTATCCCATAGCCCGTGGGAATGGCTTTACTGCAGTACTGTTTGCCAGACGGAAGCAGCTGAAGCTGACTGTGGCGGGAGTGACTGCTGTCCCAATGATCTTCCAGACCTTCCTTCTGCAGCTGTTGTTATAAATGTCCCCAATGAAGGGGAGTTCTCTTCCACAGATGTGCTGGGTTGTCCGTGCCACTCTCTGCTGTGCCCCGTGATTAAGGTGTTGATACAGCTTGTTAGGATTCTCTCAACGGTGCCCCTGTAGAAGGTTTTGAGGATTTGGGGGCTCATTCCAAACTCCTTCAGTCACCTGAGGTGGAAGGGACGTTGTTGTGCTTTTTTTGCTACGAAGCCGATGTGTACATTCCAGGTGAGATCTTTGGTGATGTGTAACATGAGGAACCGGAAACTACCCACCCTCTCAACTGCAGACCCATTGATGTTGGTCAGGCCGAGCCTGTCTCATTTCCTCCTGTAATCCACAATCAGCTCTTTTGTTTTTTGGACATTGAGGAAGAGGTTCTTATCTTGACACCACTGTGTCAGGGTGTCAACCTCGCCTCTGTAGGCTGTCTCATCACAGCTAGAGATAAGGCTGATCAAAGTCGTGTCATCTGCAAATTTGGTCAGCAGATCGGAGCTGTGTGTGGCCGTGCAATCGTAGGTGTAGATCAGAGCTGTGTGTGGCAGTACAGTGGTGGGAGACTGCAGAGGCTTCAACCCCAAGCATCAAACAATCTGCTAGAAGAACTCAGCAGTCTGAGCAGCATCTGTGGTGAACAGTAATTGTCAGTGTCCTTTCCACAGATGTTGCTCAACCCACTGAGTTCGTCCAGCAGTTCGCTTATTCCAGCAGATAAAATTTTCAGATTTGATAGAATAGGTACTCCTAGTTACTGTACACTTTATCAAAGCTGGAGACCAACCACAGCCTCAGCCCAGATCACCAGCTGGCTTGTTCACCACCATGTCTGTCTGGCAACTGATAGTTGATCTGGGCAAGCCATTAAAGTTCGCTGACTTCATTGCATCATCATCCCTGAGGCCTGATTTGGTAATTCTGTCAGAAACCTCGAAGCAGCTGGTCATGGTAGAACTGACAGCTCCTAGGGAAGACTGGATTGAGGAGGTGTTTGAACATAAGAAAGCCAAATACCAGGAGCTGGTAGAGCGTGCCAGGGACAGGGGTGGAGGGCACATTGTGACCATGTAGAGGTTTTGCCGGTTGATCACTCTGCAGAACCTACTCTGTCCTTGGCATCACAGGACACTGCTAAGGAAAGAGCCACCAGGACTACCACGGAAGCTGCTGAGCAATCCTCCAGAAGGCCATGGATCAAGAGGTGGACCTGTGACTCAGCGCTGCTGGGACACGAGCCGGCGCTTGATCAGCTCTGGCTGAGGCGCCTGGGCAAGAGTGTCCGATGTTGAAAGACGTGAAACACCCGATGACACCGGGTTACATCAATGATGATGTGTCCCACCGCACCTTAGATTCGATGTTGTTGTTCCTCTCCGTGCCTTGCGGCACATCGGGCGGCAACCTTGCCATTTCCTTGGCTTTTTTCTCTTTTTTACGAGGCCAAGCTGCAGGCTTGATGCTCAACCCAGCACGGATGGAAAGCATGTGGGCCGCTGGCCAGATATGAACCTGGGACCACTCACCTCGAAGTTCTGTGCACATGCCACTCTACCACCAGCCGGCTTTCTGCACCACTAGAACCCAGCCTAATTGATCTTAAATTGAACAAAACGTCAGCTGTTTATTCATTTCCATAGATGCTGCCTGACCTGCTGAGTGTGTGTTGCTCAAGATTTCCAGCATGTACAGAACCTCGTTAGATGTCTTTTTAAATGACATTTACAAATTGCCAACTGCCGTCAAAATTCCACCAACCCTTAAGGTTTTAGTTCTGAAAGAATAATATTGTAGCTGGGAGGAAGTGAGATAGTGATACATATCCTTGGGAGGAAGTTTTTAAGGCAAAAAGACACACAGAGTTCACTCAAACTCAGCACAGTCTGTCAAGATATAGTAACAAGTGAAAAATTATTATAATAGCTTCAGGTAAAGACCTAGAAAGTAGTTATTAAACTAAAAATAGACTGTGGAGAGCTCGATGAATGAATGAATCATCTGAAGTTTTCAGAGCTCTCTGTTTTAATTTATACTTTAATTCAAATCAGAAAGGCTTAACAGTTTTTTTTCCCCTTCATTTGCAGAATGTGGGCATTGCTGGCGTTGCTAATATTAACAAAGATCGGAGTCACCATCTTAGGCTGCCACAAGAAAGGAGCATCCATCATTGAGGACCCCCACTATCCAGGCCATGCTCTCTTCTCGCTGCTGCCATCAGGAAGAAGGTCCGGGAGCTTAAGGTGCCACAGCACCAGGTTCAGGAACAGTTGTTACCCTTCATCCATCAGGCTCCTGAGCCAGTGTGGATAACTTCACTCACCTCAGCTCTGAACTGATTGCACAACCTACAGACTCACTTTCAAGGACTCCACAACTCATGGTCTCAGTAATATTTGTTCACTTATCTTTTTTTTTGCATTTTCACACTGTCTTCTTTTGCACATTGGTTGCTTGTCAGTCTTTTTGTGTAATGTTTCATTGATTCTATTGTATCTCTTTATTTTAATGTGAATGCCCACAAGAAAATGAATCTGGGGTTATTATATGGTGATGTATGTATACTTCAATAATAATTTAATAACCTAGATAACTTTGAGCAGTGGTCCTTGTGAAGATGAACCCACAGTGTTGCTGAGGAAAGTTCTAGCAATGTGACGTAGCACCCATGGAGAACAGTGAAGAAGGTTTAGAGATGGTAGCAAACACTTGTGTCTGCTGCCTTCTGGCAGTAAAGGTTATCAGCTGCTGTGTATCTAGTGAACGCCACACACTCCAGCCACAGTGGAGGAGGAGATCACGTAAGACCGTGGGCAAAGTGCTAATCAAGGGACCTGCTTTGTCCAACAAACAAGGTGCAGGAGAAATTCAGCAGTTCAGGCAGCATCTGTGGAAGGTGATGTGCCATCAATACTTTGGGTTATGACTCTACATCTGGAGCTTCACCAGTCTATATGAAGGCTCGAGAGCCGAAACATCATATGACTGTTTCCCTCCGACCTGATGTGTTCTGTCAGTGGCTTGTTGTTTGGGAGAGGGGAAGATTATTAACTTTCCATAAAACAAAGAAACAGAATTGGGTCATTCAGCTCATCAAATCTATTCTGCCATTCAGTCATGGCTGATTTATTTTCCCTCTCAACCTCCTGTCTTCTCCTGATAACCTTTGACACCCTTACGATTCAAGAACCTATAAGCCGCCATCTTAAATATACCCAAGGATATGGCTTCCACAGATTCACCACCCTCTGACTGAAGAAATTCAGAATCAGAATGAGGTTATTGCCACTGGCACGACACTTGTTGTTTAGTGGCAGCAGTACCATATAAGACATCAAAAAATTAATATGTCAAAATCAAAAAATGAAATTAGATTAGATTATGAGGACACTCAGTCCTCGTTTATTGTCATTTAGAAATGCATGCATTAAGAAATGATACAATGTTCCTCCAGTATGATATCACAGAAACACAGGACAGACCAAGACTAAAACTGACAAAAACCACATAATTATAACATATAGTTACAACAATGCAAAGCAGTACCGTAATTTGATAAAGAGCAGACTATGGGCACGGTAAAAAAAAAAGTCTCGAAGTCCCGATAGCCCCATCATCTCATGCAGACGGTAGAGGGGAGAAACTCTCCCTGCCATGAACCTCCAATGCTGCAAACTTGCCAATGCAGCACCCCAGAAGCACCCAACCACAGCCGACTCTGAGTCCATCCAAAAACTTCGAGCCTCCGACCAGCCCTCCGACACCCAGCACCATCTCTGCTGAGCGCTTCGACCCCACCCCGGCCGACGAGCAACAAGCAAAGCCGAGGATTCGGGGCCTTCCCCTTCGGAGAATCTGGATCACACAGTAACAGTGGCAGCAAAACAGGCATTTCAGAAGTTTCACCAGATGTTCCTTTGTGCTCTCACGTCCATCTCTATCAAATCAGGATTGTGCACGGCATCCTACTTGACAAATAACAGATATCATTCACTGGAGTGGCCGCTGTGAGCTGCATCACGCCACCATCTTCTCCTCTCATATATAGTGGAAAAGAGGAAGTCATGGACTATTCAGAAATCTAGTGGCAGAGGAGAAGAAGTTGTTCCTGAATCATTGAGTTTGTGTCTTCATGTTTCTGTTCCTCCTCCCAGTTGGTAGCAACGAGAAGATGGCATGTCCTTGTCCATCTCAATCTTCTTCATCTCTGTCACAAAGGGTTATCCTTTTATTCTGAGGCTGCGCTAACTCCCCAGTTCTCTGTGGTGTATCAAAAGCTCGATCTTGTGAACATTGAGTCAAGCAGATTGAAGTACAAGAGGCTACAATAAAAAATACTCACCCCCCCCCCAGACAACAGAGGTCACTGGCCACATGACTGACCACAAAAGCATGAGGATTACCTGCCAATTGTCGTGACTGTGACTAAGTCACCGGAGAGACTGGCGGATGTGAAAGATACGACAATTCAGGAACAGCTTCTTCCCCTCTGCCATCAGATTTCTGAATGGACATCGAACCCATGAACACTACCTCACTATCTTTTTGTTTCTCTCTATGCACTACTTTTTAACTTAACTAAATACATGCATATATATTTATATGATACTGGCACCTTAAAACCATTTGCTTCGGGCAGATGGGGCTCATCAGCTGTGGTTGGCAGCTCATCTAAGAGAAGGAAAACTCTGATCTCAAACCTTGCAGCTATACCCACTCATGGGGAAGGCTTCGGGAGTAAACCCCGAGGGAAAACTCCGAAACTGGAGTCCCTAAGGCAGTCCTAACATTGAGTTCAATGCTGACTGGTAACTCCTGCGACGCTGCTGGCGTCAAACTGTATCGGTCTCTGCCGTTTCTTTGGGTTCATCAGCTGCACGGAGAGGGGGAGCTTGCTACCTGGAAAAACAGCTCGCTGTCCGAATTGTACTGCCCAGGCTCACATACCTAGACAGCTAGGACACAATATCCATAGTCAGCTCTGATCAACGGAGGCCCTCAGCTACAATGAAATACTGTAATTTACTTCAATAGTTTGTGTCTGACAAATGGTTCCACTGAAGTATATATTTACAGTGGGAGCATATTTTGATTGACAAAACACCTCTCAAAGATGTTCCATATCTGACACTCCTAATACTAAGTACGATTACCAGCCTCCAGAGAACCTCTAGATCTGACTGCTTTGTTTTTCCTGCTGATCACCTTCAAGTTTGGTGCCTGCAATTCCTACACTTTCAATGCTAATTATAACAGATAATCTATCATTAATACTTGGTATTGGTATTGGTTTATTACTGTCTCGTGTACCAAGATAAAGTGAAAAGCTTGTCTTTCATATGGTTATATACAGAACAAATCATTACACAGTGCATTGACCTAGAATGGTATTGGTGTTGGTGTAATGAGCTCTTTGGACATGTGTGGGGTGCTGGAAATCATTGAGCTCTGAGGTTTTCAGAGCACCTGAACTGGTGAATTGTTGTTTAAGGAGAGTTACTAATCGTTTAGATTCCCTTGTGTTTTTTCACAAGTGACTTGCTCTTTGTTACGTGGTTTCCTAGTGCTTTCTGTTTAAACTTGTTAAGTTTATTTTGATAGGCTCGAGGATTCCGTGTTACTTGTGTTATTTAAGCGGACGCCCGATTAGCGCTAATCGCGGGGTCTTTGCTTTGAGAATGATTTGTTTCACAATGTTGCTCAGCCGAGCCACCGATGTCCTTTTGGAATTCTAATGAATAAACTTTGGTCGCCGTCTCTACATCGGAGTCGGTCTTTCCCTCACACTAGGAGACCGAATTGTCAGCACACATGGTGACAATTG